>NW_017259288.1:159180-192898 GCF_001594045.1 Atta colombica | reverse complement strand
TATATATATAACGTATATATATATATAAAACATGTAAAACCATGAGAACGTACGCGATCGTGTCGACGTAAAGTTATTAATAAAGGGAAGGCAGATACGGTGCTGAGGCAATGACCGCGAAACTAATTTCCACAGCCTTCTTCTCGAAGAATCTGGTCGCGATAGAACTGCGTAAGCTCGAGGTAAAATTGATAAACCGATATACATATGTGCATTCTCGACATATTCAAGACGTATTTGTACGAATTTCATCACGAGTACATGGTATCGCTATTTCGCGAAAAATGCAAAATTATGTATACTAATAGTTTGATTTATCACATAAAATGCTACGATATCTACGATGTCATAAAAGTAGATTCGACATGAACGATTATCTGGCGGGCAATGCGTACGGCATGCCTCTCACGAATAAAAAAATTTCTGGCCTTATGAAAGACGGGAATAACGGTGTCATCATAACCGAATTCGTTAAGCTTAGAGCGAAAATGTATGTCTTGTATGTAGAAGGAAAGAAAGATACAAAAAAAGCAAAAGGCGTGAAGAACAATGTTATAACGAAATCTATAAGGAAGATTCGAGGATTACACGCAGTACTTGAATAACGCAATCGAAATGACGCGCAGAGAGTCATGTATAACATTCAAATTGCACGAGATATACACGATATCAGAAATCGCTCTAAGTTCGCACGACGATATGCGGTTTATCGTCCTAGGTTACACTGACACGCTGCTATGGGGTCATTACCGATGTAAATAAAACACATTTGTATTGTATAGTATGTTTAATATGTGTATAATATGTAAAATATGTATGCTATGTAGAACATATATAATATATATAATATAATATGTATAATATGTAAATACAATATGTATATAATATTTATAATATGTATATGATATTTTATAATACGTATTTATATTTTTATAATAAACATAAGTTTTACAACACATTGTCTTTATGTATCCACGAATTGTGAATTGTCAAATCCCAAATATTTTACGTAATCTCGTTTTCTTTCTTGTGCAACATCTTTTCAACAGATGCATATTAGGCTTAATGACGCTGTGCAATTCGTATTCGTAGAATTCTCCAGCAATAGGCATTCCGTGAAAATCTTCCAAAAGATATATCACTGAATTAGTTTGTTGCACTTTGATAATTTTAAACACTTCCGTGCTCCAATTTGGCGAGTACCTTTAGACTTGAATTTGCTCACGCGTATCGAATCATCCACTTTGTATTGCGCGAGTACGGCAGGATGTCGATCCATTTGTAATTTCCATTGTGTAAATTGTTTCCACATTGTTATCGTTTTTCAACGTACGATTGAACCATTTAACGACCAAAACCTTCATTACGAAATACGTAGAATAATGATTGATGTTTTGCTTCTTCAAGAGTTTCTGCATATCCGAATTGTAAAATTCCTTTCCTCAGTACGCAAATTTTTCATCTTCCATCGTCTCGAATTATCTTTGCGATTGTCTTCGTCACTTCGTTCCCGCTCTTGGTTTTGAGCAATTCAGCCCATGCGTGCTTACTCGATAACAGTGAGAATGTTATGCTAACCTCTGTTGAATCATATGGACCACATCCGCTTGCCACAAGTCATCGTATCCGTGTACTGATGACGTGTCTTCGCGGAAAATTTCTTCTCGCCGGAGCGTGCAATTCATCAACCAACAGATGTTTTTCAGACATTGCGGATAATTATTCGGCACGATGCACTTCTCGAATCATCTTTTCAAGTTCGTTTAGCATAATAACCTGCACATTATTTTGTAAGACTGTAATCTTCCTCTCGATTTCATTCAGACGATCTTTCAAATCTTGAACACTCTGTTGCACGTATCGTTTGTTTGCTGCGTCAACATTATCTATCGGTAGCGCTACTCATTGAATCTTGCGCGACTTTGCGTCAAAGTCAGCTGCGACTATATAAAGAGCGTTATCACGCACGTAATTTCTGAGCAATCCACGCCACTGATAATGCGATTCGCTTCCTCCTCCAAGCGATAGTTCAAACTTGTTGATCGGCATTGCGATGTCAACTGAACGACGAGTAGAGCGAGGTTAATTTATAATCAGACCGGTTTCGCGAAGCTCTTCGATAATCGATAGAATTCATCATTGTCATGACATTGTCATGTTGTGATCCGCCTGGCGCAAGGCGGATCAATCGTAGATGATCCACAAGTTTGTTCGGATCGTCCCATGAATATAGTCAATCTTATCACCGTTTAGCGCGATAAATCCACTTTTTTATTTATTCCTGTTCCAATTTTTTTACACCAATGACGCTATTACATTCTTGTATCCCTTATTTCCCATTATTTAATTACTCAAACTATGACCGCGTCGGTGAGCATTCATCATTAGCAGAATACTGTACGTTATCATCCGTATAGATATTTTCATTGGGAAATTTCATGAAAATTAACTCGTACGAGCCCAGTGTTCCATCTTATTTTTTCCCATCTATAATTATGTATGTCGTCGTTTTTGTGCAAGGTGATACGTTTGTCACCAAGCATCGTTCCCTCGTCGCTAAAATAAACTCCATACAGAACGTCTATGTTGACGACTCTCTTACCGCTCAGGACTTTCAGATATTTCTGTCCTAATGGACCATACAGCTTTTCTAGCTCCTCGGATATTTGAGACATGTGTCGAATAGATGTTACGAACGATTCATCGGCAACCTCGAAAATTTCTTCGACGGTGATCACATGATAAATTGCACGGTTGTATTATTTCAGACACTTCCTTCAAAGTGGATAGTAAGGTTTGATTCAACATTGATTTCACATACAGGCAAAGCCTGTAAGGATTATCATAACACTCAAAGCACTCGGTTTTTTTGGGGGTTTTAGTTCCTCATCTTCTCTCAAAAAGAATGTTTCAGTCATAATAGAATCCTTGGAGAATTCAACAGAGAATATAAAATATTTCCTCGATCGAGGTTTGAAGTGTCTCTTCAATACGATATCCTTCTCCGTACTAGTCTTCAAAGCGCGGTACTTTCTGCGAATCGAATCGCATCTCTTTACCTATCTTTTCATGATTTTTGCTGTTGTCTATATCAATGTATCGAAATCAACTGATCACATTACGATATTGCAAAGTCATTAAATCCTTTTCTGTGTCGTCCATCAGTAAACGCACTGACTTTGTCAATCATTAGAAATCCATACTTTCACCACAAACATTTCATAATCATAAATCGCAGAAATCCTCATAAGACATATCGATATTCACGTGATCGTTATTTCGGTTTCAGATTGGTATCCTGTTTGAACAAGATCAACAGATTTGCATTGTCGCGTATAAGATGTTTCGGTATTTTTGTACAGTATATCTGACAGAGATAGAAGCAGTCGATGTCTGTATGTTGTCCCATTAGCAAAATACTCTTTTATCGGGTGCTGTTTGTCACATGCCACATCGAAGATAAAGATGAATTCGGAAGCCCTTCACTCTGTGGCATGACGTCGATGTTATTGGAGAATGTAAAATATTTCCTCGATCGGTGCTAACAAATTCGCCAGGTATCGATATTTCGAAATCGATGTTGCAGCGATTTTGAGTACACGTACACGTTCTCGAATCATGCTCCATGCGAACTTTCTAACAGGCTTATCAACACATTCATTTTGCCACAATTTGACGGTCCGCAAACGACAGCACGTAAAGATACCATGCTTGCGCGTCTCTTTATCAGTTTGCGTCAAGATTCGTCACTTTGGTCGCTCGCGACTAGCGCACGAATAGCATATTTTCTCTTTCCACAAAATACTGTAAACGATATCGCGAGGGCCTATTTATAAAGTTGCGTAAAGCGATATCGATCAGCAATCAAAATATTTCTGGTCGTGTCGGATGATCTGCACAGTTTAATCTCTCAAAAGAACTGAAATACATATCGAAAATTGTATTGCTGCGAGAGTTTGAAAATTGCATAGATCTATTGAGGGATTACTTGAACATATATATGCAACATATATATGAGCAAATTTGAAGGTACGATGATACCATCGGTGCCTGAAACATTACAATTTACTGAGTCATCAAACGCGTTGGTGGCGCGGCAGGAGCCAAAGCAGTAAACGATAACAAAGCGGCGCAGCGTTAACTGGAAGAACTGCAACGTCATCGCGCCATGGAAGGCCGCGGCGTTTACCTCGTTCCCTACAAGCGCAGACAAAGTATCGCGCGTAGAAAAAAAAACGTCGATGAAACGTTAAATGCAGAGGAAAGTAATTACCGATGTGCAATTGCAACAATTTGCAAACCATATGTGCATTCCATATTTTAGAGGCATCTTTTTGCGTATTACATTACCGATCGAAGGAGTATGTCAAAATGAGTGCAGTATCGTAAATCTAGGCAATGCCGAGGGATCTGATTCGCATTGGATAGCATTTATTAAAAGAGGGAATCGCGTCATGTATTTTGACAGTTTTGACAATCTTCGGCCACTGAAGGAACTCGAACGATATCTGGCAAACAGTGTAATCAAGTACAATCGCACGTTTAACGTTAAAGTCAGAACAATTGCGAGAAGTTTTGTTTACAGTTTCTACGAACGGTTGACAAATTTAAGGACCGACATTGTGCTATTTAACTCAATGCTCGTTTGAAACATGCCGCTGACGTTTATGCTGATCGGCAAAAGCAGCAATCCTCGCCGTGAACTACTTTCCAGCGGTAGATTTGCGGGTGATTACAATTTCGGTCTGATGGACCTAGAAACATACTATACTCCAGTCAATGTAAATTCAACAAACAAGTTTTACTATGAAATTATTATTCCCGTACGAACTGCGTGATATAAAGCGATATCTGAAGCGTGAAATTTTACGTTCTCACGATGCGAAAGCAAGGAAGATGAAGAGTTCCCGTTGATTATTCGCGCCAACAATACAAAAGAGAAGTGAAATCAAATGCATCTATCGAATAAATTTTGCAAAACCTCATTAGCTCGCTGCTGGGATTTTCATCGAATCGCGTGGTGGAGCCGCGACAATCGGACGAACCGATAAATATCATCAACGTCAATATTATATGTATCGAGTGCAACGTGACTGCGGGTACGTACAACAACAGCTGCGTGCACACAATACACGAATTTTCGCCAAATTTACCGCCGGAATATAAGATATCGGAAAGGCCGACGCAGATCATTTACCTGTCGATCGTTATACGGAGCATCGTTAGGAATCTAATGATTCGCATGGTGGGCCAAGATAGTTGCTTGATTTTCGCGGAGAAGAGATTACAGTTAGGTTGCATATGGCAATGCTAACATGAAATGCTTGTGTTGAACGAACAGCTGAAACAGATGAGAGATATACTCTTTATTGGAAAAACTACACTGCTAGAAAGAAACTCACTGCGTCCAACATTGCATTCTTAAAATCGTTGGATTTCATCGTATGAAATGGCTGATATTCTGAATATTACCGGTAAGCCAATCTTTGACGACGACATCGTCAAGTTTGAGACTCACACGTAAAATCCGTACGCCAATACTACATTTGAGCATAACGACGAGATACAACAGTAGGATTTGTACACGTTGCTATGCGATAGTTTTCTCTACATCGAAGGAAAATTGATAGTGAAGAAGAAAAACGATGAGATCGACGCTTGAAAATAATTGCGTTCATGTTTGATGAAATTTGATATGAACTCAACGGTGTGGAGATTGATCGTAAAAACGTTGGAATTACCAGTATCCTCACGAACTATGCGTCAATGACGTATGACAAAACTTTAATTGCCTTGAACGCAGGATGGAACTTTAGATTCGACACGGAGGAAGAATACTTTAATTTTTGCGTGCTCAATATGCTTTTACGAGGATTACAAACGCGTGGTCATCAACGCTCGCCACGAATTGATTTTGTTGGCGATCTTGCTGCATGCAGGATGGATTTGTGGTGGCATGATCATGCGATCGCCCAAGCGTTTCCCGCGGTATGATTGTTTCGAGAGTACTTAATCAAGAAAAATGGGATTTTTCCTGCTTTTCAAACTTTATTTGAATAGACCTCAGATGTACGAACATATTCTACAATAAATGCGGAAAAAGTCTTAACTGTGTGGTAGCGTGATGAAAGTCTTTAGCACGAGGCGAGACGCGTGCTAAAGACGAGACAGTTAGAGCGGTCATGATGATCTGAGTGCTGTTAATCGATTACGCGCAACGTCGCTTAACAATCGACATTTCGCGGATCGATTCTTTATCTGTCGATGTGACTATTATAGAAGTCGTAAACGACATGAGTACTGAACACGCCTTGAAAAGGTTAACTTTCATTATGATATACAAACATAAACTCGTTAGCATAACATAAAACATGAATTACTCTGATGCGACTCAATATCGTATCTAGTTATTGCACTGAAAAATAATGAGGATTAATATCTAAGTACACAAGCTGAAAAAAACAATATAACAAATCCTTATCCAAAGATAAAAGAGAAACTTGCGCGAGACAATTAAAGAGTAACAGTTGAAAACACTTAAACCTAAATGATTAGTAAAGTATGGATTAGGCTTCAATTAGTAATATTGATAGCTTAGACAGTGGCCTCATGTAGAAACCCTTGGCAGTCTTCGATACATGCGATGCCGTTGGAACCAGGATGAATCTCCTGGACCTGCCCCATTGCCCACTGAAGTGGGGTTCTGCTGTTTTATGAGCATGAGTTGGTTAGTTGACAATTGAGTTCCCTTGTTAGCCATCCATTTGGTTCATGCTTGAAGATTATTACTCCACCTGTGCCAAAAATGCTGCCGTTTGCTCTATGCGTTGCCAGCTTATTTTCGTTAACGTCGCTCAGGTCAACATAAGAAAGACCATTCAAAGCCGTATTAACCAAGAAAAGTCCCGGGCTTAGATATGCTAGGTTGTTAGGGTCAGTTTTAACGGTAAGAGGGGACGAATTGAGGATCATCTCTATTTCACAGAGAATCGTTTGCATTTCCTCAAAGGTCAAATGAGCCTTGCCCACGGTCCGAGTCATGGTATTTGGCAGATTTTATGGCTGCCTCCCACAAACTCTTAAAATGGGGGGGAGGGGGCGTTAGGTGGGATGAAGCTCCATGAAATTTCCAACTCGCGTAGAAAATTCTTAATCTCGGATTGGATTTGTTGATCATTGTATATGTCATATAATTCTTAAATTTGTCTATGAGCGCTTATAAAGATGATTCTGTTATCCGAGTATGTATGCGGGTCTACTCCTATGCGAAATGAATCGCTTAAAAGCGGCAATAAAGGCAAAAAAGACATAAGGTCATTTATTAACTCTAAGTGGATCGCCTTCGTGGCGAAGCACACAAAAAGCAAAACGTATGCCGTGTGATTCCACGCGTTTCGACGCTTTCTTTCAACAAGAGCGGTCCGGCATAGTCTACATCGCATTGAGAGAAAGATTGAGAGACATTAACTCGGCTGGCCGGTAATGAGCCCATTAAGACTTCTGATTGACTAGGTTTAACTAAAACAGATTATACATTTTTGTATTAGTCCTCGCACGGTGGATTCCAACAGCAGGCAAAAACGCAGGCGCACGAAAGCCATCGTGACTTGCAAACTCGCGTGTAAATTTCATGTGTTCACACTCTATAATATGCTGAGTTAACATGTGTTTGCGTGGCAGGAGGATTGGATGGCACGCATTGAACGCGAGATTCGAGTTTTTCAACTTCCCGCCAACTCGCATTAGTCCTCTTTCATCTAAGAAAGGAGAACAGTGATAAAATATTACTCGAATTTTGCTCTTGATTAGCGCTTGATATTTGCGATAGAACTCACTGTTGCAAATGTTCTGCAAATGCAGCGGCAGATGTTTCAGAGAGAAACACGAAATCAGACACCGCGTACGCCCGGTGCGCCTTGAATAGTCTCAAGCAATACGTTATGATGCGGCATATTTTATTTAAATTGGAATATTTATTTAGTAAGTCGTCGACGATGCAAGAATGGAAAATGGAAACAGATATGCGGATTTTCCTTTGTTCGGGAGCATCATTGTCTAAGCGCGCGAAGATACTGGACGGCCAGTGATCTTTATCCCATTTTAGAAATTCGGGGCCTTTCCATCACCTTTCAGCATTGATTAAGTCACAGGGATTTAACCCTCGCGACAATATATCGGCAGGGTTGTTGGAAGATGTAACAAGACGCCAGTGTTTGATTTCTGTCAGGCGCTGAATTTCAACCATCCTATTTGTCACAAAAACTGACCACCGCCGTGAAGCAGAGGTTATCCAGTTTAATGCGATCGTTGAGTCTGACCAAAGATAAGTCAGGCATTGAGAGTTTCAAGGATTCTCTAACTTTGTTGATAAGCGCGCTAATAAGGCAACCGATAACTCTAATCGCGGTAACGAAATAGTCTTGGGCGGCGCAACGCGAGACTTTGATCTTAGTAACTCGGCGTGATGGTCATTGAGACAGAGTTTAGTGTGAAGGTATATGCAAATACTGAACGCGCACTGGCTGGCGTCGCAAAATCCGTGCACTTCCACGATTAGTTGATGGGCAATGAATTTGACGCATCGAGGAATTCTTAGTTAATTCAAAACACTCATCTGTGTTCTGAAGGCGATCCATGAATGATGTCCTGAGGAACGGACTCGTCCCATTGGATGACCAATTGCCACAAATCTTGCAAGATGAATTTTGCGATAACAATGACTGGTCTCAGAAGGCCCAGAGGATCGAACAATTTAGCGACCTTGGAAAGTATGACCTGTTTTGATACAACATGGGTTTCTGACTCAAATTTTCATAGAAATTGGAACGTATCCTGATATTGATCTCACTGCATGCCTAGAATACATGAGTCCGCCACATTATCTCTAATGACTGGCACACGGTTACGATTATCTATTTCCAATAATTCAGGGCAATTCGAGACCCATTTGCTTAATTCGAATGCTCCTAATTTTAACAGTTGAATGTTTTCATCATGAATTTGTTTTAATTTGTCGACTATGTCCGCCCTGGTGAGCATGTCATCGACATAAAAATCCCGAAGAACGCATGTTGAATGAACGAGCATGCTGCTCAGTCAAATACTTAAGGTATCTGGTGGCCAGAAATGACGCAGAAACTGTAAGTAACGGTAGTGAATTCGTATCGACATTAGCAGAGAGATTGTCGCGCCAGAGAATTCTCTGCGTGTCTGGAATGGACGCACTAAAATCTGCCGATACATTTTTATGATGTTAGCAGTGATGATATAAATGAAAAAACGGAAGGACATCAAAATTGAGATCAAATCTTGTTGAACAGTCGGTCACTAGGAGTGCATCGTTTAACGATATGCCGGAACTGCTGCGGCAAAATGCATCAAATACAATACGGATTTTCGATGTTTGTTTGACCATTTTGAAAACGTAATGATAGGGAAGGTAAAACGATATTGGTTCTTTCGCAATGGGCGGCTCTAGCCGTCGCATATATCCCAGCGAATATTCGTCAAGAAACGCCGCATATTGAATTTTAATCATAGGATCACCCTTGAAACGCTTCTCGATGCCCTCAATCGCTTGAGAGCCGTCTCACCACGCGAATCGTCAATGTTATTTAACATTTGCTCTCTGACCGGAAGCTTAATTATATATCTATCTTGAGAATTTTGAGACATGTCTAAAAAATGATGATTGTAAATATTTTCTTTTATTGTATAAAAATATGCGAAAATATCGTCCATTTGTTAGATACGACTGACATGTTCGTGTAATTCCGCATTGGTTACGGACGCGTGAAACGAATGAATCTTTGAGATGATCGATATAGTGCTGTCCAAATGACCCGCCAAAATCCAGCCCAGTGTTTTCCGCAGAGTTGTGTGTTTGTCTGAAGACTTGACTTGACCAACTCATATTAAATTCCAAAACAACTCTGCTCCAATTATAAGATCAATATCCGATGATATGTGAAATCGGGTCGGCGAAACGAATGTTGCGCGGAAAATCAAATTTGTTCTGCCTCAAAAAAATCGCCGGAATTTTATCAGTAATCTGATCAGTCACGATGCATTCGATAGCCGCGGTGTATGAGTCGCGATTGTAATTTGATCCTAGTCACGTGATTGGACGTGATTACTGTGCCGTTGATCGCCGGAAATCGAAACATTCAATTTAAACGAGAGCTTCCACAAATTTCTTGGATACGAAGTTCGATTCGCAATCCAACAAAGCTCGGCACGCTCTGCGCAAACCATTGCTGTCGCAAACGAGTACAACCGCAGTCGAAAGTATGTCTCGTTCGCTGTTGAAGGATTCTGAAGCATGAGTCGCTAGGAGAGAGGAATTGCCTTAGACGCAATTTCCTTATCGGTATTATTAGTTCATGGCTCCGCTCTTGAGGGAGGCCAGGCGAAGCATAATACGCTACTTCATAAAATGAAGTAGCGTATTATGCTTCGCCTGGCAGACTTAGGCATTAATCGAAAGTACATTTACTTGATGCATGAGAAGAAGAGTGCAAACAATTGACACAAAGTTTGCGACTATGAATTTCCGCGGCTCTTTGCGATATCAGGAGTGCCACGAAGTTTTTGCAGTAATAAATGACGTGATCACCTTGACAGAAATGCCATTTAGGTTTAACAGTGGCCATACACGAAGCTTTTTTTTTTAACGAACGTTGTTTGTTAAAGAAATTTGCCATTCGTGTAACGTGAGTGACTCAAGTTTAGAAGATAGAATAAGAACGAGAAGATCATTCCAATGCATCGTGGGACGCTTTAATGCTTGAAGTGCGCGCAAATGTTTCGTGGCGTCGTCAAAAATCCTTCTGAGATCGATTGATTTTCCTTTGCCACAATCGGCAAATCTATTATAGCCTTAATGTGAATTTGAACAATTACAACGGGCTCTGTTATCATATCTCTGAGAATTGACTACGCGAGTAATATGTGGGTAGCGTCAAAACAAACCCCTTTCCTTGTTTCCCTCTGACGCCATGGGCGTGGCCTAGACGAATCAATCAGGAAAAGGGCGTGCTCTGAATGGTCGAGGAGTAAGGGGTGGGGGTAATAGGGTAATTAAATGGTGTGTTCTGATTAGTTCGCCCTATACTTGCCCAAAGATCTAATTGGCTCGCACCTATCCGCGAGGTGGAGAATTGGAGAAGAGAAGTGCTAGAAGACCTTTGACAAAATGGAGGATAAAGTCCGAAAAAATGAGGTGAATGAGTCTGTAGCATTTTTTGTCGTGAGAACGGAATACAAACACTGGGCATGAATAGCAGGTGATTTAATGACAGTCATTTTTGGCGCAGCACAATGTCTACGACGTGTTGGCATTTATGAATGTTTTTATTTATGACAGATGAGAATCTTATATGAAAATTTGGAAGTCTAGAGAGAGTCTTGCTTTTGCTAGGAAAAATGGGGACAGGTAAAACAGGAACGAACATGTTCAACTGGCGCAACGTCTTCGAGCATTACTTTAAAAAAATTCTTTCTATATTTTATGTATTTAATGTACATTATCTGAGTCTGTAATACGGGAGAAAATGTATCTATTGTAAATGAGAATGAGAAGGGTAGGAGTAAAAAATAGACGATATTTACAAGTTCAAAACGTTTATTTAAAAGGGATATTACATGAAGTAGTTATTTTATTTTTTTGAAAGAGTACACGTTTGAATATGATGGCATACAACACGAGAATTTACGAATTTATGTTTACAATGAAGAAAAATTTTATGAAATAACTGTACGATTAATCGGTCATTTCGCTTACAATCAGAGGTAAACAGAGATTAAGAAACTGGCTAAGATTGTAGCCATTATATATAAAATGTACATAGCAGTATTGTCAAGTTTGAGAAAGTATTCCTTGTAGCGTTGTTGTATTCCAGCGATACGATAGTGGAGTTTCGTCGAAGTCGTAAGAGGAATCTTGGATCTAAAGGCGACAAGCATAGCTATCGAAATACATCCCTGTTCCATGTTCATCGATGTAGAAAACAATTCAGTGTTCACCAGGTCGATTGTGATCGTCCGTGTTAGCGACAATGGCAGTCGATCTCGTCCACACCCTCGGCAGTCGATCGGCAGGATAGGCCTCCGCATGTCGGACACTGAGATGATGTGTTTAAAACTTCCAGCGAATTCATTTCTCGTCATCGGAAAGTGTGAGAGAGGAAATTCAAAATTGCGTAAATTCAAAATGTACCTCTTTGCCAGCAGGTGCTCTCAAAAATGCTCGATGATTATGAGACACTAATGTTAGCTTTATCTCTCTCACCAGTCGGTGAGTCGAATTTTGGAAGATCTTGTTTCTCCTCGTCTGTCGCTTGTTTGTTCTCATTCTGATTCGTCTTTTTTGTCGATATATTTTTTCTCCACGCTCATTCGCTTGTTGCGAATGATTGTGTTTCTGATTTTTTAATTGAATTGAAAAATTCCCACTATCTGTCTTTTCGCTCTCGACGTCGCTCTCGCTCCAATTTTTTGAAGGAAGACTATCGTAACTTGAATTGCTGCTATTTCGTATAGTTAGCCAGCGTTTCAATTTGTAAGCGTTGCGTAAGGCGCAATGTGATTCGACGCTGGTTCGAAATCTGTGATGCGTACAGCGTTGTCCACGATCTTCGAAATGTAGTAGATTTTTGAAAGATGAAGAAATTCCCTCCAGATTATATCCATTTCTAGAGAATAAATTACTCAGATAGTCTCTCGTCCTTTGATATAGATATAGCGTGTGTGACGTGTAATGTCATGCAGATGTATCGTAAAGTTTTTTTTGGATTGACGTCTCCATCGAATCATTCGATTTCGTGATAATTTCGTATAAGCCAGTTGTTTTCTCGTCTTATTTTCTCAGGTAAATCGTCAAATGGGCAGAGACATCATAATCCAGTGTCCGGTGATCGTCGCATTAATCGCTAGAATGTGACTTCTTTCGGAATAAAGTTTTCTTCGATATCGCGAAAACCTTGTATGTCGATGACTGTATCCATTATTATATTCGAATTTGCGCTACTTTTTTTATGTCACGAAATGTTGGCGTCGGTATCGCAAAGACAAGACTGAAGTTTTTTTCATCATCTCCCCTGTCCAATTAGATGAGAAAAAAATATATAGTGGAGGGGGAAAATAATTTTCTCGCGGAAGCCATAGGGAAAAGTCGACAATGACTTGACGGAGTCGAATTTCTAAAACGTTATCAAATTCGGCATAGCCGATACAATTAATAGTCACGAAAAGAGATTTTTCGAATTTCACTTCTAATCATAAGTTTCCATGTTTTACGAGATTCCAATGTCCTGCGCAATTAGCGGATAGATCTGGAATAAGATCGAAAGCGAAAAAAGTGTAGCCATTGGCGTAATCATCTCTACTTATAGAATTACCCTCGTTCAGAAAGTGAATACCAGTTACCGAGAATAATGTGTAATAAGCTTCAGTAGAGCGGCTCGTCTTTCTAAAAATTTGATTGTATCTATTGGGAATTTGCATGCCATCGACATACAGCGAGAAGAAATTTATACCGTAATTGAAATTTTTGAAATTAAACGGATTCAATTTTCTATCACCATTAAACGCCTTGTTGTCGATTATTATTCGTTTTGGCAGCAGTCCGAATATTGCATTGTTTATCGATTCCCCCACGACGCCTGCATGTATCATGAATGTTTTAACTTCGACTCTCGTAAGAGAATACTTGACGGTATTACTCAACATTCTAGCGTATGCAAGTAACACACTCGGGCTTATTTGTGTTCTTCTTACAAATACATTAGTGTCAAGAATGCGTATTTTCGATATCGTTTTATTCTCCATAAGACGAAATGAATCTTTCGAACGTACGAATCTCATTCTAACTTCCACTCCGTTAATTAAAAATTTATCTTTATTGAAAACGTCGCAGTGAAGGTGACCAATGTGATCTAGAGCGCGATTTCCTTGAATGAATTGCGCGCGTTTCTCGAGCGCTGTATTTAGATTTGACGAGTCTAATGTGTCGTCCATGTAACCAGAGATATCCGCATCCCATAAGCAAGAAGTCAGATGGGAGATTTTTGCGGATAAAGCATAACGCCTCGATGTACGCGTGGTACGCATAAACGTTGTTTGATAGCGATACGAGCTTTTGATTGAAATATACGTCGATTTGATTGAATGCAGTAAATGATTTACGGGTATTTTTGCCTTGCCGTCGGGCCGTGCGACCGATATGCTCTCCCTGCATTCTTCGCTTTCTACGCGTATGCGAAGGCTCAACATGGTGTAAGTGAAGTTTAGATAGTCTTCTCCCCGAGTATGACGAATTCTATGGGCGAATCGTCCGCGAGCGAAGTTACGAGTTTGTAATAAATCTATTACGAACTCTCAATGCTGGTTTGCGTAGGAGGCAGAGAGAAGAGATCGAGTTCGCTCTTTATATACTCGCTAGAGTGGGTATGAAGAAAAGATATGCTTTTTCTTCAGCCACGATTTCTTATCTCAATTAAGAGAATATGTATGAATATATATGAGAATATGAATCGGATACATTGCCTTTCTTAACTCGATGTTTCCTACCGGATGATTTTTTTCGTCTTTCTTCCTGTAGCACGAATTTTCTTTTTCTTCTTCGTTACTTTTTTGCTCTTCTTCCCTGTAGTACTTCTCGATGATTTTCTTTTGATCGTTCGGCGTCGTTTACGATGCATGATACGTCTATCTCGACTATCGGGTGGAAACTGAAGCGCCGCGGATTTCGCGGATATTTTATATTCCGATCCCTTTATCAGAGAATTTATTTTTTCTTTGGCTTTTCTCTTCAGATTACCCCGTGATTCCGCGAGCCGACTTTTGACCACTTCCTTTAACGATTTATTATTTTTGACATCTTCTCTTACATTAATTTCCGCACGTAAAGCTTCTTTACCGATTCACGGCTCCAAGGTCATGCTCTTTTATTTGGTGGGACCAGCTCGGCGTAGTGTATTATGAACTGTTAAAACCGACTGAAACAATCACAGGCGATCGGTATCGAACGCAATTGATGCGTTTGAGTCGAGCATTGAAAGACAAACGGCCGCAATACAACGAGAGACACGATAAAGTGATTTTGCAGCATGACAATGCTCGATGATTCCTCGTTCTGATTGGACGTGGGCATTCACGTGATACAATTTGCCATTCTCTCCCTGTGAGCCTCTCTACCATTTACATATGTTGATTTTATTTTGTGGACTGGCGTTGGTATTTTAATAAAAGTCCCATCAATGTAGCCAAGAACTTTTGGAAATCCTGCAATCTTCAATTTTATTAAGTTTTTTATTTTTGGAATATTACGTTTTTCGTTTACAAATAAAAAATCATCATCACTACTTGATGACAACGAAAGAAGAGTATTGCATCATTCTCATTTATGAATGTGTTCCAAAATTAATTGCCAGTACTGAAAATCTATAGTGCACGTAACGTAAACTATAGCATTTTCAGTATTATTATTGGCAATAAATTTGGAATCACAATCATATCAATTCCTGCCATATTTTGCGTGCAATCGATACCGTTCGTAGTAGATTTTTGCACGAAAGTGCGAAAACTCGGCACTAGATTTACCAATGAAACAGCGCACACGATTTTCGGTCCTCATTACGAAATTCCTAATGAAACACACAGTTCGCGCTTAATGCACACTCAATGCGCATCAATTCTCCCAATGAAAAACGCTATTAGAAAGAGATTCTGTCCAACTGCACACACATATTAGGTGTACAACTTTGCTTCCGCCGTTTTCCTATAGATGACTTTAGTGATAAGTGGTGGTCGAAATAAATAGATCATAGACATCATACAATAAACTTGGGCATCTGTCAACATAACCCCATAGAAACATTAGTCGATTTGTGTCTGCATAAAGTTATTCTCGATTGAAAATGTCCGTTTACGAGCCAAATTCTCATCATTTTCGGGAGATTTTAATTTTTTGCTTCAATATGAAAAAAATCTGCGGCTGAGGCTCATCAAATGCTCTCAAATACTTATGGTGAGGCCGCTATTAGTGAAAGAACGTGTCGTGAGTGGTTTCAAGAACGGTGATTTTGACGTCGAAGACCGGCAGAGCGGAAGAGAGGTTTTCGAAGATGCAGAATTGGAGGCATTACTTGCAAGACTCGTGTCAAAATCAAGAAGAATTGGCACGATCATTGGGAGTGACTCAACAAGCCATTTCAAAATGCCTCAAAGCCATGGGAATAATTCAAAACAAGGAAATTGGGTGCCGTACGAATTGAAGCCGAGAGATGTTGAACGGCGTTTGTTTGCTTATGAACTGCTTGAAAGGCAAAGGAAGGAATTTCTGCATTGTGACTGGGGACGAAAAATGGATTCATTACGATAATACCAAGCGCAGAAAATCATGGGGAGTTCCCGGCCATGCTTCCACGTCGACGGCCAAACCGAATATTCACGGCTCCAAGGTCATGCTCTGTATTTGGTGGGACCAGCTCGGGGTAGGGTATTATGAACTGTTAAAATCGACTGAAACAATCACAGGCGATCGGTATCGAACGCAATTGATGCGTTTGAGCCGAGCATTGAAAGACAAACGGCCGCAATACAACGAGAGACATGATAAAGTGATTTTGCAGCATGATGACAATGCTCGACCCCATGTTGCGAAAGAGGTCAAGACATACTTGGAAACGTTGAAATGGGAAGTCCTACCCCACCCGCCGTATTCTCCAGACGTTGCTCCCTCTGACTATCACTTGTTTCGATCAATGGCACATGGCCTGGCTGACCAGCACTTCTGGTCTTATGAAGAAGTAAAAAATTGGATCGATTCGTGGATAGCCTCAAAAGATGACCAGTTTTTTCGACGCGGGATTCATACGCTACCCGAAAGATGGGAGAAAGTAGTGGCCAGCGATGGACAATACTTTGAATCATAAATGTATAACCAGTTTTTTACAATAAAGCCTCGAATTTCGGAAAAAAACGGCGGCAAAGTTGTACACCTAATATAATCCATTCCATCATGATCCGACTCTCACCAGTGATTTATACTCGTATTCATAGTCCTTCTTTGAGGAATGAGGATTCCTAATTTTTCATTTCACGTTAAAGTTTCATAAACCTTCCTTGACCAAACAAGGAGGTTTATTAGCTTCCTTTTCTCGAGGAAAATTACGAGTTTCCTTCCTCGAGGAGGAGATGCAACTTTCATAATCAAGCAAATTTTTAAATTTAGTTCGTCACATCGTCTGTTTTGATCGCTTTTAATTTAGATCTATCGCATCGATAATTATTGTTGATAATTAGCTTTTTGTCGGAAGTAAACTGTGCCAAAAGCATATTTTCCTTCTTCATATAATAAATATTATATTATGACAAATTCGATTGGAAGCACTGATGCATATTAAAGCCGTTGTATATTGATTTAATTTGAGTATAAAAATAAAATGCAAATATTTCGAATTACATATTTTACCTAACAGTACAGTAAAATATATTGAGTATTTCACAATTTAATCGATTTCTATGTTTATTATTGAATATCTTTACGTTATTATGTACGATGATATTGTACATCAGTGCAGTGAGTGCATCCAATCAAATTTGCTATTAGTTTTATTTTTGTCCATTATTGTTGCAAAATGTTTAATTACGACTTTATTTAATCAACAATGCCTTTATAACCTTTATTATTCGTAATTCACGATATTAGATTTGCATATATTATATATTATGACATGCTGCCTTCAGTAGATTACTAAAATTCCTAAAATATTACTTCTTTTGGAAAGGCAGATCCATTTATGAAACAAGAA
Source organism: Atta colombica (assembly GCF_001594045.1). Classification (NCBI taxonomy): domain Eukaryota; kingdom Metazoa; phylum Arthropoda; class Insecta; order Hymenoptera; family Formicidae; genus Atta; species Atta colombica. The sequence continues at coordinate 175,085 of NW_017259288.1, read as the reverse complement.
GATTTTAGAGAATCGAGGAATTCTTCATGGAGACTTTCTCCATTCTTAAAATAAAGAAAGACTATAAATATAAATTAGGATGTATTTCGAACCGAGTTAGTTTAGCTTATTCTTTTTCCTAGATGTTGATAATCCCGTAACTAAAGTTTCAAACGGCGACGGCCGTCAAAATAACATCTGTCCATACATGTAAAATTTTTTCCCGAGTTGCAGCTCACGAACTTGCTCTTATTTTCTTTTTATAATTATTTCACGAGTCTGTGAGTTGTAACTAGGTCATAGAGATAATTATCGATAAGACGTTTAGGCCCAGTTTCACAACGCACGGTTAATTCTTAATCGAGGTTCAACTTATTCTCAGACATTGTCTCTTTCTAATTCTAGAATTGAAAAGAAATGAGAAACAAATTAAACCTCAGTTAAGAATTAACCATGAGTCGTAGAACTGGGCCTTATCAAGCTCCAATTAGCTTAACCAGTCTAGTAATTTTGCAAGATTCCAACTGAAACAGATATCAGAGAGAAAATGCAAAAAGAGAAATTATAAATATAAATGTATTAACTCTTCAGTTCGTATTTTTTCTCATCAGCTTCAATTGATCTTCAGAATCCTGTAAAGTTACTAGACTGGTTAAGCTAACTAGAGTTTGATAAAAGCCCTAAAAATTAACCGTCAGTTGTGGAACTGGGTCTTAGAGAATCCCATTATTTACTTGAAGTACTCAATTTTAGAACAGTGTTAACAACTAACAACATTAAAGGAATTACTTTCTTTCTTTTATTTTTTAATAATGGTATATATTTTTTTAATTGAATTACAAAATATATCATAATGGTAATATAATATTAAATATGACATTCTATGTCTTATCAAGATTCACAAAAAATTGAAAATTATATAGTTATAAAAAGAGTAGGTCCCACCGAGATTTGAACTCGGATCGCTGGATTCAGAGTCCAGAGTGCTAACCATTACACCATGAGACCTTGGTCGAAAGTTTTTGCTCGATATTACTTTCTTTAATATATACAGGGTATTTCACTTAAGACCAGGCCATCCGAATAACACCCACAGGTTTTGGAGATAAGAAGAAATACTTGAAATAAAGTTGTTAGTATCGAGAGGAGCTTCATGTGATGATAAACATTTTTTAAATAAATTAAACAATGTAAAATAGGGCTAAGAATCACTCTGGATATTATGTGAGTAACAATTTATATTATTATAATATTATTATAATATTATTATAAACAATCTGAAAATTTGTACAGACGTTTCGAACTCTGGCGGATCATTTTCAATGTTAAAAAAATAAATTTTAAAATGTTACCGGTATCTATGTAAGATGTTCAAAAATTAAAATATAACAAGCGCATGTTGTACTCGCATGTTGGTAAGAAGAATAATGGCAAGATACGATCTGGATTTAAGCAGCTTCACATCGGAACATGATGTTAATCGATTCCAGAAGTCACATAATAATCGTATGAAGTCTATTATCTTATGATATCTATCGTGAACTTCTCAAATTTACAACAGGTTGATACAGTGAAATCAATATAAGATGGATGTTACATGTTTCTCACGCACGCACGCACGTTCCTTTTACAACTGCTGATTAATATTAGATCATCCAAAAAATTGAAAAAATTGAGTACTACAAATTATTATAAAATTCAGCGATATCAAATGGGTCTTAATACTATAGAACTTTGAAACGTAATGCTAGAACATAAACATTTTTTCCCAAGTGGAGGCGCTTAGGAAATTTGAAGGTCATTTTGTTTTTTTAAATAGAATTATATGAATTTTTGTACATAACTTGATTGCTCTAATTATTCTACATATAAAAATATTGTAATGATATCGAAAAACCAATAGGTTACGAGATATTTTATTCTGGCACATATTGACATAAAATTATTAAATAACTTATAAATTATTAATTTTTTGATAATTATCTTAATACTTTTATGAACAGAATAATGAGATGAATCAGTTAGTAGAAAGAAAATTAATTATTGTGTATAATTCAAATAATAAGTTTTTATATACAGTAAGAGATATTTTATAAAATTATTAATTTAAATTAAAATTATTAATAACAATTTTAAGAGAAGTGTATTAATAAAAATATATAAGAACTATTTCACATCATATACATGTGACATTTATTTATCTATATATCGTCTTTACAAAATGTAAAATGTAGTATTGTTATGTACATTTACAAATTTGTCAGTGAGTTTAGTTGATTTGTTTTCTTTTTTTCGAGTTTTATATTTTACCGAATTGTTCTTTTTATTATTATCAATACATTTTACTCGTTTTTTTCAATTTAACATAATTATATTAATATTTTCTTCATTTGCTAAATTTTCTTCCTTAGAGATTATCTAAAAAAATTTTGTACTTTATATATTATTTTGAAAATACAATTTATTATTATATAACATATAAGATAATAGTAAACAACAATTTTTATAAAGTAAATCTTCATGCATATATAAAAATTACGCAACTATTATAAAAAATATTACCTTATTTTTTTGTATTGTTGCATATTTCGAGAAGATTGTATTTTTTGAATTTGTAGTAATGAGGAGCGACAGAGAATAAACAAACCCCACGTATTACTTCAACAATCACAGCTATGTCTGGGTTTTTCAAATCTGCTTTATTACCTGGATTTTTTTTCAATATTATTTCTGCCAAATCTTCAATGATTTCGTCTCTTTTAATGCTGTTATTACTGCGACGACTAAAATGTTATTAACTTTATAAATAAAATATCATTATATTTACCAGGATTGATAAATACAAAATACAACCAGTTAACTTACTTAAACACAATGCTGAATGTTTTAGGCTCTTGAACAAAATATTTTTCAAATAATTCATTTGCTTTTGTCTTTATATTATCCATATATGCTTTGCAAACAACCTCAATTGGAAGTAACCTTAATAAGTATCTAGTACATTGTTCTTTGGTTGTATCTAATTTAGAAACAATTTTGATAACCAATTCTAATGGATTTGATAAAGTACTTGTTATAAAAATCATATTTTTAACACCTGTATCTACTACCTACATGGAAAATAATGATAATTGTAAATGTTATCTCAAAGAAAATAACTTCATTAATGTTAGTCAATATGACAAATGTACTTGAAATTTTCGAGAAGACAATGACATTTTATGTTCAGTTCTAAGTTCATTGATTTCTTTCTCTAAAACAATTGATATGTCATCATCAATATCCTCTATAGATTTATCAGTTTCCTTTTTATGGAGTGCGTTTGTTGATGTTTCAGATTTCTTAAAATGAAAAAATAAAAATATATTCATAATAATTAACAGCAAATATTTACAAATATTCAATATATTTTGCTTTACATAATTAAGTACCTTATGTATTTCCGATTTCTCATCTGCAAACAAATTGAGCAATCTATAGGCCTCAGTAATGCAGCCTCTCTCATGAAAGTTGCACGTGCATAGAAATCCTGTCATACCGGGTTCCAACACAAATTGTTTACGTTTCTTAGAATCCTTACGATTCGCGACATATCTGTCATTCCTTTTTCGTGTATTTGTTGCACTGTTCATTTGCATTTATTTTATATTTACTTTCTTCCTTTAATTTCTATCTTGAATCAGAATAAAAATCTCACATTTATTTATCTTTTTCGTACCGCAAAAGAAAGTCTTTGATAATATAATGGCTGCGTTCGGAAATCATTTAGAAACGTCGCTCGGATGCCTCCGATGTGACGTTTCCGAACACAGCCAATATAAGGAATATAGGCAGTGTTCATCAGTTAATTCTTATTTTAAGATAGTTTTAAGTCGCTAATGTGGCCCTCTGATTGGTTCATGACAACTTAAGACTATATTTAAGAGGGATCGATTGTGTTTCTTCAAATGAGGTGAAAATTATAAAAGTGAGCAAATTCACTAGATTCACTTATTCAATTATTTCATAATTTAATTGATCAATACCTAGTAACCTTTCCTCACTTTGGTAATTTTCATCTATCAAAATCCACAATCCTCCAGGTCAGTTTTAAATATAAGATCCGACTATGAATCTAAATGTAAATATCAATCTAAATGTAAATATGTCCGATATCCAATAAATGCATCCAGAAGCATGCTCATTTCGTGCATTTAAACGTGGTCTAGAATATCAACGAGATATGCGGGATTCACACTTGGGTTGTCTGGAAAGTTCGTGTGAATTTCTCAACAGATGTCGTTCGAAGGCGAATATCATATGTTTATGTCAGATGCTTTCGTATTTTGATTAGACATTTCAACGCATAATTAGTGATATTAATTATCCCAATAAATTAAAAACTGTACTTGAAATCAGCGACGTGTATCGTATGACATTTTACAATCAATTAGAAAGCAGAATTTTATTTCGTAACGATGGCCTAGTTTCCACCATTTAAAACGGATCAGAATGAACCAATCAATTACAGTCGAGCATTCCCCTGTCGTTCGACTGTGATAGGGAAATACTCGATTGTAGTTGGTTGGTTTAAACCCTTGGTTAGGTAGATATGAAGCAAAATTCTGTTTTCTGATTGGTTGCAGAGCATCGTATGATGCACGTTGGATCCAGTGTAAATCCAACAATACTACTAAAGATAGTAAACGCTTATGGAAATTCGCATGTCTATTAAAATTTAAGTGATTAAGGTCTGGTTGCACTAACGTTACTTTGACTTTAAGCAAGGCTTAAACCTCTCTCTGTCTCGTTTTAAAGCGAAAGAAAGACGGAGATAGAGAGAGTTTTAAGTTTTGCTTAAAGTCAAAGTAACGTTGGTACAACCGATTTTGGAATAAGAAACTGGAACTTTAAAATTATTAAACGGACACGTTTTATAAAGCTTGAATACTTTTTATAGTAAAAATTGAAAATACGCCGGTTATCTTAAATTTTGATAAAAATAAACTCAATCTTGTGAAATCTTTTTCCCGAAAACGGGAAAAAGATTTCACAAGAAAAAAGCGTCGATCTGCCCCACGAACTGAAATATTAACTTAAAGTTGATAACTATTAAGGTTAGGAAATCAGTACAAAATTTATCTTTTTAAAAAAAGATAGAAAAAGGCGTTAAGAGTGCATTCTTTAGTTCTTTGGACAAAAGTACTAAATTAATTATTATGTACTAAATTAATTTATATACTGTTTATATAAGAAGATCTTAAATACTACAAAATGCATGAGATATTAGTATACACTTTTTTAAAAAAAAGTAAAAAAGCGCTGTAGATATACGTTCTACAAAAAAAATTTTTATTAATTTAAAATATATGATAAAACCTAAGTGATATATATTTTTGTATCTATTAAAATCCCATAAATAAAAATTTTACTTAATTTGAACGATATATTGTACATCAGGTATATAAAATATCTGATATCAATAATTAGTACTACATTATAATCATTAAAAATTGTTACTTCAATCCAAATCATATATAAATCTTGAACACAAAACTCTATTGTACAAAATTAAAAAATGAATAATAATATAAAAGAGAGTTACAAATCTAATACAAATTTTTTTTTTTAATAATATAAATAGTTAAATTATAAAAAATAATGGTCTATAACAAACGCTTTATTCGGATTATTTTCAATGTTAACAAATTTGATTATGAACTTACTTACAATATAAAAATATATCTAAATAAAAAGATATATAAATTAAAAGGTTTGTAGTATTTTAAAAAATTAATAATGTCTCTAAACCCTAGGTTATCGCAATATATAAACGCTATGTGTGAACCTTCCAGTATTTGGAAATAATAATATAAATATACAATCTTCATACGCATCCAATATCTTCAAATAAGTCATAAACTTAAACGAAATTTGTATTGAACGATATTTTGTTAAAAATATTAGGTGTACAACTTTGCTTCCGCCGTTTTCCTATAGATGGCTTTAGCGGTAAGTGATGGTCGAAATAAATAGATCATAGACGTCATACAATAAACTTGGGCATCTGTCAATATAATCCCATAAAAACATTAGTCGATTTGTGTCTGCATCATAAAATTATTCTCGATTGAAAATGTCAGTTTACGAGCCAAATTCTCGTCATTTGCGGGAGGTTTAAATTTTTTGCTTCAATATGAAGAAATCTGCGGCTGAGGCTCATCGAATGCTCTCAAATACTTATGGTGAGGCCGCTATTAGTGAAAGAACATGTCATGAGTGATTTCAACGCTTCAAGAACGGTGATTTTGTCCAAGGTCATGCTCTGTATTTGGTGGGACCAGCTCGGCGTAGTGTATTATGAACTATTAAAACCGACTGAAACAATCACAGGCGATCGGTATCGAACGCAATTGATGCGTTTTAGCCGAGCATTGAAAGACAAACGGCCGCAATACAACAAAAGACACGATAAAGTGATTTTGCAGCATGACAATGCTCGACCCCATGTTGCGAAAGTGGTCAAGACATACTTGGAAACGGAAAAATTTGAAATGGAAAGTCCTACCCTACCCGCCGTATTCTCCAGACGTTGCTTCCTCTGACTATCACTTGTTTCGATCAATGGCACACGGCCTGGCTGACCAGCACTTCCGGTCTTATGAAGAAGTAAAAAATTGGATCGATTCGTGGATAGCCTCAAAAGATGACCAGTTTTTTCGATGCGGGATTCGTATGCTACCCGAAAGAGAAAGTGGGAGAAAGTAGTGGCCAGCGATGGACAATACTTTGAATCATAAATGTATAACCAGTTTTTTACAATAAAGCCTCGAATTTCGAAAGCCTCGAATTTACTTTTACTTTTTATTGTGAGAGAAAGAAAAATTGATATATAATTGATATATAATACTAATCTTTTAATGTTATGTTAAATGATAAGAACAATTCTAAAATGTTATTCTGCATATTAATTTCAAATTATATTTTTCTTTTCCAGACTTAACCGCTGATGTCATCATGAGACTAAATCGATTTTTTGATGTGTTGATGGAGAGGATACGCCGAGGGATATTGACGAGACTGGAAATCGGCTGAAAAGAGGAACGAAGATGATAATGATAATGACATCACTTTTATGATAGAGCAGCGGCGAATTCAACATTCAAAAAATATGTGATAAAATATATATAGATTTAAATAAATTAATAAATAAATATATTGTATACATTTAGATTAAAATAAATGAATAAATATACATATATAGATTAACTCTGTCTTCAAAATTATTTATTCTCTCTATCATTCCTTTCTATCTGCGGCATCGTATTACGCGCGCGATATCATTATGCGCGACACCATCACGTGATCATACCATCGAGCTCTCTAAAATAATAATAATAGTTATATTTTGATAGAATAAAAAAATATTTCTGCATAAATAATCGCATGGAATAAACTGAAAGGAAGATTACGTAAGAAAAAGATGGCGACACATAAGAGATGCTATACATGGTAAGTATAGTCTGCGGTGGGGACTGCGTTCGGTGATGGCGGCGGTGGAGACCGGCGGATCGCACCCGGCGACCATTGACCTCATCACCGCAACGCGGACGCAAGTTTCCGCACATCCCCGCTACATAATCTCCCCAGGACATCCTCGTTTTCTGCACCGCAACATCATCTATCGCGACATTATTCCCCCGCAGATTCTTGTGCACTATGACGTCATCCCTCTCCCTCTGTGACGTCATCCTTTCTCTCCTCCCCCTATGATCTCCCTCGCCCAGTGACATCATTCCTTCCTCTCCCTGCATCGCGGGTATCCCCTTGTCTCTCATCCCCCCTTCTCCTTCGGAGCTCTTGAATTAGAACCGGCCTTATTATCCTACTAATACTATCTAAAATTGTGTTCTAATATATATATACGAGGTGAGGAAAAGTATGGAAACCTACTATACATATGTATTTAGCAGAATCTATAACAATAAATTACATTATGTGTATCACCAGTCACAATTATAAGTATAATTATATAATTATAAATATAATTATATAATATTTCATGTCAAAGGCGGAAAATGTATTATCTTAGAACTCTATACTTGAATTTTTCATAACGTGATTAAAAAGTAAGATATTGAAGTAAAAAAAAAAATTTTGTAGAGGATGAACAATACATTCATAACTTTTGATTATAATTTCAAGATAACATTAATCTTTTTTTCACAAAAACATTTTAAGTATCACAAAAGCCATTTTTACACATTAAATCAATTATTTCAAAAACCTGACGTGCTGAAATTTAACTTGTTATCGTTTTCAGCATCCAAAAATTTATAAGAAATACCTTATCTAATTAAAAGAAACATTTGTTTGTAAATTAAAATTATTTTTATTCATAATTTATGTATATAACAAATTCATTTATCGACACCACGATTTTATTGATAGTGTGAATCGAAAATGTGATACGTAGTTCACATCATTTTAATATATAATTGATAACATATAATTGATGTTGGTGCTGCTATCGTACGATGGTTTTCGCCTTCATCGTCTCTCTCAGGTTTCTTTCTGGTGTAAGACATAGCGTTAAGGTCTGAGCACAAGAATTGTCGTAACATTTACTTAGACTTAAGTTGTAGACGTAAGTAAGACACAAACTTTGGCGTATGACGTACGATTTATTGCCGTCTTTTGGAAACACAAATAGGGCAATAAGGGCAATAAGTTGTCATACGTGAAAGTTTGTGCGTTACTTACGTCTACAATTTAAGTCTAAGTAAGTGTTACCCTTACATTGTGTTAATGATGCCGATTCTTAAAAAAAAAAGGTTGATTTTCGAATTGATCCATTCTTTTGAATTCGATTCTTAACAATTGATTAATCGGAAAGAATCAATTCAGAATAATCGATTCTTTCGATTCTTTACCCAGCAATCAGTCAGTTTCCAAAAAAAAGATTAGATTCCACTTTTTCAAATTTTTTTTAGGACCTCACAAATAAGGTTAAAATGAATATCAAAATAATGATGTTTATATTATAAATAACAATATTTATATTATGTAGAGGTTTCTTATAATTATTATTATTACATTGTATTTTTTGGTCGTGTACGGTGTAGTGCATTAATTCGCTGATCATAGTAGTTGTCCGACTTATCGATGTTTATTTTTTACTCACATACTATCAACTTTACAGAAAAACTGCAAAAAACAAAAATCATTTATTTTCTTCTCATAAAACTCTAAGAATTTTTTCAGAATTTTTATCAACTTTTTAGTACTGTATTTTCTTATTTTCGATAAGTCGCTAGTATGACGAGCGAAGCTAGATCCACCGAATTAATGCACTATATTGTACATACGTATTAACATCAATTTACATATATTTTTAGTGGATTTAAGTATAAAGTAAGTAGAGGCTCTCATAGGGAGAGAATGGCAAATTGCGTGAATGCCCACGTCCAATCAGGACGGAGGTCATGTGGCCAATTTTTCTCCAATTTCTTCCATGCCTATGGAGCTTTGATGCCCATGTCCAATCAGAGGAGACGGGTCACATGCAATTGCCATTCTCTTCCTGTGAAGCTCTCTATAAAGCCTATGACATTTACAAAAACATAGCAGTAATCGCATCAGCTAATCACAATAGAAAACGTAAAACAACTCTATTGTGATTGGCCGATTTGTTTACTGCTACATCTTACAGTTGGTGCGGAACGCTTGTGATTGGTTTTGATCTCGTTCCGCATTACATTATTCCATTGTATGGATAAGCATCCTTAATTTTTACAAATTAATGATTTGTAAAAATTGAGAATTGTCGATACGATCTGAAAAATTGGATCGATTCCAAAAGAATCAAGAAATAAAAAATCGATTTAAAATCGCTTTTTTAAGAACAAAAAAAATCGATTCTCAATGCATTGATCTAAGAATCGGCATCACTACACTGTGTTATCTGTATACGTTGTTGGAAAACACTCAATGATAACAATATTTGCGTTAAGAATTACAGAATAGGCTCGCAGGTATTAAAATGGATAAAATGTGATATAAAGCCAGTAAATGATCTGTTTCCTGTTCCTGCACTAGACTGCTATAAGATCTGTTTTTTTTATTGTTTGCACTTTCTGAACTGGTACACACAGTGCAATAAGTTGAGTGAAAGAAATATATGTTTATTTCACTTCAATTTATTGCACAGATTTAGAATGCAGTAATAAAAAAAAATCTCTAGCCTAGAATTCTCTTTCTCGCTTTCAACAAATATCAAACGTATATCCATCTCATTTTAAGTTCTAAAAGTGTACATTAGTTCAGCCACAGAAAACTATAGAACTTATAGTAACTGGAAGGGGAATTTATCCAAGCAATAAATGGAAGATGTGAGCAACATCTGAGAGACAGAAGATGTATTCCTGCTCAGTGATTTTTCTTCTTTCTGCGCATGTGCCAAAAGAGAATAGAAGAGGATAGAAAGATATTTCTGTCCTTTAGATGTTGCTCGCAGTTCGATGTCTGTATTTCCCTTCCAGTTACTATAAATTCTATACAGAAAACAGACCTAAAATCTTAAACACAATAGACACAGATAACAGGGAATAACGAGTCATTCAATCAGAGTTTTTGGGTTATATCAAACTTACACATCAGAACTCTGATTGGATGACTCGTTATTTCTTACTCCCTGTGCCTATTCTGTTTAAGTCTTAAGGTTGATATTGCAAATAGTGTCCAAATTAGTAGTTATTCCAGTAGCGGATTCTCTCCTAATTCGGCTTATGTATATTCTGGAAATGATTCCACCTTTTTTCATGGAGTTGAGTCTCCTTACTTCTTACTTCGTGATTTTAAGTCTCATATCTTTTCCAAGAATTCCGGGAAAGTTTATGAAAAATTGGAGATCTTGGCTACTGGCCAAATTTACTCCATTCATGGAGATCAGGATCATCCAAACATTAAAAAACAAGAGAAGACTCCATGACAGGAGACGGGACTATTACGAAGAAGATAAAAGAAGTCTCCAGAACTTTCAGAAACCATTAATTAAATAATAAAAAGAATATTCCGATAATCTAAGTGGAAACAATTAAAAAAAAATCTATTCAAAAAATCAATAAAGGAATATAAAGCCAATGAAAACCGACACAGTTGTATGTGTGTAATAAAAAATAACATATATGTCAATCACAGACATTTTAATCATAAGATTAGGCCATCTTTAGTGTAACAATAAAATCCTCCGATCAAATTGATACGTAAAATAAACGAATGCTGTCAATGAATCATCATTAGGCTGTTGCAAAATTAAGAACATTATCATCTATTGTATTTAGATTGTATCCAGCATAATGAGATGATCCGTTATAACGCGATGTAATTATATCTTGAGAGCGTATTAAGACATTTATTTAAGACAGTTATTATCTCTCAACACACAGTCATAATCACATCGCGTCATAACAGATCATCATTATGCTAGGTACAATCTAAGTATAGATGATAATAAAATTCTTAATTTTGGACAACGGTATAACGATGATTCATTGATAGCATTCGCTTATTGTTTTACAACGTATCAATTTGATTCCGAGAATTTTATTGTTACACTAAAAATGATCTAATCTTATGGTCAAAACGTCTGTGATTGATATATATATTATTTTTTATTACACATGTACAACTGTGTCAGCTCTCATTAGCTTTATATTCTTTTATTGATTTAATTTTTAGAATTTTAATTATATTTTCTTTTGTAATTTTAATTGTAATTTTTAATTACTATTCAAAAAATACGTCCTGTAAAAATAATTTTTTATCACCATACATGTAAGAAAAATTTGAATTGTTTCAAAATTATGAAATTCGATAGCATATAACAATTATAAAAGAGCATTCCATCTTATGCTTTTCATTAAAATGTACAGATTTTGTATATAATTTATATCTTAAATAAAAATTTACATAGTAGCATCAATATATAATAAACAGACAATAAATATAATAATGCTTATTTCTGTATTCAGATATAATAATGTTTATTTCTGTATACAGCAATATTCTACGTGCATATTTTTGTTAATGACATTAATTGTTAACTTTATAAACAATAGAAATCAGTAAGGTCTTTGTAACCAATTTATTTTTGGTCTCATATTTATCTAAAAAAATTATTGAAAGTATTAAGTTATTTAGTAGATTATTTTCTATATACCTGATAAAATTATTATTCCAAATATCATTGTAGCACGTAATTTTTTAATTTTAATAACTATTATATTAATTCATATCCAGAACAAACAAATATTTGTATGAAGTTAGTAACCCCCAAGCATTTTCTTATCTATCATAATTTAAAGCAATTATTTATCAGTTTCAGTATTGTTTGCATTAACTAAATTATCTTTTGTATCTTTCACTTCTATCTCCAAAATTCTAGGACCGTATAAAAGAACATATGCGCAATGCCAATCACCTCCGCTGAGTTTTAAAACTTCTTCACTAGTAACGGCTGTAACAACATCGTCATCACATTTCATCCATGTATCACCCTTTTGTCGAATCCAACCGACATAATGACCACTGCTGCTGGAACATCCTCGGTGTCAAAACAGCTTGTAATTTGTAATAACCACTATTATTTGATCCCAAATCTACAATGTGCATATTTAAGTGTTCAATGTATTGAAATTTCGAAACATGATTATTGAATTTTTTTTTATTCTCTTACCATCCTTAAACCAGAATGATTCTTTACTCATTTCCCTTTTTACACTATCTTCTTTATTTTTAATTTTTACATTACAAGATTCCTCTACCAAAGTATCTTCATATTTTTTGAACTTTTCACGCATTGGTACAAGTTTGGATTGAAGTTCTGAACTACATAATTCAAAAGCATCAAAATCCAAGGGAAATTTAACGTCTTTCAAGATTTTTGCATTAATTGCTTCTTTCTCCTTGTAATAAAACCGTAAAATTGTATGGTTAAATATGCTGATAACCTGCTAATTTTTGACTGAAAAAGTACATTAATACATAAATGTAATACAATATTATAAATTTTTTTATCACATACATACATACATATACAAACACACATACACATATAAATTTTTATCATATATTAAAGCTATTACTATTATGTACTAGTATTTAAGAAATTTTTTACTATGTGCGGATAGTTTTTTCTAATTCTAATATAAATACAAGTTTACCTGAATTTTGAATATTAATAAATATATATATATATATACCAGGTATTTCAAATCATACACTCTTTTTTTTATCTTCGCAGGACAAGGTCCAATTATAAAAATGCTCAGACAGAAGTTGTAAGGCTTAAAAAGATTTATTGATATATCAGTTTGACCTTGAGTGGCGTCGCCAAGGTCAAGTCAAGGTCACATCGATTTTTTTAATGGATCTCCCAACTTTTTATTTCAGTCTAATAGCCGATGTCGATTCTTTCAAAACACTATAATAAAGTTATTTTTCATTGAGTACTTTCCGAGTTAAGGTTCGAAAGTTAGAGTATGCCGAAGGCATTAGCATTACACAAAGTGTCTGACCGACGGCTGAAACCTCTTAAATGTTGTGGATCAATTGGAGATTGTATTTCTTATTTTTATTTTTACTAAGAATTCATTTTTTACGTAAAAATGAAAATAAGAGGTGCAATCTTCAATAATTTTGATCTTGAAATAGTATTCAGGACATGATCCTGAACATTCAAGAGATTTTAGCCGTTAATCAGTTACTTTGCGTACGCTAATGCCTATGTAATCTTCGAACCTTATAATCGAATTCGAAAAGTGAAAATAATTGAAATATAATTTTATCAATGAAAAATAATTTTATTATAGTATTTTGAAAAACTCTCGATATTGGTTATTAAATTCTGAAATATAGTGTTCCATTTTAAAAAATCGACCTTGACCTGACCTTGGCGACGCCACTCAAGGTCAAACTGATAAAATCAGTAAATACATCTTTTTTAAACAACTTTTGTCTGAACACTTTTGGACCTTATCAAAGATAAAAGGGATGTATATGTGATTTAAAACACTCGTGTATATACATATATGTATACAAAGTGGGGAAAAAAGATTGGTGAATGACTCGGAAAATATAAGTTTTGTAGAAAAATGTTTCAGATAAAAGTTACAAGGCTTAAAAAGATCTATTTATTTATTTTTATTAGTTAGATTTTGGATAGTATCATCAAGATCAAGTTAAAATCAATTTTTCATCGATTTTTTCGAATGGAACATCCTATTTTTAATGTCAGAATCTGATATCAAGAGTTTTCAAAACATTGTAATAAAGTATTTTTCATTACTTTTCAATTTTATAAGACTTAAAAGTTACAGTACCGCATTAACATTATACAAAGTATCTGACCGACGCTAAAAACTCTTGAATGTTGTTTGGGATCATGTTCTGGATAACATTTATCTAGATCAAGATCAATAGAGATAAATATATTTGTATCTCTGTAAAAATAAATTTTTAATACAAAAATGAAAATAAGAGGAATAATCTCCAATGGTTTTGATCTTGACAAATGTTATCCAGTACATGATCTCAAATAACATTCAAGAGGTTTTAGTCGATACCTTACGTAATGCGGTACTGTAACTTTCGAGCCTTCAACTTGAAAAATACATTATGGAAAATAACTTTAATAGTTTTGAAAAATTCTTGACCCCAGCTTTTAGATTCTGCCATCAAAAATATTATTCCATTAAAAAACAATCGATGTGACCTTGACCTGATCTTGGCGATCCAAAGTCAAATCAGTGCCTTCTTGTGTCCTCCTTCGAACTATATAACTTTTATTTGAATCATTTTTCTGTATCTATCATAATTTTCGAGAAATCTTAATGCATTATTTAAAATAGGATATACAGGGTGTCTGGAATTTAAATGTCAAAACTTCGGGAGCGTGTAGGGGATCAATAAACTAAAAAAAAAAATATCTCCTATAGAGATATGTTCGTTTTTGCTACGTTTTGCAGAAAATCGCAAAAAAGACAAAACATAATTGCTTCGTTCTTGCCTCTAAAATATTATCGTCGCTAAAATCATATACGAAAACAATAATAATAATTCCGTTTTCAGGTGAAAACTTTTTTGTTTGTTTTTGTCTAATGGAATCATTTTTTTACCTGATGAATTAAATGCAGCCAGATATACAGATACATTTTTTGGAGATTGACTTCTTTGATTATGTAGAAGGCATTCATTTGCAGCAATGGATTAAAATGTGATTCCAATTTGATGGGAGTCTAACTTATTATAGAAGAACTACTCAAACTTGATTAGACAGACATTTTCCACAACGATGAATTGAATGTGAATGATAGTAGATGAACAGTTCCTTGGCTACCTCGATTATCGCCATTGGATTTCTTTGTGTGGGGATCTTGAAGTAGGAGGTTTATTCGTCGTCAATTAATTCAAGAAAACAGTTGAGAAATTAAATCGAAGCTGCAATGCACCAAATATCGTTAGATTAATGTTTAGTTGTACGTATTAGATGCAATGTTGCAAGAGATCAATTTTTTTTTTAACAATATCTACATCAAGCAACATTTTCTACATTTTCTACATTTTTACAACAACGTAAAGTAAGTAATGAGAAAGTACAAAAATGAAAATTACATTTTGTCTTTTTTACGATTTTCTCCAAAACGAAGCAAAACGAGTATATCTCTACAGGATTTTTTTTCTTAATTTATCCATCCCTTACACGCTCCCGAAATTTTGACATTTAAATTCCAGACACCCTGTGCACACACACATATATATATACATACAGAGGGTGTCTCACAACTACCGAATTTCCTTTTAAGATAGTGTGTAATTCGAAAACTATTATAGCCTCGATATTTTCGTATTAGGATTTTCGTCTTAGAATGTTTAAAAGAATCCAGAAA
>NW_017259288.1:124241-159080 GCF_001594045.1 Atta colombica | reverse complement strand
CTAATATATATATATATATATATATATATTAGATTGACAAGAAAAAAATTATTTTTTAATCGGTCTCTCAGCTTCCATTTTATGCCAAAAAAAATACTTCTAAATTTTTACCAAAAAATATTAAGATTTAAAGGTTGCTAGTGAATGATTTTTAAATCAAAGTTTCGAGTTTTCTTAATACATATTTGATTTGATGCAAAAATGGCCTAATCCAAATTTTAATTGTGATACTGTATTTTTTTTGGTTGCTGAACACGACAGTAATTCATTTAATCCTACGATATACGCCTTAAAAAATATAGATTAATGTGAAAAAAAAGACTAAATTTCGAGTTCAAGATCGATTTTAGCAAAATTTCAAGCGTTTAAATGAGTTATTATTTCCCTCAAATTATAGATCTGTTCACCAAGAATAAGATTTAGTTGGAATTTTCCCGAAACCTCCTACAAGATCCTCCTTTAAAAGTTGCATTTAACTGAATTATAAAACAATTTTAAAGATAGAAATAAATTTTTTCTATCCTTAAAAAAGTTCTAAAGTATTTCACTTTGTGATTTTAACCTCAAATCTTTTATCCTCAAATCAAATGCCTCAACAAAAAGCTTTATTAAAAAATGAAATGAATACATAATAAAAAAAATATGATTTAATTAATTGAAATAAACTACATATTATTAGGTGTACAACTTTGCTTCCGCCGTTTTCCTATAGATGGCTTTAGCGGTAAGTGGTGGTCGAAATAAATAGATCATAGACGTCATATAATAAACTTGGGCATCTGTCAACATAACCCCATAGAAACATTAGTCAATTTGTGTCTGCATCATAAAGTTATTCTCGATTGAAAATGTCAGTTTACGAGCCAAATTCTCGTCATTTGCGGGAGGTTTTAATTTTTTGCTTCAATATGAAGAAATCTGCGGCTGAGACTCATCGAATGCTCTCAAATACTTATGGTGAGGCCGCTATTAGTGAAAGAACGTATCGTGAGTGGTTTCAACGCTTCAAGAATGGTGATTTTGACGTCCAAGGTCATGCTCTGTATTTGGTGGGATCAGTTCGGCGTAGTGTATTATGAACTGTTAAAACCGACTGAAACAATCACAGGCGATCGGTATCGAACGCAATTGATGCGTTTTAGCATTGAAAGACAAACGGCCGCAATACAAACGAGAGACATGATAAAGTGATTTTGCAGCATGACAATGCTCGACCCCATGTTGCGAAAGTGGTCAAGACATACTTGGAAACGTTGAAATGGGAAGTCCTACCCCACCCGCCGTATTCTCCAGTTGCTCCCACGTTACTCCCTCTGACTATCACTTGTTTCGATCAATGGCACACGGCCTGGCTGACCAGCATTGCCGATCTTATGAAGAAGTGAAAAATTGGATCGATTCGTGAATAGCCTCAAAAGATGACCAGTTTTTTTGACGCGAGATTCGTATGCTACCCGAAAGATGGGGGAAAGTAGTGGCCAGCGATGGACAATACTTTGAATCATAACCATGTATAATCAGTTTTTTACAATAAAGCCTCGAATTTCGAAAAAAAAAACGGCGGAAGCAATGTTGTACACATAGTATTAAGGTAAGTCAATAAGTTTTTAGAAAAACATAGTAAAACAGATTTTTTTGATCGATTCATTTTTATTTCTCAACATAGTCTCCTTTCAGCTCGATATACTTGATCCAACAATTTTTTAACTTTTTCAAGCCATCCGAATAATAATTTGTCCAATCCTTCAAAATAAGCCTCTGTTTCGGTGATGAGCTGTTCTTTGATGTGTGAATCTGTTTCCTCCGAACCATTTCTTCAGGTTTGGAAACAGGAAATAGTCGCAAGGACTAAATCTGGCGAATATACTGGATGCGGAAGCAATTTGTAACGGAATTTGTTGAATTTGGCCATCAGTGCCGGGTACGTGTGAATTGTCTTGATGGAAGAGCATCTTCTTTTTCGTCAAATGAGGACGTTTTTTTTTTAAATGTTGTTGAAATGAATCTAATAAGGCTGCAGTAATTGCCATTGATCGTTTGCTTTGGTTCGGAAGGTAATCGATATGAATTTTGCCACGTGCATCCCAAAAAATTGTGGCCATCATCTTTCCAACTTTACGGTCTTCACTTTCTTCAGAGCTGGTAAAGTCTGTTTTGATTGTCTTCTTTCGTCTCGGTGAAGTAATGGATCCATTCGTCCACAGTAATGAATCGACGCAGAAATTCATCTGGATTACGTTGAAACATCTCCGTTCAAACATTGTTTTGAAATCATCACACGAACGCGCTTATGGTCCACAGTGAGCAAACGTAGCACCCATCTTGCCGATTTTCTTACCCAATTGTTCGTGCAAAATTGAAATCACTGTGCCATGTGATATGCCTGTGGCCTCAACAAGCTCGCGCACTTTCACTCGTCGATCAATCAAAATAATATCATGAACTTAATCGATGATTTCTGGCGTAGCAGCCTCAATTGGACGTCCCGAACGAGATGCATCACATGTGGATGTATGACCACGTTTAAATTCATTCACCTAATTGTATACAGTCGCAAACGCAGGTGCAGATGTGCTATGAATTATCCAACTCGACTTTGATTTCTTTCGGCGTTAAACCTTTCATATGTAGATATTTATCACTGCACGAAACTCGTTTTTTTACATTTTGCAAAAAATACAAAGATTGTTCGCTTTAATCGTGTACAGAAATGAAATCACGCGATGAATTCCGCTCAAAATTTGACAGTAATCAGCTGAGAGATGCTACTTATCAAAAAGTAATGTGACATGACACTGTGCATGCCTTGTGATAGATTTAAGAACTTATTGACTTTCCCTCGTATAATTTATTAAAAATTAAATTCACGTGTAAATGTAGTAAGATTCGTAAATTGTTAAAACTTAAAAAATCAATCAATTATTATAACCTATTAACAAATAAATTAACATATAAATGTCAATAATATAATATAAATACCTTGATTAATAAAACAGCAGAAAAAAATGAAAAATGAAATTCAAATTGCGTTATCTTTTCAACCCAAAAGTTATCACAGAGAATTAAGGACGTAACAGAATAAAATTAAAAAATTTAAACAAAAAAATTTTCATGTAAAAATACTTGGCGCTACTAGACCTAAAAATGAAACAATAAAACCGTTTAAATGCAATAATAATGAATTTAATTTGAATGCTATATTTATTTAAAAAAAGGTAGAAAGATGAATTAATACAATAAAACCAGACAACTAAGAGCTAATACACAGTTATAAATGTGCATTGACAATTCTTCTTTTTATTATTATTCTTTCGTTATATCGTATTATTCTTCCATTAAACATATAATTCCGACATATCGCTGCTTTTTTCAGCTTTCTTCAAGGTATTACATCCATCAAAAAATTAAAAATTAAATGCTATAATTATGAATGCAAACAGCAAATCTCGATTTGTATTCGATTATATGAAAATACTCTTCTTACAATTCAAAAATGTAATGATAAAACATAAATACAATAATAACGTAAATACATGTTAAAATATAAATAATATCTATAATATATAGTGTTGTATACCGCTCAGAGTGCAGGATGCCGCTCAGGGCATAGAATTATAGAATTTATAGAATTTACGGTCAGCCGTTAATCAGTCGTACCGTCAAAGTACGATATGTCATTCCAAGCATGGCGGAATCATAGATTGGATGTGGCGGAGTCGTTTTAAGAACTTGAGATCCTCCAATTAATATAGCCAGCAGTCGTGATATAAGAAGTTTTATTGTCACTTACGAGTATGTGTTACAATTTTACGACATCTCGCAGTAATGGAGATTCTCACAGTAGTCATATGACTACTGTGATCTTCTTGACTTCGGAACGGTCTCGGAACGGTGCTCGAGGCTTACGCTTTTATGTTTACAAATTAAGCCGAATTAATGCGTGATTGCATTAAATTAAAGTATGTCACCTGTTTTCAATCAAAAGTAGGTGACTTATTGGGAGTACAAATTAGTTCGGTCCGTTTCCCTAAAGATAGCTCCAGCTGTTGTGAATGATTCATAGTGACAGCTGATTTTGGCGGTTTAGAGAGGTTAAACATCTGCTAATAATATTCAGTTTATATCGCTTTGAGTTTCATACAAAAACCTTGATTTTTTTACTGTGTTTGAAATGTCGAATTTTGTGTTAACCAAGCAGCATTTGCAGGAGGTTTTGATTTTCTGCTTCAATTGGAAGAAAAGTGCGGCTGAAGCTCATCGAATGCTCGAAATTTATGATGACTGATCCAACTGATAAATCATGTAGAGAATGGTTTCGACGTTTCAAGGATGGAGATTTCAGCGTTGAAGACAAGCCTCGCTCTGGACAGAAAAAATTCGAAGACAAAGAATTAAAGGCATTACTCGAAAAAGATCAGAGGAGAATCATTGGGGGTAACTCAACAAGCCGTTTCTGTACGATTAAGAGCCATGGGAATGATTCAAAAACAAGGAAATTAGATATCTTGAACTGAAACTGAGAGACATTAAAAGGCGATTTTTCACTTGCGAACAGCTGATTCAAAGACAACAGAGAAAAGATTTTTTGCATCGGATTGTGACTGGAGATGAGAAATGGATATTCTATGACAACCCCAAGAAGAAAAAATACTACGCTAAGCCTGGTCAATCGTTGCCATCGATTGACCTCAACATCACGGCCGAACATTCATGGTTCGAAGATCATGCTTTGTATCTGATGGGACCAAAAGGGTCTTATTTACTATGAACTGCTGAAATCTGGCGATTCCATTACGGGCGATCGGTATTGGCTATAATTGATTCGTTTGAGCCGTGCATTGCGAGAAAAACAGCCGGAATACGAGCAAAGACAATAATAAAATTATTTTTCTTCATGACAACGCTCGGCCTGTCACTAAAGTCATATAAAAATATTTGGAAATAGGATGTTTTACCGCACCCGCCGTATTCTCCAAACATTGCTCCTTCTGATTACTGGTTGTTCCGAAGGATGCAACAAGTCATCGGTTCACTTCTTTCGCAGAAATCGAAAATTAGCTCCAAAATTGGATCGCCTCCAAAGACGAGTCATTTTTTCAAGATGGAATTCGAAAATTGCCTGAGAGATGGGAAAAAGTAGTAGGCAGCGATGGATAATACTTTAATTGATCTATTCATTCATTTTTGTTTTGAAATAAATGCACAAAAAAATGGACCGAATGAATTTGTACTCTCAATAATTTGTAAATGATTTAACTGCTGGTTTGCAGAAAATCTGCGTGGATTTTGGGTATCACCTATTTGGGTCATAACAATAGGACTAAAAGAAATTTAAAAACAAAATGGGAGTAAGTATCAATGTAACTACGTGTGAACGAGTAAAATAATGTCTATAATATAAGTAGATATACTAGGCCGGGATCAATTCGTTAGTGCGTATACGTATATGCGGTGTGTGTGTGTGTGTGTGTGTGTGTGTGTGTGTGTGTGTGTGTGTGTGTGTGTGTGTGAGGGACCGAGGATGGGGGAAATACGTTGCTTGATGTGGCGAGGGAGGGGGTCTGACGTCATTGGCGAGGGGGACCAAGAGGGTCGACGTGAGCAAGGGGACCGTGGGAAAGAGATAGGGCCCACCATGTTATTCTCTCTTTTCCACCTATTATAAGGTGCAATTCTCTCTCTTCAACTCGTTGCGGCCCTACATTTACTCATGCTCTCTCTCTTTTCCTTCCGTTCTTTTTCTCCCGTTGCTATCCTATACCTACCTACCGTTTTACTCATGTTCTCTCGCTTCCTCCCGTTGCAGTCTCATACCTACCACGTTATTCACGCGCTCTCTTTCTCCCGTTGCTGTCCTATACCTACCTATCGTCTTCCTCATGTTCTTTCGCTTCCTCTCGCTGCAGTCCTACCATATTATTCGCGCTTTCTCTTCTTCCCCCGTTGTATTCTTCCGCTCATTATCTTTTTTCTCGATTTTATTAAGATGTGTATTCATTTAATGATTTTTAAATAATATGACTTAGCATCTAAATGTAATAATTTTTTTTAGTTGTAATGAGCGCCTTCAATTAATATACGGAGTATGACGAAGGAATGGTGAAAAGATAGGGACAAAAGAATAAATAATTTTAAAGTAATATTTATTAATATTTATTTTTTAATATTCACATTTTTTTATTCGTGTAACGTATAGAATACAATTTGATCCGCATATGCAACCAGTGAAAGCGTATGCAATCAATTCACATTCTATAAGGAAATTTTTATCAAATATTGTGCAACATATTTACAGCATCGCGTTTATTAGTAACACATTCTTGACGTAAATAGGAAATAAAATGTTTTCTCACTCGTGTTATACACATTCTGAGATAGTCTTAAATATATATGCTTGACACAATGTTCGAGATCAAGCATGAAAAGCAAGGTTGATGGCATATACAAACATTTACCGCATAATAATAATTTTACTTTGTATGTATCATATAGTTTACAAAATTCCACATTCAGACCTTGAATGGTTAGAGATGATAGCGTAATTACAAATCGCAGGAGCTGCTCAATATCCTCGCGTGTGTCGATGAATGCCTTCTATGTTGTGTGAGACAGGATTATCCGATTATCTCGAGTATCACCAATTGCAATTTCCACATGGGATACAAGTCCTATGCTAATTCCTATATCTAAATATTTATAAGCCGCAGGCGTTAATGAGTATCTTCTTCCCAAGATGTAAGGAGTATAGCGAGGTTTTGAATGAGAAGATACACTGTAAAAGAAATAGAAAATAAGCAATATGTAAAAAAATGTATAATATATAAAATGTGTGCACAAAATTTTTTATCTAATTGAACAAACTTATTATCCCCCGCGTGCTTCACCCTGTTGAATCGGAACGTAATAGTGCATAGCTCGAGATTTTTTTTTCGGAATCTTAGCGATAGCTGTCCTTCAAATCCGTCTGAGAGACTGATGCGATAATATTGTCCGGGTTCTTCTTTTAAATAATGCTTCCTTCCATATTTTTTTACATATCCCAAAGTGGGGATTTTTTCTTTTTAGATATTTTATACTTCGAAGAACAGTTGTGATATGATTGAAGGATACCGGATATGAGGTTCTCGCGTAGTAAGTGCCATAAATGTATTAAATTAAATTGATTCGATCGTCTATGGTACATTCAATATGGATGACAAGAGTACATTCAGTTGCAAAATCGTGTTATTCAATTGAATTTTTACGAATCAATATTATAATCAAATAAAAGCTTTTGTATGACATAATCGATCTATAAAATATCACATCCATTATCAATCAGCGCATTATATTATAATTGTTTCTGCGTTTTCTACCAATATGTATAAGCATTTTATCATGTAAAGAATATTCCACAATCATAACTTGAACATTATCTACATAATTTAAAGTATTTTTGTTTTAATATTACGGCATTGTAGCGGACTGTACTCATGATCGTGACAGATTATCTTATCTAGATTCTCTTATCTAGAAAAAACACATTGTATTTTAACAATGTTAATAATTTCTACCAATCGTTTAAAATATAATGAACAGTTACATTTCTAGGTTAATTAGTCATAAGATCATAAATGCCGCTCTTATAACAAAAATTCAAAATTTGATTGTACTCTCAAATTTGAGAGTTGTTAACACTCAATTTTAGGAATGTATACTCAAATTTGAGTGTATTTACTGCAGATTTACTTACCATATTCAGAATGCTTTTATTGATAAAAGCGTGCTTTTATCTCTAAAATTCTATTCTAACTAAAATTATAGCGCGCTAACATCATTGTAAACGCATTCTGATTACGGGTCTGAATGTTTACATTCAAATATTGAGTATGTACGTCCAAAGATTAAGTGTATACAATTAAAGTTGAATATTTACATTAAAAGTCTGAATGTGTATACATAATCACTAAATGTTTACTCTCACACTTGGTATGACACGCAACATAGATAGTGTAAATCTTAAACCTATGAATGTTATTCTCAAAATTGAGTATACTTATGGTCACTGCAAATTTTCATTTATTGTATGTGAAAGAAAAATATTTTAACAATATGTGAAAAGTTGTTAAATAAAAAAATCATTAAAGGGCTATCCCTCTGTTTTAATTGGTACCGATCGGTTGATTATGATGTTCTTTATTGGCAAAAATTATCTTCCTTATGAAGTATTGTTAATAATAATTTTATGATGTCCTTTATTGGAAAAAAATCATTTTGAATATCCTTATGAAGTGCCAAAGTACTGTTAATAATTTTTTCGAGAAACGATGCCCGTGATCCTCGTTATAATAGAATACACTTCATTAGTGTAAACAGTTAAAATAAATTAAAGATAGATACTGCCAACCTCAAATACCCATCATTCATGAAGTTGATTTAAAATGGAAGATAAATATAGTATATTAGGCTCTGAGCACAAAGAGAAATAAGAATAAAATATTAAAATTTGTTTCTGTCAGAACCGTGTATTCTGATATAATCGGTTTCTGAAGTTGAAATTTTATTCTTATTCTTCTATTGTGCTTAGATTCTTAATGAACAATAAACATGACATATACATCCAGTTATTTGATATTCAAGTAACTGAATGTATAATATATTCTTTAGAAGTTACGGTATTTTTCACTCTTATTCTACTTCCAATGGAAACAACAAATTGTCTACAAAGGAGAATCGAGTTGAGAGTTATAGTAGAAATTAAATCAATGTTGCATGTTTTCAGGAATTACACTTAGACACACTTATACACCTTGGTTGTATTTTTGTTATAATACATGTAATGTAAACTATAACTTAGAGTTACCTAGGCATAATTCCTGAACACAGCCGAATTGTAGAAATGTAGACAGTATAATAGATGTCTTAACCTTAAAGAATTTTAATAATTAAAAACTTGTTTCATTATGCAGACCACCGCCTTTTTCTGGATTCTTTTTAAGTGAAAATGTTATAGAATTTGATTTTTATTAGATTTGAAGAATGGAATGATTATTCTAAAAAGTATCAATAATTAATCTATTTTGATTAATTATAGAAATATTTATTGTGTTTTTAATAACTATTTACAATATTCTATTGCATTAGTGACTATTTTTACAATAAATGAAGGTATTAATTGATTAATTTTACTTTGATTATTTTGGAAATGAATCAATATGAACAATATGATCAATATGAATCAATATGAAAATTAAAAAATATGTATAATATTTAAAATATACATATAGTCGGCCATAAAAAGGTTGCAATATTTAATTTTTCGATATGCAGCCTATTTACTAAGTCAATGATTCTTATTTAGGGCCTTAGCAGAAAAGCTGATTTATATATGGTCTGTTTCCTGTACTATACTGCACTAGAATTTTCTTTCTCGCTTTCGACAAGTATCAAACATGTACCTATCTCACTTTAAGTTTCAAAAGTATACACTAGTATAAGCACAGAAAACAGACCTATAATCTTAAGACAGTAATTTTATAACTTAAATCTTATCTTTACTAACGCACAAGAATTGTCTCATGACTTATGTCATATGCACGATCTAGAATGGGCAGTAACAGTGTTGCTTAAGGAGTAGGCATAGAAATCGATCAATCATAATTGATTATTTTTCTCACATACAATTATAATTGGTCGATTTCTACGCCTACTCTTTAATCCACTACTGCTACTGCCCATTGTAGACCGTGCATATAAATACGAGTTGTTTTGATACCTTTAAAATATAAAGCCCTGGGCACAATGGGGAAAATATTAGCAACAGGAATAGATATTAAGATTTCAACTTATCAGAAACCGTGTATTCTGATGTAACTAGTATCTGACAGGTTAAAATCTTAATATCTGTTCCTGTTCCTAATATTTCCTCAATTGTGCACGGGGCCTAAAGCGGGTCTAAACACAGACTCTTACATAACGCATAACACATAAGGCACATAAGGCAAGGTCATGGCATACAAAAAAAATTTAAATACAATAAAACGTAAGCAGTAAGCAAATTGACCAATTCCAATAAAGTTCGTAAGACCATAAGTAATATCCAATCCAACATGTTGATTTCCTTACTGCTTACAACTTAAGGTCTTACGACCTTAAGTTTCTTGAGTACCATGATCTTAAAGCATAAATGAATATATATATAATAAGAAATTCAACTAATCAGAATTCTTTATTTCATGGAAAGGAAGGAAACGAAGGCTTTTGACTGGCACATTTTTTTATGCATTACGTTATGCATTATGCAATAGTGTGTGCTCTCCTTCTAAGGACCCAGACACACTTTTGTGTAAAATATAGTAACGGGTAAAATATAGTAATGCATAAGTGAATCAACCAATCAGAATCTTTTCTTTTTTTCTACTTCACAGAAGAGAAGCATTTTGATTGGCTGATTCTCTGCATTATGCAAGTCTCTGGACTCTAAGCCATAAGAAATTAACTAATCATAGACTACGTTTATACGCTTTATTTACGCCAAAGATATTATGAGATCTGACCAATCATAATTATTCCATTCTTTAGGTAAATAGTTATGATTGGTTCGGTTTCCTGGATCCAGTTTCATAACATCGATGTTTTAACTTCAATGTAAACATGTTGTACGTGCCGTATAAAGGTACTCAAAAGCCGATATTTGTAGTCAGTTCTTATTTCAGGATCGTCTTAAGTAACTAATACGGTTACTCCTAATTAGTTACCTCTAATCGGTTCGTGACACTTTAAGAGTGAGAATTTAAGACAGTCTTAAATATAAGAACTGACTATGAATACCGGCTTAAGGATATATAGACGCTGCTTAACATTCGAGATATTCTTAAGCTAATGCTTAAGATGTCATGAACCAATCAGAAGAGCCGTATTAGGATCTTAAGACATAGCTTGAGACGATTTTGAAATTAAGAACGGTCTATGGATTCCAGCCTTGATTTTAGTATATGCCATGGACTGTATACAGAATTTTCTCAATTTATGATCTATCTTTTGTAATCTTATTGGTTTAGTCTTATCTTGGTGCTCGTGATAAAAGAAAAAAGCGATATGTGGTAATTTAAAAGTATTCGTTAAGCTGGTTCTACATTAGTTGCAAGCCGATCGCAAGTTTGTTGCGTCAATATGAAGCGTTGATTTCAAAATGCAAGCTTCAGATTGATTGTCGCAACAAACTTGCGATCGGCTTGCAACTAATATAGAATCAGTTTTATAACTTGCGACTCTATTATAGAAAAAGTATAATGTCTATTTTACAATAAATTCGTAAGTCGTAAGCCGTAAGATCTTGGCCAATCATAGTCGAATATAAAAAGAATAATCGATTATGATTGACTAATTTCTTACGACTTGCGACTCTATTATAGTACAGGCCTAAGGCATGTTACACAATACGTTGTATATCGATGTCATAAGCTGTAAATGAAAATTGATTACAGTTAAATGTGAGAATATATATGAGAATTCGACAATAATAGATCCATTCTTATGGCATATGATTCATGACATATGACATATTGTGAAACAAGCATAAGGGGGCTTACACACACCTTCCGTAACCGTAAAAGACAGCGCAGAATAGAAGGAAAACAGAGAACAGAGAATAAGAATTTCAACCTATCAGAAACATGTATACTAAACATGAATGCATTTCTGATTGGTTCAAATTGTTATTCTCTTGCCTGACCTTTTTATTCTGCGCTGCTCCTTATTATGAGCTAATTAAGAGTTCGAAAGAATTCTCGACTATAACTGGCTAATTCTTACGATACGTCTTGTGGTTACTGTTAAGCCCATTTCTACATTAAGGATCGCTGCACACAAAATTCCGTAACAATAACCATAAGATCTGAACTTAAGCCGATGAGCCATTCAAGATATTGCTTTAGGTTACATAATCTAATTTTGATGAGTCACTCAGGATATTGCTTTAGGTTATATAATCTAATGAAACCTAACAACACAGTATAATTAGTAGGGACGCTCCATATCGGCAGCTTTGATCTCCGCATGGCAGTCACATAAGCACCCGCCATGTTAACGTTTGAAAAATCCAAGACCAAAAAAGGTAATGCCTCATGCGATAGTCCATTGCTTTGCTCTAAAAAACATAATTAAGGATGCCATATAAACGTAGTCAAAAAAAATATTATCTTTTTTCACAAAATTACATTTGATTATGTTTAATTAAGTTAACCTAGCATAAACTATTTACTTTTTGTAAATTATAAAAACTTACCTTATGATATTTTTGGAATAACAAAAAAAAGTGCATTGTAAATTTTTACTATTAGTACTGCATTATTTAATACTGCACGTAACTTTTCTTTTTTCATCCATTTTTTAAAAATATTTACGGCGCAGCTCTTAAATTCTCTTACGTAACCTAAAGCAATATCCTGATTGGCTCATCAGTTTAAATTCACGTCTTATGATTATTGTTACGGAATTTTTTGTGCGGCGGCCCTAAAATCTATTGTATCATGATCATAACATAAGACCGTATTCCGTATTGACCAATTAATTCTTACAGATTACGGAATATGGTCTTATGTTACGGTCATTGTAAAATAGGTATAAGGCTCAAGTACAAATAATTGTACAAGCCTTACGCTTGTCGTTATCGTAAGATCGTCGCAAGTTGACTCAATTTTAATTACGATTACGATGCTTATCTGGCGATATGATGATCTTTAACAATGAGGTGAGATCCACAAGCATCGCGAGATCGATTAATAAGCGTGAATCCATCATCTTCAGTAACGTCTTTTTCGAATTCATTATTCTTTATGATAATAATGATATTCGTTATTCGTAACATTCTGTTTCGCTATTAATTGCGTTACAATTTTTATATAGACAGACAATGTTACGATAGCTTTTTTCCTTACAAATACAATCGCTTACGATTGCAGCGTTACGATAGACATAGCTAAGGAATTATAAGCTTCTTCTTCTACTGTATTTAATCTCCAATCCAAACGAGGTAAACATGGCTAGACGTATCTAAGACAATATATTTCATGGAGAATCAAATCAATTCCGGACAGTTGTGAAACTTTCCTTGTCAGATCAAAGAGATCGACACAGAGTGGATAGATTATTGTTTCTATCACTTATATTGTAGTGGTGTTGCCAACTCTGACTGTGCATAAGTATTCTCTTTTTCGATTGTCTTGCGAATTGGACAATCCCTTCGTCCTGTTTTTGCGACGTGACAATGTCGTAGATGCAGGCGCCCGGTATCCTACGCCATTTTCGCGGATATTGCATCACTGTTTTTCGAATTGTATCACTATTTTTCAACTTTGCCCAACTGAGAACGTCTTTTAGGTTTTTGTGTTTAATAATATATCATGAAAAATCAAATCAGTTCCGGACAGTTGTGAAATTTCCCTTGTGAGTACTTGACCGCTATATTATTAGCTGTGCGCACGGACTATAATTATTTGAACATTATATTATAAATGCTATCCCATAACATATATATTCATGTGTGTAACATATATATATATATATATAAATGCGCATTTTTATCTGAAATTCTATAATATAATTTATATACTAAGGCTGCTATTATTGATTGTGCGATTCGGTCATGCGCAAGAGACAACTATTAGTATCATTTTTGTCGGAGTGGATCTATTGTTCCTACTTATACTGTAGGCAACACTCTCAAAAATATATTAGGTGCTACCTAACCGAAATGCGTCGAATGATTCTCCAGAACTAGGCATTACCTCGGATCTACAATAGAGTTTTAAGCTTCAAGCCGTAAGAAATTAACTAATTACAGTTGAATTCGAGGAGAATAATTGACTATAATTCCATTTCTTATGGCTTAAGGTTTAAAGCTCTATTGTAGATCTGGAGTTATAGGTCTCGTACAATAAGTCATAAGTAATAAGTGAGAAGTCAGAAGCTAGAAATGGACCAATCATAGTTGTCAATTTTTAGTTTTCGACTTCTTATTTATGACTTAGGTATGGTTTATTGTAGAAGATTTATTAGCTCGCAAACATAATAGTAGTAAGCTTTAAGCCTTAAAAAATTGATCAATCACAATCGAAATTGATCAATCGAAGTAAGAAGAATAATCGACTATTGATCAATTTCTTAAGGCTTAAGGCTTACTATTCTATTGTGTGCGAGTTTAGATGCAAGCCGATCGCAAGCTTGGCAATAGCCAATCAGAAACATTGATTTTCAAAATGCAAACTTCAGATTGGTTATCGCAAACTTGCGATCAGCATGCGTCTAATGTAGAATGGGCCTGTTAGAGTATATCTACACAAATTTGCATAGCTGCACAAATGTATGCATAAAGAAAATTATCTAATCGCATTTCTCTTATAAAGACGTAAGGTGTGATTAGATAATTTTCTTTACGCATATGTATACAAGTTGTGTGGATATATCATTACGCAATTTTTATTTTCATCAGGAGTGCACTCCACTACTATAGCGACAAATATCAAAAACACATACGTATGTGAATTATAAAGCAGGAAAATGTGACCGCAGTATATGCTCGCATTGCAATATTTCACAGCTGTGACATTTCCTAATAATTCTTAAATTTAATACTTAATATCTCGGTTCTCGGAGCATTATTACGCACATTTTTGCTAGAAATTTTTCATTTTACTTAAAAACGCGTCGAATAAGCCTAGTTTTATTGATTTTTGAGATACTAAAGCAAAACTGTACAATTATCAAAAATGATAATTGTAGAAAAAGAAATTATTATTTTACGGCAATATATAAAATATTGTAGCATCATTAGCTAATTTCATAACTACAAATGTTATTAGACCCGATTAGGATTGCCGCACACAAATTCGTAATAATAACCAGACATAAACTTAAGCCAATGAGCTAATCAAAATATTGCTTATTTAAATCTATGTGATCTAATGGAAATAGCAGTAAACTTAAGCCATAAAGCGGGTTTCAACCAGTTAAAATTCGCCTTATTGCGAGGTTATAAATAAATTTACTAGGTATTATTTTCATTTCCGTTACATAACCTAAAGCAATATCCTGATTAGCTCATTGTTTTAAGTTCACGTCTTATGATCACTATTATAGAATTTTGTATGCGGCATCTCTTAATCCTCATTTTTAGTGTCAAAATAAATTACGAGATAAAAACTGATGAATATTAAGCGTCTAGTTTAATTACGTGGACCTTTGGTGCTAAAAATCATCTAGCGTCACTGTGAAAAAGCATTTTAAGGCGATAAAATTACTAATTAAGGCGATAACATTACAAATTAAATTTTAAATTGAATAAATTTTCCATTGAATATAGATTGTATATGTTTTTTACACAATTCAAATATGCGCAAAAAAAGATTTACTGTCCAACAAAAAAATTAGAAAATTTAAAAAATTATATTGATATTAAATATAATATTTCATTTTTTTCCCGATTTTGTTTGAGTTCAGCATTTATTTGTGTGCATTTTAGATATGTGAAAAGATTTTGAATTCTATATAACCATGCGGAGAATCTTCTTACTTATAATAATTTCATCATTTTAGAATTACTTTAACAGCGTTTTTTTTTTACTATTGTCAAACTCCTCATTAGACATATATGAAATTATTTTGACAACTATCGTTGAATCATTCAATAGACCGCTAAAATTTTGACGATGATCATCAAAGTAGCTAAAAGTTGTCAAAGTAGTTAATTCATTTTAAAAATTGTCGTCAATTAGTCGATTAATTATATATATATATATTATATATGAAGCGGCGATTATTTTCCAACCTTTACTTTTTAGTTCCTTGTGTCGAAAGGAATTAATTTAACATCGGTTATTTAACATCAATTTAAAAGGAAAAAATCAATTATTATCTGATATATAGTTATTTTTCGATGTGTAACTATTAAAAGGCAGATTTAAGGACACATTATATTATTAGCTTCCTGCAAAGATATACAAGAAATTGCAAGTATCTATACGATCTATTAAACATTGTTACAATTGCAATATAGTCATACAATTTAAACATTTTCACATAAAATTACAGAAAAAACGCATATCCCGAAATCTGCCACTCTATCTCTACATTTATATTTCCTACGGATAGATTTAAGGATATTATCACACAGATATTATCAATTTTTTGCAAAAATTTTTCTGTAATTTTGTGTAAAAACATTTAAATAGTATGATTAAATTACATTCCTTAAATTATAATTACGGTTAATAGATTGTAACTTCTCGTATGTCTTTGCAGGAAGCTAATAATATATTGTGTCTTTGAATCTGCTTTTCAATGCATATTAAGTTATATCTAGACTAATAATTAATTTTTTTTTAAATCAAAGATGAATGAATTTCTGAAGGTAATTCTGTCTTGTGTTAAGATTAAAAATTAAATAAAATTTAAAATGGGAATTGATTAATATCATGAATTAATTGATTAATATCATGAATTAATTGACCAATTATTAGATGTACAACTTTGCTTCCGCCGTATTTTTCCGAAATTCGAGGCTTTATTGTAAAAAACTGGTTATACATTTATGATTCAAAGTATTGTCGCTGGCCACTACTTTCTCCCATCTTTCGGGTAGCGTACGAATCCCGCGTCGAAAAAACTGGTCATCTTTTGAGGCTATCCACGAATCGATTCAATTTTTTACTTCTTCATAAGACCGGAAATGCTGGTCAGCCAGGCCGTGTGCCATGATCGAAACAAGTGATAGTCAGAGGGAGCAACGTCTGGAGAATAAAAAATGGCGGGTGGGGTAGGACTTCCCATTTCAACGTTTCCAAGTATGTCTTGATCACTTTCGCAACATGGGGTCGAGCATTATCATGCTGCAAAATCACTTTATCGTGTCTCTTGTTGTATTGCGTTTTAACAGTTCATAATACACTACGCCGAGCTGGTCCTACCAAATACATGACCTTGGACGTCAAAATCACCGTTCTTGAAGCGTTGAAACCACTCACGACACGTTCTTTCACTAATAGCGGCTTCACCATAAGTATTTGAGAGCATTCGATGAGTCTCAGCCGCAGATTTCTTCATATTGAAGCAAAAAATTAAAACCTCCCGCAAATGACGAGAATTTGGTTCGTAAACTGACATTTTCAATCGAGAATAACTTTATGATGCAGACACAAATCGACTAATGTTTCTATGGGGTTATGTTGACAGATGCCCAAGTTTATTGTATGACGTCTATGATCTATTTATTTCGACCCCCACTTACCGCTAAAGCCATCTATAGGAAAACGGCGGAAGCAAAGTTGTACACCTAATATTTAGCGTAATTATGACCAATTATTATCAGCATAATTCAATGTATTTCAATAAATTCTGCTAAATAACTATTCAAGAAATATATATGAAGAAAATATATTTATTTCATTCTAATTTATTGCACTAGTGAAAGAGTGCAGCAAAAATAAATAGACTTAGTAATAAATCATAAGAGTAGTCACAGAATATGGCAACAGTTTGTAGCCAATCAGTTCTTTGTACATGTAACATATTCACTGATTTATTACAATCATTGATAGGGCGCAATGCAAAATTACTTGCCGCGCAATCGATAAATCAATAAATATAATACACATAATTACAATATTTCCTGATGAAAATGTTGAAATTTTATTGAAATTGTAATGAATAATAGTGAAATACATTAAAATCTACATCTCACACATACACGCAGGCACGCACGCACACAACACAATTAACTTATTTCTTTAAGATTCCAATTATTTCAACATTAAACATTAAGATTTTAACTTAATTATACAAAGATAATAAAGAATTCATTAAGGCTCAATATGAAAATCCATGTACATGATGAATTTTATACTAATTATTCAACATAATTTAATGTGTTTCAATAAATTATACTGAATACTGAAACTTTTCATAAAATTTATTGCATTTATTAATTTTTATTTTGAACTTTACTGATTCCTTTAAAATCTTAACGTTCTCTGTATTCAATTATTAAATTCTTATCAAAATAATATCGAAATAATATCGAAATAATTAAAATTTTAATGAAAGATATTAAAAGTAGGTCAATTGATATAGATCTCAATACACATTTCAATGTTCATTAAAATTTTAATAAAATTTTTTCATTAGAATAGAAATGGATTTTGAAATAATTACATTTTATTATTTCATACTTCACATTGTTGTGTTACAGTTTCATCGAACTTCCTGATTAGGAAATACGAGATAGAGAATTTCTCAAGAAAACATGTTACTCTAATTAATAAATAATGATTCATTTAAAAAATAATGATTCATTTAAAAATATTGTACTCAATAATATTTTATGCTTGCTGAATTTTATTAACATTATTAAATGTGAAATAAATCTGTTATACTGTTATGGATTCATTAATATAATTCATTAATTTTGTACGCAATAAATGTTTACATGAATTTTCCAAGGTTAGAGTATCTGTCATGTCAAACACACATACTTTGAATATCTACCGTAAATTTTTAGAATTAATTGATTGTTATTCCATTTGGTAAAAGGTTTACTTTAACAGATTTGTTGTTATATTATATATATGTATATATAATGTAATATAATAAATATAAAAATTCCATAACACAATACAGACATGACAGAAATTCACTTTTTTAATATTAATTATATATTGTATTACTGTTATCAGTTCAATAATGAAACTACATATGTACAAATGAATAATTTCATTTCATTAAATGAAGTAATAATTTGATAAAATTTCGTGCAAGACATTTGAAGCACTTAACATCAATTATCCATACATCAGAAATGCATTTTTAGGCACATGAAATGCATAACAGAGCATAAACATAACATAAGCATCCAGCGTAAAGTCGACATATTGTTTTCAGCAGAAAAAACAGCTTTGAAATCGTAAAATTTTTAGATACGATGATTGGTTTATATATTTAGATCCGGTGAGGAACTAAGAACAAGACCAATCATATTAAAGAATTTTAGAACAATTGCAAAGCTGCTTTTTCTGCTGAATTCAGCCATTGATTTACATAAGATACTCATTGGTCCAGCGGCCTTATGCTATGGTTATACAGCTTATGTCATTTTATGTGTGCTCTTAGAAAACACCAGACACAAGTTTTTGCGTAATGCATAACGCATAAGAGAATTAACCAATCTGATTTCTACTTTCCTTCCATTTTACGGGAAAATGGTCTTTCTAAGAGCTATCACACATAAAATGACATAAGTTGCACAGCAAATGGCCGCTGGACCAATCAGCATCTTATGTAAATCAATATGGTGACTTTATGCTGGATAGTCATTGATTCAGCAATCTTATGTTATGCTTATGCTTTGTTATGCATTTTATGTGCGATAGGCTTAAGCCTAATCTATATCAATCTACATTCGTCATATTGTAGGCGTCACAGGTCACAAACTTGTTACGTCAGCCAATCCGTGTCCATTTTAAAGTCTTATGACATTTACGATTACATTGGTCTAGAATCTCTATAACAGAGTTTAAACAATGCTGAAGTGATTGGTTTTGCCATTAACAGTCAACTTCTTGGTGCATAATTTTATGCATTTGTATGCCTCGTGCGAATAAGCATGTGTGATAGAGCTGAATAACATAAGAGTTGATATATAATAGGCCGTAATCTGTTAATTTTTTCCGTAATCTGTAAAAATTAACCATAATCATAGTTAGTTATTCTGCTCTCATTCGATTGTGATTGATCAATTCTTGTAGATTACAGAAAAAGTTAACAGATTACGGCTTATTATAAATCAACTCTAAATGTGAACGATTTTTTATTATTTTTTTTTGTTATAAATACATTATTCAATAGTAAGTATAAGAAAAAATATAATTATCGCAAATAATACTGATTGGGTTAATTATTATATTCTAATATGATTTGATTAGCATCGCAAATCCGTATATATTTATGCCAACCAATCACACGGAGTAGATGGTCATATGATCGTATTGATTCTCTCTCCAAGAGGTTTTCTAGGACTATGGTCAAAGTCTCCCTACAAATAAAGTTTCGCTTTGAAACATTTGATGGACCAATTAGAAGAAAGAATTTACAAATTGACCAATTAAAAAACATTTCAAAGCATTTGCAGCATCGCGTTGACTTAAAAAAAAGCTATTGTGGCACTTTATAAATATAGAGTAAATTCCAAAACGTCTCCTCTTCCTCTTCGAGGAAAAATTTATTCGAAATATATAGGACATGCAACGTATACTACAGTATAGCCTAGTTTCTCCATTTAATTGCGTTTAACTTAATCGATTGATTAAGTATCAACTGTGATTAATCAATTCTGCTGAACAGTAAATGCGCTTAGCCAGTTCTAATGTAATCTTCGGTCGATTAGATTAATCAAAGTTGATGAGACCGAGCCTATTTCAAGTAAAATTTTTCTCAGATGTTTTGGAATGTAGCCTAGTGATTTAATGTATTATAACCTTTAGGGCTATTACATTCAAAATGAAGCTGCACAATCGATTCATATGTACGTGATCGGACAAAACCTCCGGTTGTAAAAATTATTATTTTAAATTTATATTTCGTATGAAGAGTTTTGAAGTGCAAATAAAAAGGTTTGGGAGTCATTCTATTAATTACAATTAACCATTCTTTTTTGAACCAGGAGATGTACTTGACCGAAGTAATTAACCGGATCTAAATTCAACAAAATTTATATATGGAATCATTTATATTTTGTATGAAGAGTTATGAAGTACTATTAAAAATATTTGCGAATCATCCAGACATTTTTAATTAAATATTAAAATATATATATGTGTTTGATCGAAATATAGATACAGGCGCTATGGTCACGGAAATTCCATTAGGAAATACACAATAGATAGTCTCTTTAGTATTTTAATATTCCAGGACGTATTATGGAATTGTCTACAATATATAATAATGTCTGCTAACAATATCAATACTTCAAAAAAGCTTAGAAATAAAAATAAAACTAGGTGAAAAGCAGGCAAGGCAAAGAATATGCAATAAGTATTTGTGCTGGAGAGAAATATTGCAACGATTCTGCCATATATCATGAATATAAAGATTTAACATTGGTTATCTAATCTAATTGTAAGCGCATAGACATTGTTACATTTAAAATTATACAATAAATTATACAATAAAAATTTAATTTTTAAATAATTATTTATGAAGTAATGTATGACTTACTGTATATACAATATCAATCAAATATATTTATCATACAATCATTATCAATCAAATTTAGTCTTTCAAAAAGTATGCACTTACATTTCTTTAAAATATTTAATATTGAAAATTATAATAAAAATGACATTAATGCAATAAATCATATGTGAAACATTCAGATATAGTATTATAATATTTTGTGTGCATAACGCATCATTTTGGTATTCTATTTGTAATGTTCCATCTTTAAAGAAAGGAAACTTTTTTCTTCTTCTAAACTTGAATATCTGTAATAAGATAAAACAAAAATCAATTTATTTTTAAAGTAAAAAATTTTCTGTTATACAAAAATTATTCAATCAAATATACAACAAAATCAAATTATATAAATATTATATTTACATTATAATTAATTTTAATATAAAATCTGCTTTAATAGAAAATCTGTCGATACCTATCTATTAGGATCATCTAAGCATACTCCAGATTTAATTGGATATATGATACCATGAAGTAGTATAGACTGGAAAACATGTAATATTATTTTAGGTGATTTGAGGAATTTTTGTTTTATTTTTTATACGCAAAGGAATCACATAATTTTCTGAAGCTTTTGTTAAAGGATTTATATCATAATAATGTCCAGCCTTAACAATTGTATAATTTGTTTTAGTACACAAGTTAACGCTCACAAGCTAATCTTCCATACTATAAATAAGTTACATTGTTGATCACCCTAAAATATTTTTATTTATATATTACTTGATATAAATATATTTTTTAAAAACTATTATACTTATATGTAAAAATAATTCAGAATATGAATTAATCTCAGCATCATAATCACAATGCATAACTGTCACCATATGATCGATTCCATGTAGACAATCATCACCAGTAAAATTAAACAAACTCTTCTTTGTTTATTATCTAACTTTGGAGGAAACCTTTCTGTTTATTTAAAAAAATTAATTCCTTTATCAGACTTACGATAATATACTTTAATATATAAAAATATAATTGTAACTGTACAGCATTACCTATTTCTATATTTTTCCTATTTCTGTATTTTTTGTTAGACATATTGCATAGTCATCTTGCATTTTTTAATTAATGGAGAACATAGTTGCATACATATCACCTCATAATTATGCTTGATGATATCTTCTTTACCAGTTTGGTTAAATTATATATAAAATTAAACTTAGCTTACATTCAGACACTTCACAATATTTTGAAGGAGTGATGGTTAAAACCTACAATAAAACAATTTCTAATTTTTGTTTCAAAACTTGACACAATTAAATTTTACGACAATAGCATTTGAGGTCTATTACAAAAAATGATGCAAAGAATTTTGTCTTACAGTGTTAGTTACTCATCCATCTTGTTGATCGAATAATAACTAGAAAACGTATAATGGAATTATTCGAAATGGATTCCGATCAAAATAATTAAATTATTTCCTATATTTCTATTGTGTTTTTTAAAGAAACTGTAGGTAAACTAAATCATTCCGATCGGAAATCATTTCGAGCAATTCCATAATACGTCCTGGAATATCAAAATACTAGAGAGACTATCTATTGTATATTACCTATGTATTTTCTAATGGAGTTTCTGTGACCATAGCGCCTGTATCTATATTTCGGTCAAATACATGATATTTTAATATTTAATTAAAAATGTGTGGATGGCATTTTTAACTCACATTTTGACTCACAAATGTTTTTAATGATACTTCATATGAAATACAAATGATTCTATATATAAACTTTTATTGAATTTAGATCTGGTTAATTATTTCGGTCAAATACAAACTTTTTTATTTGCACTTCAAAACTCTTCATATGAAATACAAACGATTAAAAATGATAATTTTTACAACCTGTGGTTTTGTTCGATTACGTACATACAAATACATAATCGTAACATAAAGTTGAGGAACCAATGAACATCTTATGTAAATTAATATGACGATTTTATGACGAATGTTTAAGGTCACACTTTGCATAATGCATAATGTAATGCATAAGCGAATCAATCAAAATCCTTCCTTGTTTTCCTTTTTAAGGAAGAGAAATATTTTGATTGGTTGATTTTCTTATGCACTTATATATTACGCGTAAAAAAGCATTTATATTGGCCGTAAGACGGGGAGCACAGGCTCTTGCATAATACGTAATGCACAAAAAATGAAAAGTCCTTCGTTTCTTTCCTTTCCGTGAAATAAATTGATTATTGATTGATTGAATTTCTTATGTCTTATGTGGTATGCGTTATGCAAGAGTCTGTGTTCTCCGCTTTAAAGTCATCACACATAAAATGACATAAGTTTCATAACCACAGCATAAGGCCGCTAGACCAATGAGCATCTTATGTAAATCAATATGGCAAATGCTCATTGATCCAGCAATCTTATGTTGTGTTTATGCTTTGTT
Source organism: Atta colombica (assembly GCF_001594045.1). NCBI lineage: Eukaryota > Metazoa > Arthropoda > Insecta > Hymenoptera > Formicidae > Atta > Atta colombica. Next base: position 135,417 of record NW_017259288.1, on the reverse strand, counting down.
ATGCATTTCTTGAGCGATAGGCTTTAGGATATATCTATACAAACTTGCATAGCTGCAAAAATATACATAAAGAAAATTATCCAATCATCATATTTTTCTTATAAAGACACGTGAAATGTGATTGGATAATTTTTTTATGCAATTTGTTTATGCGACTATGCAAATTGTGTGAATATATCCTAATTATTTATAAATTCTGAAAAAGCTTTTATGATTAGAGCGATATTGTGATTGTCGAAATGAAATCGAAAAAAAGATTCGACCTTTGGACGAAAATATTTAAAATATAAGATTACGTATCACAAATTTATACCAAAAATGTATCAAACTCTCATTGCACTCTCATTGCATTCTCATATGTAATTTTTTATCGAAAATGTTGAAATTTTACAAACATACAAGTTTCGAATCGACAACTTTTCCATCGTAACGACGTCGAAATGACATCTTTTCGAGGAATTATTTCTGACTGGAGTGGTTTATGATAATTAATAAATGGCCATTATAAATCAGAATGTCGAAATTTACGGTATACTCTTAGAAAATTGTGGAATTTTTTTATACGAATCAGAACATTTTTTACTGTCGATAAAGTCTACATCTTTTCTTCTAGTAATTCTTTGTATTTTATTAGTGTTCTACTCCTGCTGAATAATATTACTTTTTGTAGTTTATTTAATATAATCTTATTATGTCACTTTTGAGGAATTTCAGGGAATAATGTCTCTTACCATAAATACTGACAACCTATTAGCTGTTTCTTAATTCTATGTTACGTCATATGTTGTCATATGCTACTACAGTAACTATACAGTAGTAACTATACTAGCTCAGCATTGACACTATTGCGTATCAATAGTAATACTACTGTAGTAGCAGTGACACTAGTAGTATTTTTATATTTCCAAATGAATATTGGAAACTTGTATGATGAACCAACATTTAAATTTCATTAATTTAAAAATCGAGATCATTTCGATTTTGATTTGAGCTAGAATTAGTCTAGCTAGACTTTGATAGAATCGATGATGTTTTTTCTTGATTTCATACTCATTTATAGTAATTACTTCCAGTAATATTTGAAATAAAAAATTTATTAGAGTAAAAAATACATATATATTTCATTAGAGCAATTAGTATTATTTCAGCTAATAAAAATAATATTTTACAGTATTATTAAAAACAAGTTATTATCATAGATGTCATTATTTGTACATTACTACTATATTTAACATTAATTATATTTTTTTATGTTCCTCTTTTACAACATCTTTGAACAGATATGTTACAACATTCATTAGCATAGGTGTTCATGATTCTTCGAAGGAACAGTTCCCGTACGATCACAGAAATGAAGCATGGTAAGTGGAGGTTCGAATTCAGATGGGTGACTGGGCATGGGTGCCATCATAAAATTAGTTCTCGAATTCATAAAAATAAATTTTTTTTATTATAATTTTGTCGTGTATCCTCTGAAATATGATGCTAATCAATAATATTTTTTTTCACAATAAAATTTCAATGAAACTTTAATGAAATTTTCTCCACTATTACGCTATTAGTGACACTATTTGTCGAATTTATTTATTGCATTAGTGACACTAGTATATTTTTATGTTGACTAGATTAATTCAAGATTTTATTTCCAACTCGAAATTAATCGAAATTAGAGCCAAAAATCCATCGAAATCAATAGAAATTTTGAAAACTTTCGACTTTTATTTTCGACCCCGAAATGATGTCTTTTCGAGAAATTATTTTTGACTGGGCACAGATATCTAATCTCAATTTATCATACAAATGTGGAAGTTTTTTTACTTATTATTTTTATATCTTTATTTTCTGATTCTATACTGTGTATTTATATTATAAACGTTTTTACATTTTCCCTCTCGTGATCACTTGCTAACATTTAGGTTAAGTCTGGTCTACAGCCATAAAGCACAAAAACGTAAGAAGTAAAACATAATCAGTAAGCGAATTGCCCAATCACGGTAGAGACCGTAAGGCCAATAGCGAATCCAATCTTATGATTTTCTTATTGATTACATCTTACGGCCTTACGTTTTTGTATGTGCCATGGACTTAAACCCATTCTATTAAACGTAAGTTGATCGCAAATTTGTTGTGACAACTAATCTAAAGCATTGATTTCAAAATGCTTCAGATTGGCTGCAACATGCTTGCGATCGGCTTGCATTTAATAGAATGGGATCTTTAGGACTGCCGTATACACCTATTATAACAAAACTGTATGATGTACCATAAGAATTAGCCAATCACAGTCGAGAATTCTTTTGAACTTTTAATTCTGATTGGCTCATTCTTACTATGCTTTATGGTTACTGAAGGTATGTGCAGCAGCCCTTAAGAAATTATAATCAATTATAATCGAATATAAAAAGAATAATCGACGATTGACCAATTTTTTAAGATTTAAGGTTTACTATTCTATTGTGTTTGCAGGGTTATAGTTACTGTTACGGAAGGTGTATGCGGCAGCTCTAACAAAAGAATACGGGTAACACTAAATTTGACGAGCAAATCAAGGAAAACATAAAATATTTACTTCTTTCGATTCTAGTGACAATATTAAGGTAGATGGCGTAGAAATTTGAGAAAGAAAGACAAAAAAACAGACGTCATTTTTCAGGATCATGACACAAAAAAACTTAAGCAGTAATCAATCTAACATGTTGATTTTCTTATTTTTATGTCTTACTGCCTGAAGTTTTTTGTGTGCTATGATCCTAAATGTTCTGAATGGCGTGATTGGCAGCTAGTCATAATATTCATTCATTGATATTAAAAATGGCGGACAAATAAATGACTAGGTAGATTTCATAGTCCGTCTGCAAACGATGCCATTCTTAATATTTTTCTTAGTTTTTTTACGATACTGAGATAAGCCGGTCACATTTCTTTAATAAATCTAGAGACCAGACTCACTAAACTCCTATTAAGGCAGCATAGATTTTTATATGCATAGTTCATAAGAAAATCAGCCAATCAAAATGTTTGTAAAGTGGAAAGAAAGAAAGATATCTGAATTGTAGATTCGCTTATGCACTACACGTTATGCGTTATGTAATGGCCTTTTGACTTCGTCTACAATCAATCAGATGTTGTGATATATTGTGCGCATATGCGTATGACATACAATAGATGCTTTCCATTTGATGACACAAATCGATACATCATTCTATCTTTTTTGACATTCAGAGAGTGACAAAGATAGAACGATACTTGCGTCGACTTGTGTCATCAAATGGAAAGTATCCAATGTTTCTCGATTGATTGTAGACGAGAGGAATCGATTATTTATCTTGAAATAAGATGAAAATGATAAAAGTGAGCAAATTCACTAAATGTTGATCAATGAAATTATAAGTATTCTAGTGAATTTGCTCACCCTCACAGGAAGGATTTCTAATACTGAGAAGAAAAAAGTTCTTGAGATAATTCATTTTAACTCAACTCTATACATTATAAAATTAAAATTATTTTAAAATTAAATCGATTTTAAAATTAAATCGATAATTTATATATATTCTACATCCTCGAATAAAATAAGATCGATGTTTTATCTTGAGACAAGTATAATATGTATAAATTTAGAATATATACTCTTTATATACTCTTAGAGTAAGTTTATTAGATTATTTAAAATAAGTCTATCTATTTATATACGCGCTACAACACAAAGCAGCGAAACTCTCGTGGTGTAGCGCCACAGTATAACTACATACAGTAGCGACAGTACCAGCAAACGAAGGATTCAATTTTGTTCTGCGCATACGTTGGTTATAAAACCAAGAATATGGACTGTCATTGGATAACATTATATGCGAAGTACTGCAATGTCTCTTGATTCGTTTAAATTTAGAGGTCTGACAATCACGTGATCGGTGAGACATCAAAGAAATCAACAACTATTGTCGCTACTTGTATGTACACAAGACTGCTTTCCTTTTAGGAAATACAGTGAATCGATACAATATAACACGCTCGAATATAGCTTGCCACACTTAAATGGAACGCGATATGTGTAGTGTAGTGTGTGTACGAACTTTTAATATCTAATCTTAAAAAAAGATTTGAATTTTTTTTATTATTGAAAATAATATAAAATTATTTTCTTATTTATTCTTAATATAAATTATATTAAAAGTAATTTTTGTAATTTTTTATTAACATTCATCGACACAAGTAATTCTGTATATTGAAAACAGAATAAAATGATGGAAATTAGTTTGCGCGTGCGTTCTAATATCACTTATTTCATCAAAATCATATTTGAATAGACTCGAAACACACTGACTCTCCTCCCGAGCAGAGGCGAAGTGTGTCGATTGAGTTTGATAAAAATTGTAAATGGAAAGCGATGTCAATTTGTGTCAAGTGTGTCAACTGTGTCTCCTAAAAGGAAAGCCATTCTGTGGTAGAGCATTAAGTAAGAGACACACAGAACGAGAGTTCTCGGCTGAGGTCAGTTTTTCGTTGCCGAAAAACATAAATAAAATTCTTTCCGCAGGAATAGAATAAGAATGTTTTAAATAAAGAATATATTGTGTCTTATATGATTGAATATTTGTCGAACGATAACTCACATATGTTGGATTTTAGTGACTATATAAAATGGATAAATTGTTGAAGTAAGCATATTTATAAGAAGCTGATAATTAATATTGTGCAATAATATTAATATAAAATCTGCGTGTATATCATCATTAGAGACCTATCAAGGCTGTAGCCTTGATAGGTAGCCAGACTTTTGCATAATGCATAAAAGAAGCCAATCAAAATGTTTCTCTTCTGAAGTGGACAAAAAGGAAGGATTCTGATTGGTTGATTTACTTATGTACTTTCCGTTATGCGTTGTGTAAAAGTCTGTGCTGTGGTCTTTAACCAAGTAGCCAATGTATGCAGCATTTCGCATGGCTTCGTATCGTCGGATGACGCACGTCGGATGCAATAGGAAAGCTTAATTGATCGACTAAATTTCGGAATTATTAACTGCAAAACTGAAATAATTTTCTGCAAATATATTATAATATATTTATATATAAACTATAATACTTTAAATTAAAAATTAAATAATACTTTTAATTATAACAATTAATTTTACATATTTTGGTATCATACGTACGACAATAATAATATATTACATTATTCTTCACAACTGCCATCCAGTTTTGAAATTGGTAATTTTGAAATTTAATCGATCAACTACAGGTCAGTTTTACTAATACTTAATCAACCATTTATTGACTAATCGCATTTACTTGTTATATGACCAATTGCGGAGTTATGTATTCACAAACTTGTATAGCTGCATAAACGTATTCATAAAGAAATTGCATTTCTCTTATAAAGATGCACGTAAAATGTAATTGGATAATTTTCTTTATATAAATGTTTATGCGGTTACAAATTGGGTGGATTCTTAATCCCGATTAAGTCCACTATCGGCGTTGATGATACTGGATTAAAGCTATCCGCTGCATAAATGAATACACCTAACGTTTTGTGTAAACTAAGCTTGAATCACGTGATCTCAAAATTGCCGCGCATATTTCAGTGTAATATTTTTTGTTTTCATAGCTTTTTAGAAGTTTTAAAAATCACAGTTGAATTAGATTTTATATACATAATACATAAATTTGCAAAATATATTCTATTGTGAAAGATGTATGCATTAGTACGTTATGATAATAGAAAGTACTAATTTTAATAAAAAGAAAGAATATATTATTTAAAAATGAGAAATATATGAAAAATAAAAGTTGTAAGTATAAAGCATACCTTATAGCTTATAACTGTATACTTATATACTGTAAGTTTAGATCATATTTATACTTTATGTTAAATAAACATTTTAAATCTAGACCAGTGCTCGCAAATTATGCATATTTCGGGCCGATTTCGACGCGCTATCCCCAATATCGTTCGAGGCTCAGCGGCCGAGCCGCCGGACGCTCACATGACGCTCTGATTCAGAAGTGTCTGTAGCTTAAATGCGGATCATACTTTACGTTATTAAAGAATATTTTTCTTGCAAAATAATTTTAGCGCCAGGTAGCGCGCCGGAATCGGCCCGAAATGTGCAAATTTTTGTGAGCACTGATCTAGACAGTACAGATTTTTATTTTCGGACATATGTCCTAAACGGTCCTCGGAGAGAGGCATTCTTGGAACTTTCTTAAGACTTCTCTTGGAACTTTTTTATTGTGTAACACTTATCATTTACTTTAATTGTTAATTTGTTTAAACTTATGAAATGTAAAAATATTTGATATATGATATATATCTTTATGAAAAAAAAAAAAATGTATTGTGAGCATGTATTCCAAAACTTTACTACTAATATTGAAAATTCATACAAACACTATAGATTTTCAGAACTGACAGGAAATTTTGGAACATAGTCTGCCCTTAAAAAACTTTCAATTTTGGATGTTAACACTCAAATTTAGGTGTTTACCATCAAAATTCAGTGTTGACCGTCAATATTAGTTGTAGATTCAACAGTTGAAAGTTGGGCATTATTGGGTGTCACACGGTTGAGTGTGATGAATATTCGGTGATATTCGGTGTTGCCTTAGTGTAGACACTTAATATTGAGTGTTAATTAAGCGTTGAGCATTAATGTTGAGTGTCAGTTGGATTTAATGTAACCATTAAATTCGGTGAATAGTTTGGTATATACACTATACTATACACCGAATTTGATGATAACACCCAATCGCGGTTTACTCATGACACTTAATAGAGTGAGAGTGTAAATCTTAAACGATTTAATAACCTTTGTCATTTTCAAAATTAAATTTAAGTGTCACTTGAATGTTAATCTTTATAATTGAGAATTAACACTGAAATATTGAATATAGATGCTCCGCCAGATTTATGAAAGAAATATATTTTAATACTATACGCATCAAACATTTTTTTGACAAACTTTATCTAGGCTATATTCGGAAACATCATCCGAGTGTTCCTATATATCGTTTTAGCCTTGTTGTCCAATGTGAAACAAGGATAATATAAAACACAGGGACATCCAGATGATGTTTCCAAACACAGTCTAGATAAAGTTTGTCAAAAAGATGTTTCATGCAATCCTAAAGATGTTGAAATCCTATTGAGATATATCACAGTTACATATTAACATTCAGTGTTGTTGGATCATCGAAACAACAATTCCCAACAATTGCAGTAATCGAGTACTGTTGGTGAATAAGGTATGATATTGGATGGATGACCGCTTAGAAAAATAAGGAAATTAATTCCCAAATGAGAGAGAGAGAGAGAGAGAGAGCGTTTTTTTAAATTTTGTCGTGTGTATTTCGGAAAATGTTGTAAATTAATATTATTTTAGAATAAAACAGATTTAATTAATTTTATAATAAAGCCATTTATTTTGATGATTTTCTTTCGGCGTTAACCTTTAATTGGGTGTAACCTTCAATTGACGGTCCGAAATTACATTCAATTTGAGCGTTCTTGAGTATTTAATGTCCAAAATTGAGGATATTTTTTCGTAAGAATGTATTTCTATATTGAGATAGATTATTTTCTATATTGTGTGCTTTCCATTTGATGACACAAGTCGACATAAGCGTTGTTCTATTTTTCTTGACATTCAGAGAATGAAAGGATAGAACGACAATGGATGGTCGACTTATGTCATCAGATAGAAAGTATAGATACTCAGTGATCGACAATCGATCGTTTTCAATTTGTCAAATCGTCTTTTCTCACTGGAATAGATTAATATGTGTATTTCATATGATCAAATTTGATAATTTGTTAAAATATTTTAATCAATATTATTATTATTATTCAATATTTCTGTTCTATATCTTATTATTTTGTAATGCATTGTAAGGCTCTCCAAATTATTGCTAAGAATTTAAGTAATGGTCAACCTAAAAAAATTTTAAATTATTATCAAAATATAAAAAGAATTACATCCAGTTTTTAAGTGCAAGTGGCAGCTTGATAATAAATACAATTTTTTTTATTTGAATTTTTTTATTGAGTTTATTATTATAATTGTTACATTATTGTATTATATTTTTGTATATAGATCGTGAGCATATTACATTTTCTACACCATGTGAGAAAATGGAGGGAAAATGGATCATGAATTCAAATAGAACGTCAAAATCAACAATGATAATAGATATATTTTTATTTCTTAACAATTATTCCATTCAATTACCTATAATAAGATACTTAATTTAATAACTTTATTATAGATTGGTTCATTAGTTAGTTTTGTTTAAATTTCATATAAATCTTTACTTTGCAGATAATAACAAAAAGAAGCTTTGCTTGCTTGTTTAAAATTTATGATGCATATTGATTCTATATTAGACACAAATTAATCGCATATTTGCAACAGCCAATCTGTAACTTGCATTTTGAAATTAATGTTTCAAATTGACTATTGCAACAAACTTGCGATTAGCTTACATGCTTTGATAAATATAATATAGAAATGTATAAATACAGCGTTGCCTTGGGTGCGATAGAAATATACAATTAAAAATAGAAAGTATTTTTGATATTTCTTATTAATATTCTTTATTCTTATGTGCAATGTTTTTAGAAAATCTTTTAATCTATTACTCATATTCATTATTTCTTTTATATCACTTTTTATATTTAATTAAAAAATTTTTATTTAATTTTACAAAATCTTTTTTGCTATAACATTTTAATTCGTGAATTTTGAAACATCTTGTATATTTATTAAGTAAATCTATTACAGTTATCTTGTATAATTTCACATATACAGATATTAAACCCAACATATATGTTTACAAATAATATTTTTACCTTTATATTTGTTGTTTAATAAGTATCCACAATCAAATGTGAGAAAAATAATCGACTGTGATTGATTAGTTTCTTATTCTTACTTCTTACTACTCCGTATATTGTAGAGACACATTATGTATAACATTTTTGTATTACAAAGAATACAAGCCTAAAACTTTTATTATACAAAAGGCGAGTGGAATTGTAATTAGAGATTCAAATATATAGTATTGCCTTTGCTATGATTAAAACATATAATAATTTAAATAGTTTTTTCCTATTTCCTAAGCTGACTATTCGCTATGGCCATATTTGGAGGATACCATAAGGCTATCAAAAATGAGAAATAATAATTATTTCATGTTATTTTCAAATTAAAAAAATATTTACATGAAAGAACACTTCAGATCTTGAGCATATTTTGAAAAACTACGCTTAAATAATTAAAATTATTTTTTATTTAGGAATTACACGAAAGAATGTTAAACATGAATTTTCTCGCTTTTAACGTAGTTCCATAGCATCCAGAAGCATCCAGAAGCTCCAAAAATACTTTGTATTATTATAACCAGTATTTTAAAAATTTTTGAATCTGTTATAAATCTATACAAATAATTCTTTTTATTTCATGATTTATGAATTTTAACTTTGAAAGGTGATAAAGATATAAATTCATGTTTGCCTGTTGTAAGCATTAATTTGAATGATGTAAGATATAGCATCAGTGATGCTTCTGTCCCCAACACATACTATACAATGATATTATGATACAAGATATATTCTGTGGGGTATCAAAATTGAAAGGAAAAATTTTCTCAAAGAAAAAGCAGGGAGAATGTTTATTAAATAAATAATCATTATTTCAAATAAATTCAAATAACTCTTGTACTATGTAAATTATATTTTAATAACAGTATTTGTTTTTTTTCATATTTAAATATTATTGTGTAAGTATAGTGATTTTATATTACAGATAACATTAGTTTAGTATCTTTGTTAAATACAACAAACAATGAGGGGAGGTAGATGCAAATACAAACAAAATTTTTTGCTTCATCTCATTCAGTGATAGAAACAAGTAATGATTTAATAAATAATTCTTTCTAAAAATTTTCTAAAAAAATTTTGTTATTACAATATTTTTAGCATCTTTTTTAATCTTTTTTAATTATGTAATTTTTGTACATCTTGATATATTAATTTTTTTACTTTAATAGATGATAGAGATATAAATTCTTAGTAGTATTGATACTTAGAAGTACCATGTATGATAATTTTATTGACTTGGAAACAAATAATTGCAAGACTATCTCATCTGTGCTGATAAATAATAATGTGATTCAATACAGTAAATAGAGTATTTTTTAATGAACCGATTTTTTATTTAAATCATTGTTCCTCATAAAAAAATTAGAGTAAAATATTTGCGAAAATGTCAAGAAGTCAATAATTCACAAGATCAAGCGAGAAGAAAACAAGATTTTTAAAGAAACAGATAAATACAGATAGATAGAAACAGATAAAGATTTTTCAATCACCAAATTATGTTTTGAACGAATCACAAATGAATAAAAGATCTATTCTTTTGATTAATTTCAAATAAATTTTTCTTTAACAGAATTGTATTTTATGACTTCTCCCAACAAAATAGCAGGATTTTTAAATTTAATTTTTCATACGAAATAATGTTGTATAATCGATAAACATCTTGTATGTTGTATGTTGTATAATCGACAAATACTTTGTATTGGGTTGTCCGGAAAATTCGTGCTGATTTTGAAGAAAAATTGAAACGCAGAAGATTTGAATTTTAGTATACATTTATAATTATTTATAAATTATATAGGTGCTATTCTGTTCTATAACCTTTCTCCATTTTTCAGGCAACTTGAAAATTCCGTCCTTCCAGAATCTCTCAGGTTTGTCAGCGAAAAACTTTTCTAAGTGATTTTTTTACTTCGACCAAACAGTTGAAGCTTTTTCCATTAAGGGAATTTTGTAATGATCAAAATAGGTGGAAAGCAGAGGGCGCAAGGTCTGATGAATATAATGGATGGGTAGAATCCCAACCGAGCTCCAACAACTTTTGTCGAGTTATCAAAGACACATGAGGCCGCGCATTGTTCTGATGAAACACGACGCCCTTCCGATTCACTATTTCTGGACGTTTTTGTTCAATTGTTGCCTTCAATTCGTCTTGGGAACAATACTTCTCTGAATTTATCTCGTTGTTTGAGTTAAAAACTCATAATACAGGATCTCTTTCCAATTTCACGAGACACAGAGCACGACCTTCTTTGGATGAAGACCGGTTTTTGGGGTGGCTAAAGGTAATTCATTGCACTTTCCC
>NW_017259288.1:123730-124141 GCF_001594045.1 Atta colombica | reverse complement strand
GTGGTTCATTCCGCTTTCCTCAAGATCTTTTTCGTTCAACATTATTATGAATGATCCATTTTTTATCTCTCGTCACTACTTGCTTCAAAAATGGTGTCTCCTCGTTGCGTTTATAGAGCGAGTCGCAAATGGAAATGCGATCCATCAGATTTTTCTCCGTTAAATCGTGGGGAACCCATACATCAAAACGGTTTATGTAGCCAAACTTCACAAAATGTTCGTCGATTTTGACATATTCAACATTTCTGCTAATTTACGTGTCGTATAGCGTGGGTTATTCTCGATCAGTAGTGTTTTAATCTGATCTTCATCTGTGGTGGAGGGCGTTCTTGATCTTCAAGGTTGAAATCATCAGCTTTAAACCTAGCAAACCACTTCCGCACAGTTCTTTCAGCTATAGCTCGTTCGCCT
>NW_017259288.1:123197-123630 GCF_001594045.1 Atta colombica | reverse complement strand
GGGAACCCATACATCAAAACGGTTTATGTAGCCAAGCTTCACAAAATGCTCGTGGATGGTGGATGACATATTCAACAATTTGACATATTCAACATTTCTGCTAATTTACGTGTCGTATAGCGTAGGTTATTCTCGATCAGTGTTTTAATCTGATCTTCATCTGTAGAGGGCCTATCCGGGCGTTCTTGATATTCAAGGTTGAAATCACCAGCTTTAAATCTAGCAAACCACTTCCGCACAGTTCTTTGAGCTACAGCACTTTTGCTATAAACAGCACATATCTTGTTTGCCGCTTGTGTGGCATTTTTGCCTTTCCGGTAAAAGAAAAGCATTAAATGCTTAAAATGCACTTTGTTTTCTTCCATATTCAAAGTATAAAACTGACAAAAATTAACGTATCGCAACCAAATTTTTTTCCAAGTATGCCTGAAGT
>NW_017259288.1:122635-123044 GCF_001594045.1 Atta colombica | reverse complement strand
TATATATATATATATAATTTTTTTACTCTATAGTTTTTTTTACTTTCAATTCAATTTAACAGTTCTTTAATAGCTAATAATATGTGCATCATATATTTATGTCTTCTATATTATCCTTAACTAATATGCTAATGTATGACACTGTTTTACATTTACAGATAATAATATAATAATACAAGAAAGTGACAAATGTCATTTACATCCAAATATTGCTTTAATAGATAGAAGATATAATAAACACACACCATGATAAAGATCTCAGATTGTACATGATTGATGATACCACCGCAGAAACAAATATTATCAATCATACTACATCATCATACTACATTGACAGTATTGGTTACAAATAATAATGTATCAAATTGTATGAAGTCTTTGATTTCTTAATTTAATTTCACCAGTTTTT
>NW_017259288.1:114730-121294 GCF_001594045.1 Atta colombica | reverse complement strand
TATATATATATATGTGTGTGTGTGTGTGTGTGTGTGTATTGAGAAAAACACAAAATAGTTCTTTCATTTTTTACACTCTACTTGATGTTATATTTACTACTATAGATGATATTAATTTAAATACTATATCCAATGTAATAAATAATAGTACAAATATAGAAAACATATTGATATTCTCAATACTCCATTAGATGAAATGAATCCTAGATATTAATGTAACAGAAGATATAATTCCTGCTTTTTAATTTTATTTATTATATACCAGGCATGTAAATATGAAACCGGAATTTATCAATAGATGGCCATAGCTGTCAATGTAGTTGCCATCAGACGGCACCGGTCCATTGACGCCATTTCCTTGTTCTGACACTGACAAAGATTTTTAACTCACAACAATACAAGTTTCATACATATAGTTTGTAATAGCGATGAACATGTCGAATTTTGTGCCTGGAAACTATGATTTGCGGACAGCATTGATTTTCTGTTACCATTTGAAGAAAACTGCTGCAGAATCGCATCGAATGTTTGTCGAAGCTTACGGTGAGCATGCTCTTGATAATCACAGTGCTTTGAGTGGTTTAAAAAATTCGAAAGTGACGATTTTGACGTGAGAAATGAAGAACGTGGAAAACCACCGAAAAGATAGCGAATTGCAAGTATTGTTGGATGAAGATGCTCAAACTCAACAACAACTCGCGGATCAATTGAATGTGACACGAGAAGCCGTCTCCATATGTTTGAAATCCATGAGAAAGATCCAGAAGATGGGAAAATGAGTTCCACATGAACTGAATGAAAAACAGCAGGAAAACCGAGAAATCACTTGCGAAATGCTGCTCGTCAGGTACAAAAGAAAGTCATTTCTCCATCGAATTGTGACTGGCGATGAAAAGTGGATATATTTTGAGAATCCTAAGCGTAAAAGATCATGGGTAACTCCAGGCGAACCATCGACATCGACTGTAAGGCGAAATCGTTATGGATGGAAGATAATGCTCTGTGTTTGGTAGGATCAGAAAGATCTATGAGCTGCTAAAATCTGGTGAAACCGTTAATACTGAATGCTACCGACAATAAATGATTAATTTGAATCAAACTTTGTGTGAAAAACGACTGGAATATCAAAAAAGACAGCACAAAGAGATTTTGCTTCATAACAATGCACTATCACACACAGCAAAACTGATCAAGGAAACGATTGAGGCATTTGGTGTGGTTGGGAAATACTTTCGCATACGGCTTACTCAGCAGACTTGGCTCCGTCCGATTACCACTTATTTGCATGGGACACACATTTGCTCAGCAGCGCTTCACTTCTTACGAGGATGTACGAAAATGGCTAGATGACTGGTTTGGCTCAAAAAAGCAACAATTTTTTTGGCGTGGCATCCACAAATTGTCAAACAGGTGGAAAAAATGTATAGCTACCGATGGGCAATACTTCGAATAAAATATTTTTTCATGCAATATCGCAAATGTGTATTTTCTATTAAAAAATTCCGGTCTCATATTTACATATGGTATATTGATACATTGGGCACATTCAGCAGATTCAGTAGTTGAGCACTCGCTGTTATTGCTGTATTCTTTTAGATCATTTAATCAAAATTTTAATCAAGAAGAATATACCAACAACAGCGAGCGTTCACTCAATTGTTGAGTTCAACTGCTTCCATTATTATCACATGCAGAATTATAAAACTTCAAATTTTATCTGTTCTTTGTTGTACGTATATTGGAAAACATAAAATAGTTTTTTCTTGTTGCACTTTATTATTAGGTGTACAACTTTGCTTCCGCCGTTTTCCTATAGATGGCTTTAGCAGTAAGTGGTGGTCGAAATAAATAGATCATAGACGTCATACAATAAACTTGGGCATCTGTCAACATAACCCCATAGAAACATTAGTCGATTTGTGTCTGCATCATAAAGTTATTCTCGATTGAAAATGTCAGTTTACGAGCCAAATTCTCGTCATTTGCGGGAGGTTTTAATTTTTTGCTTCAATATGAAGAAATCTGCGGCTGAGGCTCATCGAATGCTCTCAAATACTTATGGTGAGGCCGCTATTAATGAAAGAACGTGTCGTGAGTGGTTTCAACGCTTCAAGAACGGCGATTTTGACGTCCAAGATCATGCTCTGTATTTGGTGGGATCAGCTCGGCGTAGTGTATTATGAACTGTTAAAACCGACTGAAACAATCACAGGCGATCGGTATCGAACGCAATTGATGCGTTTGAGCCGAGCATTGAAAGACAAACGGCCGCAATACAACGAGAGACACGATAAAGTGATTTTGCAGCATGACAATGCTCGACCCCATGTTGCGAAAGTGATCAAGACATACCTGGAAACGTTGAAATGGGAAGTCTTACCCCACCCGCCGTATTCTCCAGACGTTGCTCCCTCTGAATATCACTTGTTTCGATCAATGGCACATGGCCTGACCGACCAGCACTTTCGGTCTTATGAAGAAGTAAAAAATTGGATCGATTCGTGGATATCCTCAAAAGATGACCAGTTTTTTCGACGTGGGATTCGTACGCTACCCGAAAGAGAAAATGGGAGACAGTAGTGGCCAGCGATGGACAATACTTTGAATCATAAATGCATAACCAGTTTTTTACAATAAAGCCTCGAATTTCGGAAAAAAAGGCGGAAGCAAAGTTGTACACCTAATATGTTTACTACTATAGATGATATTAATTCAAATGCTGTGGTATATCCAATGTGGTAGATAGTACAAATATAAATATAGAAAATGACATTTTCAGTACTTCATTGATTATACTGAATCCAGATGTTAATGTAACAGAAACTATAATTCCTGTTTTTTAATTTTATTCATTACATATATTGTTGTATGGTACATTATTACAGTCTCACATGCAGAATTATAAAACTTCAAATTTTATCTATTCTTTGTTATATGATATAATATAAATTTTATATTGTCATCCAACAAACTCATTTATATATAAAATGAACTTATAATAAAATATTACGTAATAAAGTAAGCATGCAAATATATTTAATAATGACTTTTTATGACGTATGCTATAAAATAAAAAATGTATTGCAACTTTATGAATAAGATTATATATTTTTAAAGCAATTGTATATTTGTAAAAAATTTAATAAGATTATTTAACAATCAGAAAAACAGTATCTAACTTTTTAAATAATCTTATTAAATAAATCAAATTTGCATTTTTTTGTTCTTTAGATTTACATAATAATACGATAGACTCAATAATCGCAGATACCGCGCAGATACGTAGTGCAGATGATCCTGACTTTATGTTAGAATCTCATGAAATTAACGAATTATCCGCTTCTTCAACAAAAGATATCACAATAATACAGAATGTATCCAGCCGTTTTGCTGATTTGCTCCAAGAATCTTTTAATGTTATGAATGCATGCAATGATTAAAAGATATACATTCAACCTTTTCAAACTAAGGGTGCCAATAAAAAACATTTTTGTTTTTATTGTAAGAAATTACAAATAAAAAAATTGCGAGACATTTGGAATTGGTCCACTTTACCGAAAAAGAAATAAATGAATTTACTTATTTATCAAAAGATGATTTGTGCTTTATTGCATTATATATATATTATGTTTATTGCATTATATATATATTATGTTCATTGATATATTCAACATTTACTGTTTTTATCAATAGGAAATCCTGAACGAAAGAAACTTATAAATGCTACTAGAAAAAAAGGAGATTATCTGTTGAATACAGATCGAGATTTTAATACAACAGAATTAATTGTATATTATCTGTATTATCGTAGACCATCAATACTGAGAAAAAAGAATGCAACTGATTTCATCTATTGCATCATGCAAAGGACATTTTACAAATATATATTTTACAATAATATAAGACATCATGTTACTACTTGTTTACATCAGCAAAACAAAAGATGCGTAAACATACTTGGCAGAAAAGTTAGTGGCTCTACAGTGATGCATCAAATGTATTAAGGAATAAAATATTTTCGATTTTAAGAGATAACTAAATAACGCGAATTATGATGATCTAGTTACATTATACGCAAACAAGATGAACATAAAATATCGTCATGATTATTAAAAAGACATGATCTATGCTCGTTTAAGGCTCATGGGACGCTATTTATATAATAGCGTTAAAAGAAATTCAATCAGCTATAACTGATTTTTCATTGTATGATTCTCATTTCTACGATAATTATAACTATGTCTGCTGTATGTGTGGTTACACGTTATAATGAGGAAAACAATACGTTTGGTGCTATCTGTAGCATCAGGATTAAGAACGCTCTTGAAACAAGTTGGGAATATATTTATCTCAGATTGTATTAAGAAATATAAACTGAAAGAAAAAGAAAAGGCTGAAGATTTCTTAAAGCTATTAAGCGAAGATTATATAACGAGCATAAATAAAGCTGTTGAAGAAACTATGACTAAAAATGCGAAAAAGAAATTCTCTTACCAAGTTTGAAAAATATACATAATACATTTTACATGAATATCTCTTAAAAGAAAGAACATCTAATTATGAAAAATTACAAAGAAACTTTTAATGATTGGCTTAATTTAGCTAAGAGTCTTCTATCTGTATTTTTATTTAACAGGAGAAAATCAGATGAACTGGAACATGTTTTTATCGAAGATTATGAAAAATATGAGAGTTTAAATGAAATAATTATCCTGATTCATTGCTACTCTTGCTAATAAAATGAAGATATTAGCAAAAAAATATGTGAGATTTGCTATAAGAGATAAACTTGGAAGATCGGTGCCTATTCTTTTATCAGATTATTTAGTACAATGTATATAAATAATACTAAATTATAAAAAATATGCTAAAATGCTCGAAAAGAATCCGTATGTTTTTGGTCTTCTATCAACAGTTAGTAATCATTATAAATATTTAAGAGCCTGATTTGATACGAGATTATTCATCAGCATGTGAAGCATGTATACTCACAGTTTACGAAGTAAACTCAATTGCGCAAACATATTGCAATTCTACAACTATCAAAGTTATTGGAGAAAGCATCGGATAATGATGTAGAAGATAATAATATTGATGAAGAACACAGGGAACAAGATAATACACCTATTAATGAATCTATTAATGAAGGAACTATTAAGGAACTTATTGAAACAAATGAACAAAATGATTCTAGCAACTTCAGAAAATGAGTCTGAATATGAAGTTGATATACAAAAAGATTCACAAACACGTGTCTACACATTACAAACGCGACAAGAAACCAAAAAGTAAGTTTAAAAGTATGTTCAGAAATACTCTTCTTCTTCAGACAACAAATAATATTTAAAAAATATTTTAGAAATATTAAATATTTTTTAAAGTTAAGTATATAGTGTATGTGTCTGAGAAATTCAGGTGTGAAAAAAGTTAAATATTTATCTGTCATTATTTTTTTCGGACACTTACAAAATATTTAATATCCTCATTCCTACAATATTTTATAAATATTGTATACTGTACATTTCTATGAGAAAAAAAGTATTAAATATTTAAATCATAAATTTATTTGTCTTTATAATATAGCTTTAATATATTTAGCTAATATAATATCTCTATGTAGTTTTAAAATAAAACGAGTTTGGAAGAGTGAACAAGAGAAATATAGTGAAGGAATTTAATATATACATAAAAAAAATCACAACTGTATTCATTGAAAGTTATTCAGATTTTTAAAATTAAAAACAAATATCCCAACAAACGAAGAATGGATTAAAATGGATTGAAATTTTTTTCTCTATCCAAATGCGTATTTTAAATAGTGAATACTTTTTTTTGGATTTAATTGGATTGAATTGGATTCAATTAGATGCAATTGGATTGAAAAACTGCATTTCCTATTTAAAATTTTGAATTGAACAGTATTCATAATGTGTATGTTGTGCAAAAAGCTAATATTATTTTTAGATTGAAAAGCACAGAGATGCAATTCCTATAAATGAATAAAAATTCAGGATTAAAAAGCATTCATTTTAACATTCGTGAATCAATATTTCTGAAAATCCATTTCAATTTATTTTAATCCATTCTCGTTTGCTGGGATCTCAATAATCGTATTCCATCGCAAATAAAAATATATTTACACAACATAATCAAGAAAAAGCTAGTAAAATGTTCCATGCAAAATACATGTAAAATACGACAATTAATCAGATTCGTTAATTTTTTTAATACTTATTGTAGAAGTTATAATGTATATTGTTATATAAACATGACAAAAGAAAGTATAACTTTCATTAATCATCATTCAATTATTTTTTTATTATTTTTACTATTTAGGTTGCATTTCATTTAATGCTTAGAATGCTTATGAAATTGTTTCACACTTATTTATCAAATGTTAAATAAGACAAATAATGCTTACGAGTGTTGCGAGTGTTAAGTGGAATGCATTATTTTAATTATTTTAATTTTTTAATATATTTACAACAAAATAACTGAAATTTATATTTATATATTTTTTTTTAAGTCCAGCAAAAGAATTTACTGTATATATATATATATATA
>NW_017259288.1:110284-114715 GCF_001594045.1 Atta colombica | reverse complement strand
ATATATATATATATATATATACTGTATTTGGAAATCTGAAACAATTTTATTTTTGGCAAAATGGACATTGTTATATAAAATCATATAATTCTATTTGTATTCTGTTATGTTGTATTTCTGATTATATTGTATCGATTATTTCTATGATATTATACTGATTATATAATACTTGAATATAGCAAATTATAATTGTAAAATGCCTATATGTATATCTACATTATTTTAAATTAGTCAATGAGTGATATGAGCAAGATAAATATACACTCCTTCCCGCTTAAAGCTTAAAAACAATTATTGTAGTTTCGACCTACAAAGTGCATAAGAGAAAGAATCAACTATACTCATAGTTATTTCTTTCTATGAAATGTAAGGATTGGTTTCTCTTATACAGTGTGCATTAGGCTGGCGTCTCATGGAGCGGAAATCTATAGCGGAACGAAACAGCGAGACCAATCACAACTTTGCAATCATTATTTTGTTTTCCTTCCTGCGATTGTGATTGTTTTGTTATTTTGTTTCGCTATAGATTTCCATGGGACGTCGATCTTATGCAAATCTAAGTTATTACCTTTAAAAGTTTTTCTACTATTAAGGGCCTATTGTTTAATCTTTTGGTAAATTTTACCTGTTAAGATAAAGATATAGTATACAGTACAGGTTATGGTTGACGATTGTTAGTTCTATTTTCGCCAATCACGTTGCGGCTAATCCGTACTCGTTGTATCATGATTGTCTAAAATAGAACCGACAACCTTAACCTATAGTGATTATGCCTTTAGATAAATATGGCAATCCGCGCACGTAATTGGGTAATCTTGCTATTTACTTAACAAGTAAACTTTACAAAAGATGGGACAATTGGTCCTAAGTCATTAGCAATAAATTAAAAATCAGAAGCTAGAAATTGATCAATCATGGTTGAATGTGAAAAAATAATTATCTATAAAAATCTATTATTTTTGCGTTCAGCAGAATGTTTATTTTGTATATGTTAAAAGTTTTCTTCGCGCTTGAATTATACTTTTAGATCTAGAAAAATGGTCCTACTTCAACAAGGTCATAAAACGATTGTAAAACTGTGTCTACTGAACGCAGCCTAGGATTGGTTAAATTTTAGCTTTTGATTTCTGATTTATTATTTATGACTCGTTATAGAAAGTCCGTAAGTCCACAATAGGTATAGTAATTCTTAAGCCCTAAGGTTGCTGCACAGACTTTTGCATAACGTAGTGCATAAGTGAATCAACAAATCAGAATCCTTCCTCCCAATTCACGGAAAAGAAGCATTTTGATTGGCTCATTCTCTTATGCACTATGCATTATGCGTTATGCAAAAGTCTGTGCAGCCATTATAGCTGCGACACAAGCTTTTGCATAAGAAAATCGATCAATCGAATTCCTTCTTTCTTTTCATGGAAAAATAAACTTAGTTGGTTGATTTTCTTAAGTACTATGCGTTATGCATTAGGCTGCGTTCCCAAGAAGAAAGAAACAGCAGAATATAAACGGAATATTGATAGAAAAGAGATAGGATCATCCTATCTTTTTTTTTATCAATATTTCGTTCATATTCTATCTCGTTGTTTCTCCATGAGGACGCAGCCTTAAGCCTATCAGACATGAAATACATAAAGCCAGTTCTACATTAATTGCAAGCAGATCGCAAGTTTGTTGCGACAACCAATATGAAGTAAATTGATTTTAAAATGCAAGCTTCAATAAACTTACGATCAGCTTACAATTAAAAGAATCGGCCTAACAGAGCATAACATAAAATCGCTGGACCAATGAGCATCCAGCATAAAGTCGCCATATTGATTTACATAAGATGCTCATTAGTCCAGCGGTCTTATGCTGTGGTTATGCAGCTTATGTGTGATGGCTCTTAGAGCCCAGATACGAGCTTTTGCATAACGTATAATGCATAAGAGAATCAACTAATTAGAATCTCTTCTTTTCTTCTATTAGAAATTAATCAATTACAATTGAATTCGAGGAGAATAATCGATTATTCGTTCCTTTTTTATGGCTTAAGACTTAGAAATTGTACTCTATTGTAGATTTGAGGTTAGAGTAAGGAGCTTATAATAAGAGAATAGTTAACTCACTACGTGATTCGAATCGCGCTGATTGGAGCGCATGGAAGAGATTATGCATGGTCTACAATGGGCAGTAGCAGTAGTGGATTAAGGAATAGGCGTAGAACCAATAGAATATTGACCAATCATAGTTGATTATTTTTCTCACATTCAACTATGATTGGTCGATTTTTACGTCTATTATTATAATGTTTATATATATAGTATTATAGTAACTATTAAATAATATTATTTTTAATCATATTATAATATTATAAGGAGTGGACATATAATCGTCCATTAATATTCAAGAATATTATTTAATATTGCATAATTTTAGTAAAATATTCTTAAAATATTACACTAAATATTCTGGAAATATATATACTTAGAATATTTCTTAATATTATAAATAATACAATAACAATAATTATATTAGAATTCTCATTTAGGACTCAAATTTTAAACAACACAAAAGATAAATATAGTAGACTAATGAAAGTTAGCAAAGTCATCAGCAAAGTCAGATAAACGGCGCAATTATTTAGTAAACAATCAATAATCAGATATTGGATTGATGTCTTCTTTATTTTCACTTCTCTTTGGAGTTCTTCTCAGCAAGAATGATATAAGTATAATTAGCTTACATGTCCATAATGTTTAAGTCATTCGCAAATTGACAAAGATGCAGCGTTGTTAATTTGATATTTTTTTAAAAAACAAATTTTATTAGAGTGATATACACATAAACAATTTAAATAACTTACCATCACGAATCATGAAGCATTGCACTGAAGCTTTGTTGAACATGTTAAAATTTAAAAAGTAAAAGCAAATATATTATTAAAATTAAATATAAAGATCACACATTTTTAGAACATACGTCCGTGTACGACGACGTGTCACTCAGATATGAACTATTCTCGAAGTAAAAGGTCACACAGTAAACATTAAGGCAAATTTGCAATTATGATGAACAAAACACATGTATATTGTTATTAAATCAAACCGATAAGAATCACAATAAATTATTGAATAATAATTAAAAAGTTTCAAAATTAATACAATTGTAAAATAAAAAATTACATAATAAAAAGGCAAAAAAAGGAAAAATAAATTCAATATAAAATATATTTCGTTAAAAATTGTTATATTTTCGTCAACTAATAAAACTTTTATCAGTTTAATAAATCATAAATCCAAATTAATAAACCATAAATCTAAAAAAGTTACTACATAAGTCAAGAGAAATTTTCAAGCATCGCTGCATAGGTATGCAGTTCTTTCTGTATTTGAAATTAAGGCCATTCTTTTGCTTGTGTATAAATGTCATTTCCGAAATCAATCTTTTATTCAAAAATTTCTCCTTGTCTAAAATTTGAACGTTCTCCCAATCGAAGTCGTTCTCCCAATCTCGAAAATTTAATACAATGTTCAGTAATTAGAGTGAGTGTCAGTGTTCCAATTTATATATCTACGATGTTCAGATATTCTGCTGGAAAGTTTCCTGCATGTTTGTCCCACATAAGATGCATCGCAATCTTTACAACAAATCTTATAGACTACATTTTTATTATCAAATTTTGGGAGAGCGTCTTTTTGTATCTTTATGAATTGAATCTATTTAATTTGTTATCGCTGAAAACACTAATTTTATGTTGGTGTCTTTGCAAATCAATAAAAATTTCTCTGATGTAGAATCAATATATAACAGAAATCAAGATACACGATCACTAACCGTATCGTGATTTGAGACATTATTACTAAAATTTTTGTTAAACCAATATTTTATTGATCATGTCAAAAACAAATTCTGCCGGAGTTATTATTTAGTAATGTACAAATAATGAACTTAATATTGCCATAGTGAAACTGTGGATCTGAGAATAACATAGCTCTGTCCAACATACCCATGATACCTTTTTTATGAGAAATAGGATGTGACGATAAATAGTTCAGGTATCGTATTGAGAATGTTGGTTTGCGATACCAATCTAATTCTAAATAGTTATTGTTGTTAATAATGGTTACATCTAAGAAATTAATACTATTGCCTCCCATTTCTAATTGCAATCTCGGATGAAACGAATTAAAAGTTATTAAAATAAAATTATTCATATCAGACGAGACAAGTAGGTACACTAGGCGGGTTCTAACCCATGGGGAGCGCAGGGCGCGAGGGGGTACTCGTAGGCGCGGGTGACTGTCATTGTTTACATAAACATACGACCCTCGGTCGATGGATTACATAAACATGACGACATTATGTGTTCGCCTTTTTTTTTTTTCGTCACTCCAAAATGCGTTTTTGGGCCCCTGTCGCCGTCGCGATCGCCGCCGCTGCCGTCGCCGC
>NW_017259288.1:107769-110184 GCF_001594045.1 Atta colombica | reverse complement strand
ATAAAATATAAAATATAAATATAAGTATTCCTTTTTTTAATTTTATTAATATTTTCTACAAAAAAATTTTATGAAACTTACAATTCCAATCTTCCGGGTCAGGTTCGTATGGTCGGAGGCCGAAAAGTTCGGCCAGGTACAAATCTTCATCCAAACATCTAGTATCTCACGTTCCTCCCGGTCCCACCGCCTCTCTGCACATCATCTGCATATCATTTGGCTGTTTTGTATATTCATAAAGCCTCTGATTCTAATGCAGCTACGATGTGTCCTCTGGAAAAAAGTATAACAAAGTAAATTAAAAAAAAAAAAGATAATTAGAAAATATCCTATAATTTATATTTTTAAAATTTCAACAGAATTTACCAAAGAGATTATCAGGATCCCCACTTCATTGAGCAATTGTAATCGCATAACCTTTGATTATCAACCATAATGTACTGAAAAAAAAGAAAAATAAAAAAAACCGTTATAAGCATAAATTAAAAAAAAAATATATATATAGAATAAAAACAAAAAAAAATTATCTATCCCTTCAACAGGATACTCATAACGGATCTCCAGAACCTCACTCAGATTACTCATTATTTCGTGACACTTAAACGACAAAAAAAACCACATTAACAAAATAACACACACTCACAAAAAAAATCACTCTCGCGTGCGCGGACAAAGCAGGATAAACTTTTTTTTGTGTAAATGCTCCTGATTTGAACACAGAGTCGATACGGCCAGAATGTCACTTATACGATGAGTAACAAAAAGAATGTACAATTCGAAAAGAGTTACATAAACTCAATTTCACACTAGTCGCACATTTCAAAAACTTATATTATGTATCAAGAGCCGATTGCGCGCGGACAAATCAGGGCAAAGACTGACTGAGAATGAACCTTCGCCGCAGCGAGCCTCTCTAAGATTTACATTTGGGTGACAATTGTATACAATTCAAATCATAAGTACCATCACGAGAAAAGTCGCTTATATCGTTGCAGCACTCTTTATAAGAGCTTAATATAGTAGCCGCGATTATTTGCGCCGTCGAATTGCTGAAAGTTCACGCTGCATTTTCACCTATAAATTAATAATAATTTTCCCTTTTTTTTTTCTTACGTGGAAAGATACATACGTTCATACATATACATTCATACATTCATACATATATACATACATACATACATACGTAAGTACGTACATACGTATATGATTCGTGATACAACAAAACAAACAAGCGTGACTGTTATTTATCTAAACGGAGTACGATGGCGTGTCGAGGTATAGGATGAATGGATGGGTGAATGGATGGGAAGTAAAGAAAGTATAGTATATATATATAGTAATGGGAACGAAACAATTTTTTTATTCACATGTTATTACATCGTTTTTTTTTTGTATTAAAAGCTAAAGCCAATAGTTCGCAATCGACGAGCTGATGTCTTGAAAATGTCGCTATCACGTATAGCGTTCTCAGACGCGATGTTGAAGAATCGTGTATACTTAGCATCAACCGTATCGACGAGTCGGGTTAATCGCTCGAACGTTACGTCGATACATCCATCAAACTCAAACATACGTCGTTGTTTCCGTCATCGTAATGCGTACAGATGAAGAATCGAGACGTACGAGCGTAGCATCATTCAGCGTGCAAACGCTGACGGTTAGCGGTCCAATGCTTATAAAATTATCTTTATATTCGTTTTGTAGCATCTTGTAAATATTTCATTGCTGCTCGTAGAGGCCCTTCCACGTTTCGAGAGATAGCGACAATTCGTGTCCGCGATGATCTTCCAGGGCGATCTCCACATAACTCGGTGGACCAACGTTGATTCCAATTTTCAAATACTTGTAGCCCGTAGCCGTCAGATCATAATCTGCTCAATAAACGCACCGCGCGATGTTGTGTACGTACGTAATGTTAAACAACGTTTCTTTTGTATATAGAATGTTGAACCTTACATGTTTCTGCAGTCCTCCTTCTTTTCATACGATGCGTTGCTGTTTGTAGCGAAGTACATTTTTTTTTCAACCATTCGTACAAGCGGATATCGCAAGACTGATTGCATCCGCGTAAATTGCGACGTATATGATAAAACTTCTAGAATCGAAGAGGGAGTAATCCTCTCCTCTTTCCAAGAATTGAAAGAAGAACATGTCGCGACACGTTTTGTCACGCTTTCTACGTACCTTCTTTTTTTTTCCGGTGTTTATATTTATGATTTATATTTCGATGCTATTGATGATGATGATGATGATGATGATGAGGAGCACGTTGGCGACTCTGATGCTTTTTCCCCAGGACATTTCCAATATATCTCGCTTTTTTTTTCGATGGACTTGGCGGACTTGACGATAAGGGACGGTATCCCTTTTGCTCTATCGATTTTCGATGTATATATTCTTTTACTCGATCTATGT
>NW_017259288.1:96950-107669 GCF_001594045.1 Atta colombica | reverse complement strand
GACTTCACGATATCCTCGCCCCATTTAATCCCCCGCGATATCCCTGGCCGTACGTGCCGTAGATACGTATATATACCTATATATATATATATATACATTGCATATGTGTACCATCAGAACATGTCGCGACGCGTTTTAACAGAAGCGTCGATGTTTTCGAATACATATATGTTCATACATTTACATTCATATATACGTTTATACATACATATATACATACACATATACATATATACATATGAGTACAAGTGTGTTACAAAGGAAGGAAAAAAAAGTAACATGTAATAAATACGTATTAACGTTTTTTTTATTTAAAAAATTCTTTTGCAACCACCAGTTATATATTTTCAATACATTTTGTAACGCGCAATTCTTAACATGTTGCCCACATCGCGTAGTATTAGCAACATCCAGATTAGTTAAAGATTCCATGTCTTCATATGCATCCAAGTTCTCAATGTATATGCGTTCTCGCTCATCGTCCAATAAGTTCCACAGCCACGTTCGTTTCTTGTGTCCCTTAACGTACACGATAACATCATGTTCAAATACAGCTGTCGTGATCAGGCATTTTGCCTCATTGTATGGGACCATCCCGTCCTCCCAATGCAATCCATGATGATAAGCACAACCAGGAAGCGCAAGACCTGTCGGATCTTGTCAAAAATTTCCATGACATGGGACTCGTAAAAATGTAATGTGTGAGAACGATCCCCTATTTCAACACCGCTACTTCCTTCACAATAAATTTATTGTTAACGAAGAATCCTTGCAGAATGTTGGCACGAGCATTGTTGTTGAAAAGATTGCGGCCAATTGTGTTCGAATGTGACGTAGATTTTATATCATGTCGGAAGTGCGCTTAGGTGATTTTGCGCACAACGTTGGTCAATGGATTATACTGAACCACGCGATCGTATTATGAGACAATAGGCTGTATTTGCGGGCACGTTCTCCTTACACTCAAAGTCTAATCGCACGTCCACTCTTGACCGATTCGTTCTGTCGAGAGCAATCGATGATCACGAACGGGCCATTACGTAAAAAAGTCGTAAAGGTGAGACTCGACTTGACTCGTACTCGTATCTGTAGTAGCTCTTGCAGAAACGCGCGTACATGTCGTACAGAATCGCACATCTGTTTTTATCAAAATCCAGATTCAAGTCATCGTACGGATAACATTCCGAATTCAGGTAGAGTTTTGCATTAATTTGCAATCGTCGAATCGACTTACATCTTCAGACATGACGTTTTTTCGATCTGTTTGCATAGCGAATGTTGACGTAGCGCGGCTTCTCGAGCTGAGTAGTCGTCTTGATGGCCCACGAATGTTTGGTTGTACTCTGCAAGAGCGGAAACTCGTACAGATTCCACGAGCGAAAAGTCATGCTCAGATATCGTCCGCTTTCCAAAGCGCGAGCATCGACAACTTATTTATCTCGCTCAATAACACGTGCGGCATTCGCCATTGTATTTTGAATAATTCGAGCGTTGGTTCTGTCGCCGGATCTCCCATCAGACAATCGTTGCGCGCTCGTATTAAAATCAACTCATGACGAGCATTGATCACCACGCGTTTGTAATCTTCGCAAAATCCCAGCAGTATGTAGAGCGGTACACAGAAATTAAAATATCCGGCCGCACTAGTCAGCGCATCCCAGCCGGCATTTCGCAAAATCATGTTTCTGTTGGATGACACTGTTACACAATTTTTGAGTGTGCTAGTTATGCTCACATTTCTGTTACGATCAATCTCCACACCGTTGAGTTCATATCGAATCTCATCGAATATGAACGCAATTATTTCCCAATGTCATGTGAGCACTCTGGACCGCTTTGTTCTTCGTCAGTTTTCCCTACAGAAAGCTTTCATACGGCAGTGTGTACAGATCCTGTTGCTGTAAGGGTATTCTTATTTCATCGCTGTACCCGAACGTTGTATTGGCGAACAGGCTGTACGTGTGAGTTTCAATCTTGACGATGCGATCGTCGAAGATCGGCTCGTCTTTAATGTTTAGGATATCAGTCATCTCAAATGTTGCGCACCGCGAAGACTTTAAAAATGTAACGTTTAACACGCTAAGCTTCTTCTTCTGTTTGATGCAGCTGGATGAGCGAGTGTTATCGAACTGTGACGTCACTGGCCTTGTAAAAAATGCGTTATCTTCTGCGTATGCTCCGTTTTGTTTAGCACGAGCATCTCACGCTCACGTTATCACTGTCGCCGTCATACGTGCAATCTAACGGTGATCTCTTCTCCTGAAAATCGAGCAATCATCCGTTCTGATCGTTAAATCCGTAGTGTTTCGTACGATAATCGGCTGATAAATGTTCTGCGTCGGCCTCTCCGATATCTTATATCCTGGAGGCACGCTCGGCGAAAATTCGTGTATCGTGTGCGCGCTTTTATCA
Source organism: Atta colombica (assembly GCF_001594045.1). Taxonomy (NCBI): domain Eukaryota; kingdom Metazoa; phylum Arthropoda; class Insecta; order Hymenoptera; family Formicidae; genus Atta; species Atta colombica. The sequence goes on along the minus strand of NW_017259288.1, from coordinate 105,257 downwards.
TTGCTGTATGCGCTCGCGGTCACGTTACATTCTACGCGGATAATGTTTACATTCATTATATTGATCGACACGTCCGATTCGTGCCACCTTCGCGGCCGCAGTGTACGCTTCGACGAGAATCCCAGCAGCGATCCAATGCTATTGGGCTTGCCTAAGTTTATTCTGTATGCACATCTAATCTCGCATCTCATCGTGTTGTAGTTTGCGCGGAGCGTAATCGGGAATTCTCTACCATTATCATCATCATCATCATCATCATCGGTATCATTGTTGTTGTTGTTGTTGTTGTTGTCATCACGCACTACGCCAACAGTTTCAAGCGCATCGTGGTGTGGACGTTTCCGTAAAATCGCGCGTTTCAAAAATTCATTTATATCTCGCACTTCATATGAACCTTTGGGAATTGTAATTTCCACGTCGTCTTTAGTGAAATAAAATTTGTTGTTCGATTCGTTCACGTTCGGTACTGTGTGATAAGTCTCAAAAATCGCTAGATCGAGCTCGTAATCTCCGTCACTCAAATCTATGGCGGGAAAGTAATTCGCCGCGAGAACGGTGCTCTTCCCGCTCAGCGTAAGCGTCAACGATATGACGGAAAAAGCATTCGACGAATACTAAGATTTCACAGCATTTCGTCGAGCTTTTTAAATTCACGCGCATCTACCGTTTCTAGAAACCGCAGACACATCTGTCCACAGAAACTCTGATCGTACGTTTAATAGGACGTGCGTTTGTATTCTATCGTCATAGCATCATTTCCAAAATATCGCACCAGTTCCTTGGGCGGTCGAAGATTACCGAAATTGTCAAAATACACGACACGATTGTTCCTTTTCGCGTACGCTACCCAGTGAGTACCAGGCCCCGTCGCATCGTCCAGATTCACGATACCGCTTTCGTTTCGATGCGCGCCGCTCGTCGGTAACGTGTTACGCATGAAAACGCCCTCTAAAGTATGGTACACGCATACGTCTCGCGTTATCGCGCCTTTGATGTCGATCACACCAAGAAACAGAAGAATAAGTCTGGAAAGGGATTACCTTATATAATGATATTGAATGACAACGCGATTGATTACGTGCATTGGGATGATCCCAACGAACTGGTGAATCGTCTACGATTGCTCGACGCTTCGCACCGAGCGAACAACGCTCACGACAACGAGATGTTGTCGATCATCGAGGAACTTCGCGAAGCCGGTCTTATTATAAATTAAATCGCGTACAGACGAAACGAGTCAGTTAGAGTGATGTCAGTGAGAAAAAAAATTCTTTTGCTCTGTGTATTACGCGTTGAATCATGAAAAAGAGATTCAGCGAAAAAGAGAGAAAAATTAGAGAGACGTCGACTCGTCGAGGAATTGCATTGCTCCGGCGAGAAGAAATTTTCCGCGAAGGCGCGTCATAGTTCGAGGATACGACGATTTGTGGCAGGCTGATATCGTCGAGATGCGTCCATACTCAGGCTTCAACAGAGGCCACCACTACATACTCACCGTCATCGATGTGTTGAGCAAGTACGCGTGGGCCGTACCGCTCAATAGTAAGAGTGGAAGCGAGGCGGCTGATGCTATCGTTGAGATAATTCGAGCGAGTGGAAGATGTCCGAAAAATTTACAAACAGATATGGGAAAGAAATTTTATAACGCCAATGTGCAGAAAATCTTGAAAAAACACGATATTAATCACTATTCCACGTATTCGACATTGAAAGCGTCAGTAGTCGAGGGGTTCAATCGCACACTCAAAAACGACATGTGGGAGATGTTTACACTTAACGGCAATTACAAGTGGATCGACGAGCTGCCGCATCTCGTGTCAGATTACAACGCGCGCAAGCATCGAACTATCGGCAAGCGACCTGCTGACGTAACTCTCGCGATCGCCGAAAGACTCTTGAACACGGTGTACAGCGCAATAAAGATTGCTGGTCCATCAAAATTTAAAGTGGGCGATTCGGTACGCGTGAGCAAGTACAAGACGATTTTTGAGAAAGGTTACACACCAAATTGGACCACTGAGGTGTTTACAATCGTTAAGATACAGCGTACTAATCCCGTAACTTATCTACTCGAGGATTATCACGGAAAATTCGTCGCTGGAGCGTTTTATGAGCATGAGTTGCATCGCGCTACTCATCTGGACGTGTATCTCGTGGAGAAAGTACTGCATCGGAAAGGAGATAAGGTGTACGTTAAGTGATTGGGATTCGATGGATCGCACAATTCATGAGTACACAAAAACAATGTCATTTGATAAAATTTTGATTCGTGTGTTTTTATTTCTACATATAAAAAATATATCAATATAAATATATAAACTTTTTTTTTATTATCCTTTCCATTTTCATTCTGGAATATACAGATATAAATGTACGATACATAAAATGTAAAATTGAAATACTAGTAATATATAAATGTTAGAAACATATGAAACATATGATTATATGAAAGTATAACAATCGTAATACTATATAATAATAAATGCTATTACATAAAAACATGTTAATAATATTTGTATAATATAAATGTGAAAAAAGGTGTAAATTACAAATAATACATAATAGTAATATATATTACAAAGGTATCCGCCAATGTCCCCATGGTAATGTCTCCGTCGAGTTCGGTACGACGTATCGTTTGTCGTCATATGGATTCAAAGCGATTTTCGATTCGAATATCGTGTAATTTAGATCGTATACACGATTGACGGCGAGTTATTTCGATCTTTTCGTTCGAACACTGCGTGAAATCGTCGAATGTTATCGTTCGCGTTACTCTTTATGTCTTTCGTTTTTTTAATTTCTTTCTTGCTGTCCATCCTCATCGCTCTGAAACCAACGAATTCGATCATTATCGCACCATTAATTTCATCCTTCATCAGACCGGATGTTTTTTTGTACGCGTTGTCTGTCGGATAATCGCTCATGTCGAATCTAGCGATATCGCGTTTCATAGTCTCATAAACATCCTTGCATGGTTCTCTATATGGTAAATGAGATTGTCCGTGTCGGTGTACATGATCTTGCATTTGTCGCGATACATCGGTGACATGTACTCGTAGCGAAATTCGTACAAGCAGACTTTCGATATGTCGAGTATGCACATACCCACGTAAATCGGCTTGTCGAACTTTATTTCGAGTTTGCGCATTTCGACGGCGATCAAATTTTCCGTAAAGACACTGCGGCTGTGAAAATTCGGTTTCGCGATCATTGCCTCCGCGCCGTACCGTCCGTCCGTAATTTCGTTATTAATTTTACATCAACGTGATTGCGCACATTCTCCATGATTTTACCAAATACTGCGTTGTTCATTAGTTTGTACAAATTTTTTTCGAAATGGTTGCGCGCGTTCTAAATTGTGTATTGAGTTCAATGTAATCGCGGAGCCATGGAGATGGAGCGAATTGTAGTACCCGGTGGATCTTTATTACGCGAAGACCGTGACGAATACATTACTGTAGGTTGCAATAGTGGATGACGTAACGCTGTTTATCGTACAACTTCGCTAGAAGTTTATCTTCGCGCTTGCCGGGCGGTTTATTGCGCGTTGGGCAGAAAAGTAGGTCAGTGTGTTGATTGTGTAGATGCTGTGGATACTCGAGATCGACCTCGAAAATATAACCGGTGGATGAATCCTGAGCGATCGCACTCACGTCAAAGTTCGCAGCGTCTTCGAACCATTGAAATTTGGCGTATGGCAAAGATTGACACATCGCCCATCCATACAAATTATTCACATCGTAGTACATCAAGTACATCAAGATGACGGTTTCGATGGATCGAACGAATGTATGTACTTGTTATTAGCCTGTGCATATCTGTTGGAACATTGACTGAGACCATCGCGTATACCACGCTCGATGAACATGATCAATGTCAGTGAGCAACTCGAATCTTACATGTGTATGTTTCAACATCGCGTCCCACGTGAAACCTGGCAATGTATAATAATGCGCGGGATCGAGACAGTAACTCGTGATGCAACTATTGCGGAAATTTTCAAAAATATCGGCTAATAACAAGACATCAGTTTTCAAGTACAAATCACTGCATTCGCCGAGCGTTCGGATGGAGAATCGCTGCCATACATTCACAGCGTGAGCGTAATCCGATATGGTATCGCCTGTCAATGAACTGAAAAATAATTCGCACGGTGGTAAGCGCGTGTCCTGCAATTTTTCGATGTAGTCAAGGTACTCATATGGAAAGACATCTTTTCGTGTGAGAAGATCGAAATTCTCTGCGCTTGCAAAATTCGGAACATACAATTTTTAATTTATCTTTGTCGAGATACGACGCCAATTTATCGAGGCTTACATTTAGAAATTTGAAAGAATCAATGAATCTTAATTTTACACCATTTTTTTTCTGAAAATTCTTTTCATTTTTATCTTTGATGCTATCGACATGTTTAGTGAATGAAATATATTTTTTCTTCGTTATCGTTAGTACATCTACATGTCTTTCGTACGCAGTTCCTTAATTATAAAATGAACATAGCCCGATAAATTGTGAAATACGATCGGAATATAGAATTTTTATAATTTAAGTTACAATTTGAATGCGCTGGACCGCGGTATCTACCGGTGAGATGACAATGATCGCGGACTCGCGTATCATCCGGCGCGAACGGTTTCTCGCAGATGTGACAACGCATCGCACTACAGTATGCCTCCCATTGCTGTTTAGACAACGTTTCCATGGGCACGTTGGCGGACACGATATTTTTCACGCGATGTGCTAAATCATTGAGTTATTGCGCGAACCATGTTATACAGCCTTCATCGCGACGAAAGTAATACGATGATAATGTTTGTCGTCGTATGCACATCGTACGTAATAGCCTATGCTAAGCGCTTCATGCCGCTGTCTTACGTAGTAGGATGCATTCCAGTTCGGCGTAGACGATGAATGGGACGCGCTCCTTATTGCAGTGGTTTCCAAATTCGAGCCACTTGTCTTCGCTCGGCAGTCAGATAGCGCAGTCGTTGATCTTCTGGCAGTCCACTTCGTGCAATTGCAATTTTTCACACGAACCGAAGTAATGGAGGCATCTGTAAATAATAGAGAAATCATTTTTTCACTATTTCTTTTTTTTATTGTTTTTTATTGGCTTTTCTTATTATATTTACCGGTCGCAGAAAAACTTCTTGTTCTTTTTCCTAGTAATTTGCGAACTCGACGAGACGCGACAGGTCTCTTCTTGATACACGCAAAGTGTCGCCAAGGTTGTCGTTGTGCGAATCTAAGTGTAGATACAGGAGATTGACGTGCTTCTCCTTCTTGTCATCGGTGAGCCGCAGAGGAAGGACTTGTTTATTCTCGATGCCGTACACGTTGATCGACACCATGTTCAACCGTTCGAATTTAGAAATGTTTTTGAACGTTATTGGAAATTCGATATCCGTGATAGAGATTCAACACTGTCATGTAATGCGGATAGGATGATTCCCGCTCTGTATACTTTTCAGCTAGGTACAGAGCGGCGACCACGCGAAACACGCATTGTCCGTTGTACGAACACTGATTATCGCTCGTTTCGTCGCTATTTCTCGAGGCACTTCAATGTGACATTCCGCGCACAGGGGATTTAGTTTGTTCACATTGATAGTCAAATTCGATATCCGTAACAATGCCCACCCGCTGTCGCGTTCCTGGAACTCTTCGAGCGATACTAGGATAGGCTGGATGACGTGCTGCTCGTACCACTCGCGCAAATCGGTGTATCGGCATATCTCGCTGTTCTTTGTAACTATGCTCTTATTAGCATGTTTATCCTTCGTCGCGAACTCACCATTGAATGCGGTGTTTACTTTTACACTACCGTATCTTTCTACAGCGCCTCGCACTCGCTGTAGAACTACACTGCTAACGTCTTCTAAAACCGCTGCGGCTCGATGTGATTAGAGTTTATCACTGCATCTGTCAATATACGATTCTCGAACGCGGCGTCGATTTTTCGCCAGACAAGAGATCGTTGCTACTCACCACTCGCGTACTCGCCACCAATGTGCACGAAACGTTGCTCCAATTGCGACTTTGCACCCGCGAGTCGCGCGATCCTCGCCACCGCGGATTGTCTGTGTCCAACGGCGAGGTGCGGACGCTTGGCATGACAAAGTTCTTCGAGCTGCACTCGCATCGTTGCAGCCACGTGAAACACTCCACCAGAGTAGCGACCTGGCCGCACTGCTCCAAGAGTTCGCGTTCCACTCGCTCATGATTTTCATGTCTTTTCACTGTTTTTTAGATCACGTCGCACTCTTCCACGGAGCACTTGATTCGTTCACACACGTTGCAACATCGTGACATGTCTAGAATATTATAACATTCTAACACCTTTTCATTATATTTGTGAAAGTGCACTGTTCGCACTCAAAGCATTGTTCGTTACATCTATTGAAAAACAGTTTTAGTGCAAGATCGCGATCACGAAATTCCATCCATATATTGTCAATAATCAACAGTTTGACACACTTTTCATTACCCGCAAGAATCTTAATGCACCTGCACCAACCTTGGCTCTTATTTGCGATTTTCTTCGCCCAATAATAATCGCCCTTTATTACACTGACATTTCTATTCCACCAATGTCTCTTTTCATACTCATCGTCCTCGTAACATTTGTCTCGTAACCATGGGTACACTTTCTGTCGCGCGAGTAAAGACCAGTCAGAAACGGGCTCTTTAATAACTATTTCATGTTTATCATCGTATACCTAATTCTGGATCGCGTAGGAATTGCACCGGTGATATTCGCACATCTGTGTCTCTTTTTTGCGGATTATCGAGAACATACAACACATCATCTACATTATAGTCTTCCCACATATTTTCCAGTACTGTTCACAATAGTTTTTTTTTTATTTCAATGTGTGTAGAGTGGGCACATGTTGCACGAGAATATACTGTACAAAGGTTCTCTGCAATTCGTGCACGACTTGCCGTCTAGCCTACCGAAAGAACCAATCTCATGCTCCCTGACGTGATACATTCCTACATCGTTAATGTCACCTATACGAATCATGCATGCTGTGCATATAGTTAAAGCACCACCCGTATAATAATTGTATAATAATTGTAGATCACACAGTACTTAGTACGAGCGTTCAAAGTACGGATTTCCTCCGTCCGGAAGGCTGCACAAATTTTTCTACGCGATCAATTTCATACTCGCTCATATCACTAGCACATGCACTATCGTCGGATAGCATTTTTTCAGACGATTCTTGGTCCATTATATTTTCAAAGTCTTCCATTTCAAGCATTTCGAATATTTCGTCTCTGATATTCGCGAACTGTTCCGGATCCACGTTTCTAATATACTCCGCTACGTTAGCTATGTTCTCAACGTTTCTGATATTCTCGACTTCTACATCGTCCATTATGTCCCCAAATTCTATTTTCATTGCTTCAAATAACTTGTCTGCATTCACACCATCCATGCCCTCAATTTCTGCATGATGGTCATCTATACTTTTCGCATTATACTTATTGCGATTCGGTAATCTTTAAAGGCACCAACTGAGGGTACCGCGCGCTTATGACCCATTATATATATTCCATTTGTTACTTCTTTGTCTCATTATCTGTCATCCCTATTGGGTCGCAGTAGTGACGACGTGTCACCGATCTCTTCTTAGAAAAAAAAAATATCATTATCGATGGCTTCTAACTTTGAAAAAAGAACTGTAAGAACACATCAATGATGTGTCACCTAGACAAAACATCTTGTTCGCGTTATAATACGCCGGCGCATTTTGGGGTAAACGCGGGGTTTGCGGCAGCAGCGGTCCAAAAACACATTTTAGAGTTGACGCGGGGTCCGTGGCAGCGGCGGCGGCGGCGGGTGACGAAAAAAATATCACGTGGAATGTTTGAGAGGGTGGCGGTGAAAAATATGAAAGGCATAGCGAAACATCAACACATTTATGTAATTCATCGACTGGGGTCCTATGTTTACATAAACAGCAATGTAGCCGACCGAGGTCTTTCCTCCTCCTTCCCCGCGCCTTCCCCCCGCGCCTACGAGTACCCACCGCGCCCCGCGCTCCCCTCTAGCTCCAAGGATTAGAATCCGCCTAGTATACCTACTGAGACAGCCATCACGATCCACACATCTGAAGTAAAAGGGCAAAGCTTAACATTGCTATTGCTTTAGTCTCTAAGTCTTGCATGACTAAATTTGTTATAATAGGAGATAAGGGCAATCTCATTGTGTCAAAGTTTTGTATATATATCTCCCCATTAAAACTGAAATATTGGGTTGTCCGGAAAGTTCGTGCCGCAAAAGATTTAAATTTA
>NW_017259288.1:89520-96850 GCF_001594045.1 Atta colombica | reverse complement strand
TATATATATATATATACAGGGTGTCTCATAAGATGGGTCCGAGCCACATTGGAGGTGGATTAAAGGGAATAAAAAATTCTTATACTATTTTGAGATACTCGCTATAGTTTTCGAATTAGAAAAGGAAATGTCTAAAGCCAATATGCGATTAAGCCGCGCCGCGCGAATTCGTAGGACGGTTCACTCGAGCGCTGGCGGCAGCGGCGCGCAGGAAGAGGGAAGTAGCGCTTCGTTTCGTCTAGTACAGCCTGGCATGTATTTCGCCGCATGGCGCCTACATTATCCAAAAATGTTATTTTAGCTTTTCCTTATACATTTCTTATCATTATAAATCGCGTTATTTAGCACGATTAAATACGTTTTAACACAATTATAGATATGTTAAGCGATGTAATTAATTAGAGAATTACGCAAAGCGTATGCTGATCGTCGCGATATCTATCCGCTTGCTTTATTGTACGATGTTTCTATTTAATTCGCTTCGAGCCATACTTCGTCGGAGCTATCGCGTTTTATGCTATATTTAATCGGAATTTTATTTTTTGACATGTTAATGCATGTACACTTGAAATTATAATATAAGCATAGATAGCCGCTACATTGTAAATCCAGATGTATTATTTTTCCATGTATAATGACGCATTTGACTGAGGTTTTTTTCATATGTTTCTTGCCGTTTAACAATTTTAATTATACCCCATTAAAAAAGTTCTTAAATTTTATTAAACTTTAATGTTCACTGATGAATAAAATTTAAATTTTCTTTCATTAAAAAGATTATTTATGTATACGTTAATGAGATGTTTAAGTTTGTAGTAACTGAAAACTTAAATGTATTGAAAAACACTATAACATATAAATTTTAATAAATTGTAATAATAATGTATCTCTCCCATTAATCAGAATAGTATAAATCATGTTAAAACGCAACAGTTTACGAGACATTTAATTGTTTACGATTTTTCATGCGCATTATATTATAGTATTGTATCCTCGAGCAGTAGCAAGAATAGTTCAATAGAATTAGAATTTTACCGGAAAAAAATTATACATCAACATTTCTTTTCACAAAAGACTCACGAAAGGCCATTAGAAAAGAAATGCGTATGTTTGAGACTTGAGACTTGTGAAGAAAATATTATATTATAATAAACTGAAAAAAATAAAAATTCAAGAAACAAACAATTTTTTTAAATAAAAATTTCATGGTTACAATTTGAGATTTTTTTAAACAATAAATTCAATTCTCCCTTGACAAATTGGTGCAGATGGAACTCAGTCTTAAAAATTAGAGCTTAAAGTGATTTTTTGAAAAAAAATTGTTATCTCAGTTTTTAATAATTGGAGGATTATCCTTTTTTTTAAATTCGTAAAAGAAAAATCAGATTTCTAATGCTTCATACAACTATTTAATATAATGCATATTAACGAAATGATTTCATTTTTTTATACGGAGAAAGATATCCATATTTAAAATTAATTTATAATAATATAATTTAACTGCAAAATATCGTTTTGTTATTAGTGTACGTGATAATGGAATTCTTGAAGAAGAAAAATCATTCCTGTAAATTGCTGTGCGAGATGTTCTGCTGTGACTGTTCAAAGATGAAGAAATTAAGTTTTCCACAGATAGGTTTTTAGTGAACAAATAACTTTTTGCAAAAAACTAATGAACATTTCAAGTTTGTTCAGACTCAACTAGATTTGTTCATTACGAGGATTACGTTTTATGAGAATTTCAAAGCTTTGTGTTAAATCTCAATGAACAGAGAGCGAATGAAAAAAAAATCTTTTTCGGTGTTTTTTATTTTTTTTCTACTGAACTAATCGATTTTAATGTTCCACATCTCATTTTGTAGTTATTTCGAATATCTATATTTTTTATACCGATTTTTTTTCATACAATCAATATCTTTCGTTTTATAAGCGAAAAACGTGCTTTTTGCAATTATTCGATTTTTTTTCGCATATTTTCTTCTTGCCGAGCGACCGAGATTGTTGAGAAAATATTTTCGCTTGAAACAAATGACTAGTGTGAGAAGGAGCTGTTTCGTTCACTTTCGGCGTGTCGCAGGCGAGCATGGACTCATGCTTGTAATGTGTTACAGCGCCGCATTACAATAAATGGTTGAACTTATAAGCGAAAAGTGACGTTTTGACGACGAAATTTATGTTGCATGCCATTTCGTTATTATTTGCTTAATTGTGACTTGTCTCGTACTTAAAGTAATTATCAATGAAAACTAAAGTTATCTTGGAATTTGATATGTAAAAGCATATTTTAAAAGTATATTTTACTCATTTTAACAGCCGTTGAACCGTCGAACCGTGTATTTTTGCCCGAATATAAGCTCACTTTACGTGTTTTTTATGTGACTATGACTGTCAAGGAAGGAAAGGATAGTTTTCATCGATTTTACAAGTGTTTTAAAGTGACCTCGTCATTTCGTTTCATTCAAATTTTCTTTATTTAAAAATTGCACATAAATTAACATGTCATTGCTTGCTTCTGACGTTACGATTCTACAATAACATGGCCGCCACAACTAGTCAGGACCTTAATTAGATTTCTTTAATTAGATTTCAATGTAATCTGAATCTTTAAGTTGACGGTTTAGTTTTCTGGATTTTGAACTTTCTTCAGGAGTCAAAATACTTTTTGTATTCATTTCTCTGTTACGTATTGCTGCCTTATTTTTCTTTTTTAGCGTTTTTTTTTCTTTGCTTGTACATTTTTGAGAAGTCTTTTCTTTAATACTTCTTTCAATTGCATACCTTGTATGAGATTCCGTAATGATGCATAATTTTCTCCGTGGCTTTCCTTTTCTAATTTTTCGAGGTTGTGCTTTGAGATGAAGTCTAACTTCTTCTAATGTTATTCTTAAAATATTGGGTTGTTCGGAAAGTTCGTGCCGATTTTGAAGGAAAATTGAAACGCAGAAGATTTAAATTTTAGTATACATTTATTAAATTATATAGGTTAGTCGGCACGAACTTTCCGGACAACCCAATATAAGATATAGTTTTAGAACTGGGCATAGAAATTACATTTATAGAATTGCCATTAGTATCTTCGTTCAACTCATTTAAATCTTTGGTAGTGTTTAATGGATTTTCTGCAAAGATCGATCTGTTACATTAGTTGACATAAAATTATTTTTTGTGAAAATATTCTCATTAAAAGGAAATCTTGACTTGCTGTTATTATATTATATTTGGAACAAAAGCTTGTGGATAGGCATTTTCTATAAAAGCAGCTATTTCATAAATTACTGATTTTTGTTACTGATTTTCTAGATATTAACATTCAGATAGAAATTCAGATATTAACATTCAATTAATATTTACTGCCTTATTATAGTAAGTTTTGAAAGGGCCAAAACTCCTTTATCAAGAGATTATATCTTACGACTTACGTTTGATAAGTTTGAAATTTCCATGAAATGGCGCTACAATCCATTTGATGACGCGACATCTCGAAAGATCCACTCTTCGAAAGATCCACTCTTCAGGCCAAATTTCAGTTAGAAAGGACGCATAATTCACGTTTGGTAATCATTTGAAGTAGGCTGTCTCAAAGACAGCCTGCAAAATACTCATTGACGGCGACAATGACTTCCTGATTTGACGAGAATTTCTTCCCACCGAGCCAAGTTTTTAAGTTTGGGAACAGAAAGAAATCACACGGGGCCAAATCCGGAGAATAGGGTGGATGAGGAATCAATTCATAGCCCAATTCATTTTGTCATTGCAACTTGTGGGAAGGCGCGTTGTCTTGATAGAAGAGCACTTTTTTGCGCGCCAATCTCGCTTCAAATGACTACCAAACGTGAACTATGCGTCCTTTCTGGCTGAAAGGATTCGAAGAGTGGATCTTTCGAGATGTCGTATATGTATATGTGGATAAAAAGTTATAAGAATGACGCCTGAAGTTTTAGCCAGATCAATTATTAGAATTGATACATAACTTTTGTGATTATCGTCGTGATTATCGAGTAGCAGGAGAACAGGTCTTTCTATAGATAGATGCTTGATAAAATGCTCTAAAAAGTGTAAAAATAAAACTGCATTTGACCAGCCTGGTGCATTAGCTGCTCCAATAGAAGGGGAAGCTCCTGGTGGAGCTCCCTCTTCTTCATGAATGTTTTAAAATTGACTTGGGGATATATCAACATTGGTGGAATATTATTTCCTGAAACGTTTATGGCAGCAATCATGGTGACAATCACGCTGCACTTTCCAAATATCATGCTTCTTATTTATTTTTGCAACTAAAACTTTTGAAGGAATATGAACTGTACTGATACCTGTTTCATCATAGTTTCAAATATCTGCAGATTCAAGGATATAGTGTTCAAGAATTTTCTTAATTGTTGCAACATTCTCTTTATTAAAAGCTATTAATCTTACAAGCTTCAGGTTTTCTTAGAGATAGCTCATTATTATATCTTTTTTGAAATTCTTTCAGTTACTATTCTCCTGCACATTTATTTTGTATCTACGAAGAATCTACAATTTTATTATTAACTACAGCAATAAAACTTTAATTTGTTGTAGAGTTAAACCATAATGCATATTTGCAGATTTTTTCAAATACAAGTGATAGATCTTCATTGTCAGTAAAAATCTTTCTTGGCTTTATAAGGCAATATGAAAAATCTGTTATCTGATGCTTTATATTGTTTCAAGAGATAAATTAAAGTCGACTTCTTTAAGTCGAAATGTTCTGCAGCTTTTCTAATGCTCATTTTGTCATTTTGTACAAACTTTATAGCTTGTTCGATATTTTTTTAAAATTTTATTTCTTTTTTTATCAGTTTTACTTCTAGGCATCCTGAATTCAAAACTGTGTAAATAAAAAGAAGAATGAACCAATTAATCGATATTGGATAATTATTTAGAATGCTTTCCATTTAATGACACAAGTCGATACAAGCATTATCTATCTTTCTTTATATTTAATAAGTAATAAAAACAGAATGACACTTATGTTGTGCGACTTGTGTTACCAAATGAAAAGTATTTTTAATTTAGCGGCCTTTTATCTCTGATATTGATGAAATTATTTATTGAATCGAAACTCAAATTAATTTATGCCTTTGTAAGCCATGCACTGGATCTCGGTGTAAAGTATTTTTTTTATTTAATCTCTCATACAAACTCTAAATGTTTCGATCCTAGTTCGGATCCTTTTCAATAACAGAAATTTACATTCGCGAAATTATTGTGTTTCCTGATATACTATACAATAATAAATGAAAGCATTTCAATATATTAAATAATAAACGCAGAATATTGTTTAATATTTAAATTAATATATGTATATAACATTTTAATTTAACTCACATGAGTTTCAAAGATAATAAGGATGACATGTTAATAAAACGACAGTTATAATCCAACAAGTTTCATCCAATAAATAAGCAATATGTATCGATAAAATAACTAAACATAGATAAAAGAAAATATTGAAGAGAGAAAGCTTGTTAATCAATAGATTGCTATAAGCGTTATCTAACAGTTCAGTGTCAGTTTGTAAATTTAAACTATTCTTTAGTTTGCGAATGAAAATCATTTCCGAAATAAGCCTTTTATTTAAAATTCTTTCTTCGTCAAAAATCTCTATTATTCCAATTGAATTCATATCTATGTTCCAAACGATGGTTACAGAATGTTGTTGTGCTCTCCAATTTATATGATTTTTGTGTTTACCGATCTTCGTTTTCAAAGTTTTGCTCGTCTGTCCCACATATGACACATCATAGTCCCCGCAATTTATTTTGTACATCACATTGTTATGGAGCATAGAAGGAAGTCTATCTTTATGAACTCTAATATATCTGCTCAATTTATCGATATCTTTGTATGCTAACTATTTTAAAGCTCTTAATGAAATTCTTGATTTTATCAGAAATGTCTGTTATGTATAATATGATATTGTAAAAATATTTATTTCCTTTTTGTTTTAAACTATTCTCTTCATTTTTGTCAGCATTCCATAAGTTAAATTTTTTTATGTAATCTTTTTTTGATGGTGGAGAAAATCAACTTTAAAGTAGAGGATAAAGGGCGGTTCTAACCAAGAAGCTCTGAGGAAGAGTGAGAGGCAGGAGGGTACCTACAGTATAGACTGGTCTACGGGGACAGGACGTCACAGGATGAGGGGGAGAGGGATAACGTCATAGCATGACATCACTGGGCAAGGGGAATGACGTCACGAGAGGGTAACGCGGTGGATGACGCGGGGACGAGGATGTCCCGGGTGCGGGAAATTACGTAGAGGGTGTGCGAAAACTTGCGTCCACGTCGTGGTGACGTCGCACGGACTCAATGGCCGCCGGGTGCGATCCGCTGGTCCCCGCCGTCCCCTCCGGGCGCAGTCCGCCAGTCTCCGCCACCACCTCCGGGCGCAGCCCCGCTGTCCCCTTCACCCCCAGGCGCGGTCCTCATCGCGCGCTATACTTTCATTTTTTCATTAATATTTATCATTAATATTTATCATCTCTCAAACGCCGCCATCTTCTTTTTACGTAATCTTCAGCGTTTATTCCACATGATTATTCATGTAGATTATTTTTTTATTCTGCCGAATTATTATTTTAGGCAGCGCGATGGTATGGTGCGCGCGTGATGACGCGCGCATAATACGGTACCGCGAAGAAGGAAGGATTAATTGTAGATAGAGATATTTTTATTTTAGACATTTATTTTTCATGTAATATATTGTATACAATATTATCTACAGCATATCAATTCGCATTCAATATATGATTTTTTTATCATAAGTCCTACGCAAAGTATTTACAGCATCGCTTTTGTTATTTATACAGTTTTGACGTAAATGAATCATAAAATATTTAAATTTATCGCTTATAATATTATATTGATATATAATATTAATATATTGACACAAATAGAAATATACGTGCTCGACACGTTGTTCGAATTCAAGTATAAAAAGTATAGTCGACAGTTTCATATATAAACACTTTTCACATAAAAATAAGTTCTTTGTCAACATCATATGTTTTAATCAGTTCAATGACAAGGTCTAGTATCTTTACTTATTAGTACCATTACTTTCGATGGCATAGATGACTGTACAATTGCTAAATATCTACCCGTTTTTTAATGAATCCGAATAGCATGCGGCAGGATGATGCGATTGCTTCAGATATCGCCAATCGCATTTCTATACGAGAGGTTGGCGATTCCAACTTTCAAAAATTTGTAAGTCGTCGGTATGCTAATAGTTTTTTCAAAATGGAATAAAAAGATGCACTGTAATGGAGAAGAACAAAATAATAAGCAATATAGAGAAAAAATA
>NW_017259288.1:71127-89420 GCF_001594045.1 Atta colombica | reverse complement strand
ATATATATATATATAAAATACTATGTTGAACGTATGAATCCATAGCGTTGGAGATTACTGCAAAACGAATCTGTCTGAGCGACTGATGCAGTATCGTTGTTCGAATCTCTATTTAAATCTTATCCTCTCCAACAATTTTTTGTAATAAAAGATTTTTAGAGACATCCGGCGATGACATTAACGTAATCTGACACCGCAAATTGCAGTGTCAGCAAATTTGCAAATTTCAATATAACCTTGTCAGCGTAATATAAGAAACTTTTTCAAGGACAATTAATAACATGTTTCGTAATGACAATGATTAATGTATTATTATAATGTATTATTAATGTAATATGATACAAATGCAACGTTTTGCTGTTAAATAATATAGAGGAAAGCCCCCTATTATTATAGCGGCGTTTCTGCTAAATAAACGCTATCTATTGGTTCCACCATAAATTTATTGCTTTTGGATTGAAAACTATTTAGTAGAAAATTCATTATCAGATTATAGCCATAAAAAACAAGTTTAGAATTAGATGTCTTCAAGTTTCATTGAGATAACCAACAAACATGACTGGCACTGTTATATAAATTTTTTATCATTATTCAGACGTTTCTCTGTTACTAATAAGACAGCTTTATGGCGCAAACGAAATATTCTGATATAAATATGATAATTTTGTTATATGGCTTTGTTATATGTTTAGTCCATAATATAATTACGTAAATTAAATTAAATTAAATAATTAATTAAGTTTCCATCCATTTTATGAGAGAGACATAACAAATACAAAATATGTTTACATCACTAAGCCATAATGGAAAGCGATGTAAATAATACATGTTTTGGTTACATCAGAAATGTATAGTCTGTAACAGTTATATCACTAAAATTATGAGATTGTACTTTCCTAAAAAATTACATCACTGACGTAATATAATTTTATTAATTATATGTCACTTTTTCAGTGTTTGAGCATATTTTATTATATTTGTTTTTGCATTTTGAGAAAAGTGACTTTGTTATATAAAGGGATAACAAATGTGATAAATTGATAAGAAAATGATCGATCAATAAATATTATTGCAAATTATTTCTCATTATTCATCAATATAACAAATAATCAAAATAATCAATATCGCTAGCAAATAAAATCTATCCAAAAGATAGGTTAGATTCTATATATTAGGTGTACAACTTTGCTTCCGCCGTTTTTTTCCGAAATTCGAGGCTTTATTGTAAAAAACTGGTTATACATTTATGATTCAAAGTATTGTCCATCGCTGGCCACTACTTTCTCCCATCTTTCGGGTAGCGTACGAATCCCGCGTCGATAAAACTGGTCATCTTTTGAGGCTATCCACGAATCGATCCAATTTTTTACTTTTTCATAAGACCGGAAAGTGGTCAGCCAGGCCGTGTGTCATTGATCGAAACAAGTGATAGTCAGAGGGAGCAACGTCTGGAGAATACGGCGGGTGGGGTAGGACTTCCCATTTCCAAGTATGTCTTGACCACTTTCGCAATATGGAGTCGAGCATTATCATGCTGCAAAATCACTTTATCGTGTTTCTCGTTGTATTGCGGCCGTTTGTCTTTCAATGCTCGGCTCAAACGCATCAATTGCGTTCGATACCGATCGCCTTGTTTCAGTCGGTTTTAACAGTTCATAATATACTACGCCGAGCTGGTCCCACCAAATAGAGCATGATCTTGGACATCAAAATCACCGTTCTTGAAGCGTTGAAACCACTCATGACACGTTCTTTCACTAATAGCGGCCTCACCATAAGTATTTGAGAGCATTCGATGAGCCTCAGCCGCAGATTTCTTCATATTGAAGCAAAAAATTAAAACCTCCCGCAAATGACGACAATTTGGCTCGTAAACTGACATTTTCAATCGAGAATAATTTTATGATGCAGACACAAATCGACTAATGTTTCTATGGGGGGGGGGTTGACAAGTTTATTGTATGACGTCTATGATCTATTTATTTCGACCACCACTTACCGCGAAAGCCATCTATAGGAAAACAGCGGAAGCAAAGTTGTACACCTAATAGTTTGCTTCTATTATGCTATCAGTTAATTATTTTTATGCAATTAGATAATAATATATACGATTGTCGTGTAAACAATTTTTTTTATACATACAAAAATATAAAGAATAAGTATTTAATATAGATAGATCATTATCATTTCCTAATTAAGTTAATACTAGTGTATTATTTCGTTTCCATGTAATTTCTTTAAATATTAATAATATTAAACTGTCAGCAAAGACATGAAATTAATACAAGGAATGGTTACAGTAAGAGGAATAAGTAACGTCGGCAATGACTCGATCACAAACGTGCGATTAGCTCAGAATAAGTGTATTAGGCTACTGTTCTAGGGATCTTAGGTTCAAATCTTGGCGGCGATGCGATGTATTTTTCAATAATTAATTAGTAGTTAAGAAGACAAGAATATAGATATGCGAAACAGTAAATAATAAATTGAACTGGAAAAACCAAAAATAAATAATAACAAAAAAATTATTTTTTTTGTTAAGATATAAGGGAGAGGGAAGCGTGTCATCAGGATCCGTGTTAGAAGGGAAAAAATTTGTTCCTTCTCTCTTTCACCTATTGCGTTCTCTCTTTAAACTATTGTCCTCTCTCTCCAACTCATTGATAAGATGCAGTTCTCTCTCTCCCACCCGTTGCGGTCCTACTTATTATTTGCACTCTCTCTTTCTCTCGTTGCGCTCTCTTTTCTTTTTTTCTTTCACACACAATTTTATTAAATAGATATTTGTTTTTTTTTACGATTTTTTAATAATATGACTCGACAATCATCTTAGCAACTGATAATATGTTTAGTAATACAAAGGCCCAAGCGTTTCCTAATTATCAAATCATTATTAAAATTGAGTAACTATCGAACACTTATTAAACTATATTCATACTATTACATACTATCATTATTGATAGATTCTTAATTATAGAGACAGGGGAAAGAAATGAAAATGCATTTATAAAAAAATTTCTTTATTTTATTTTTAAACTTGATATATTTTTTTCTGGCGTTGCGACCATCAGTTGTATATTTTAAATACATTCTGTAACGCATAATTTTTAATATATTTTCTACATCGTACAATATTAGTAACGTCTAGATTATGTAAAGAATTTATATCTTCGCAATCAGCTTTCAGATTCTCGATTGTCGCTGTTGAATATACCAGCCAACTATTCGCGTTTTTCACGTTCTTTAATGTATATAAGAGCCTTATTGTTATTCTCTTTCGCACCAATTACAGCTATTGTAACCAGGCGTTTCACCATGCTGTACGGGATCATCTTGTCTTCCCATTGTAATCTAGTGATAACCACTCAACCAGGAAGCGCAATATTAGGTGTACAACTTTGCTTCCGCCGTTTTCCTGTAGATGGCTTTAGCGGTAAGTGGTCGAAATAAATAGATCATAGATGTCATACAATAAACTTGGATATCTGTCAACATAACCCCATAGAAACATTAGTCGATTTGTGTCTGCATCATAAAGTTATTCTCGATTGAAAATGTCAGTTTACGAGCCAAATTCTCGTCATTTGCGGGAGGTTTTAATTTTTTGCTTCAATATGAAGAGATCTGCGGCTGAGGCTCATCGAATGCTCTCAAATACTTATGGTGAGATCGCTATTAGTGAAAGAACGTGCCGTGAGTGGTTTCAACGCTTCAAGAACGGCGATTTTGATGTCCAAAGTCATGCTCTGTATTTGGTGGGACCAGCTCGGCGTAGTGTATTATGAACTGTTAAAACCGACTGAAACAATCACAGGCGATCGGTATCGAACGCAATTGATGCGTTTGAGCCGAGCATTGAAAGACAAACGGCCGCAATACAACAACAGAGACACGATAAAGTGATTTTGCAGCATGACAATTCTCGACTCCATGTTGCGAAAGTGGTCAAGACATACTTGGAAACGTTGAAATGGGAAGTCCTACCCTACCCGCCGTATTCTTCAGACGTTGCTCCTTCTGATTATCACTTGTTTCGATCAATGGCCCACGGCCTGGCTGACTAGCACTTCCGGTCTTATGAAGAAGTAAAAAATTGGATCGATTCGTGGATAGCCTCAAAAGATAACCAGTTTTTTCGACGCGGGATTCGTACGCTACCCGAAAGATGGAAGAAAGTAATGACCAGCGATGGACAATATTTTGAATCATAAATTTATAACCAGTTTTTTACAATAAAACCTCGAATTTCGAAAAAAATGGCGGAAGCAAAGTTGTACACCTAATACTTTTCTGACTTTGTCAAAAAGTTTCATGACATGGGACATATAAAAATATAATGAGAGAGAATTTCTCAACCGCCACTTCCTTCACGACAAATTTCTTTTCAATGATAAATCCTTGCAGATCTACAAACATAGTTATGATGAACAACTTCTTGAAACTATGCTTGACCATAAAGGATCTTGGATTTTATATATTCATATATTAAAAAGAGGGGAAGGATATTTTTTTGGTGATGATAATTTACGTAATCTTGCGTACTACATTTGATATTGGGTTATATTCGATCACGCGGTGTATGATAATAAAATAGGCGGTTATATTCGCAGGTACATTCTCTTTGAATTCAAATTCTAATCGTACATCCACAGTGTCACTCTTGACGGACTCGTTTTGTCGGGAGCAGCCAACGGTTACTAGAATAAAATCTTTCAAAAAGGAGTGTAATTGGAATGATGATTCATTTCTTTCACGAGGGATTGATAGTACGGAAACGTAAATACAATATTATAAAAAATAGCAGTATAATAATCGAAGTAAGTTTTACGTACTGTCATGATATTCTTTTATCAGTCTATAGATAACACCAAAGATAACATATTGGTTTTTCCAGCTGAGTTGCAGTTTTGATGGTCCAGGAAATATTTCGTTGTACTCGGCAATAGGGGGTAATTATACAAATTTCACGAACGGAAACTCATACTCAGATATCGTCCGCTCTCTAAAGCCCGCAGCATGGGTAGTTTATTAACTTTGTTCAATGCAACGTGAGGCATTCGCCACTGTACTTTGAATAATTCGGCTGGATCTTCCACTATGTGATTACCGTTGTGCGCTCGTATCAAAATTAATTCGTGACGAAAATTAATTACCACATATTTGTAATCCTTACAAAAGTCCAACAATATTGAGCGGTACACAAAAATTAAAGTATCCATCATCTGTCATTAGGCTTTTCACAGTATCATTAGAGTCGATAAATTCAGCATTATGCAAACTATATATATTTCATTAGAAAACGTTGCAACCCTTCATAAAACTAGTTATTCTAACGTTTCTGCTGCGATCAATCTCCATACCGTTGAGTTCATATCGAATTTCATCGAACATGAACCACACAATTACATCCAAGATTTGATTTTGTACATTTTTTTCCTTTAAAGTCAATCTATCTTCGACATAGAGAATGCTTTCACATAGTAACGTGTATAAATCCTGCTATTGTAGTCTTATCTCGTCGCTATGCCCAAACATCGTGTTGACGTACAGATTGTACGTGTGAAACTTGACGATGCGATCATCAAAGATTGGTTCGCCTCCAATATTCAGATTCCAATATTCAGTATTCTACAAGATATCAACCATCTCAGATATTTATAACAAAGCCCAATGATTGTAAAAATTAACGTTCGACGCAATGAGTTTCTTTCTACTGAACGCTCGAATATTTTTGATTGTTGTCGTCCCTCTGACAAAAATTATGTCCTCTGTCTGTTTCGCCTATTCGTTCAGAACAAGCATCTCACATTATCGTTATTGTATTTCTTTATCGCTGTCGCATAAATTTCTTTATATCTGTACAGGCAATCTAATGATGATTGATGATGATTTCTTCTCCACGAAAATCGAGCAATTGTCTGTCTTGATTCACGCGATTGACGCATATTCATAATGCTTGATGATTGGAAATGATCTGTGTCGGTCTTTCCGATATTTTATATCCTGACATGCTCGGTGAAAATTCATGTATCGTGAACGGACATATCGTTACTGTATGCATTCGTGGTCACGTTGCATTCAATGCGAATGATATTTAAGTTGATGATACATATCGATACGTCTGATTCGTGCCATTGTTGTAACTCCAGCATGCGATTCGATCAAAATTCCAACAGTGAATATTGTGAAGTTTAGGTTTAATTTTGTGAAATTTACTCGATAAACGCATTTGATCTCACTCTTCATTGTATTGTTATTGGCATGAATATAGTCAATAGGTACTGTTCATCTTCTTTGCGAAGCGTTTTTCTCTCTTATTATGTCACAATATCATTAGGATAAAATTGTAGAATTGCACGTCTTAGATACTTGTTTATGTCATGTATTTCATACGATCCTTCGGTAATGACAATTTCTTCGTCATCTTCGTCAAAGTAAAACTTATTATATTATTCAATGAATTTGCATTGCCATAGATATAGTAAGTTTCAAAGTCCGTCAAATCGAGCTTGTAATCCCCATCGCTCAAATTTACGGTCGGAAAGTAGCAGGCCGCGAGGACGCTACTCTTACCGGTGAGAGTAAATAACATGTTTAAATGAATGTTGAGTTGAAAGAGTGCAGCGTCAATTCTTAAATTGATCGTCAATCGTCTGTAAAAACTGTAGACATAGTTATCCACAGTTGCTTTGCATGTTGATAAGATGATTATACTCGCTTTGCATTACGTCCAAATATCGCACCAATTCCTTCGATAGTTGAAAAATTACCGAAACTATCAAAGTAAACAGCATGATCTCCCCCCTTCGCGTACGCCACCCAATGAATATCTGGTCCATTAGTATTATCCAAATTTATGGTACTGATCTCGTTTCGATACTCTCCCTGTTGGTAAAGTAGTACATATAAAAATACCTCTAAAATATGGAATACGCATAGCGTTTTTTGCCAGTTGTTGCAGTTGTACGTTGGTAGTTACCTTCGACAATTTTGGCAACTGTTTAGCGTTTTTTTTATCTTTTTTATTTTTTCCGTTGTGACTCCTCGTTCACGCTTGTATGGAACGAAGTAAACTCCATGACCTTCCATGATGTGATTATGATGTTTCAATTCTTCCAACTGACGTTGCGCGGATTTATTATCATTTATAGCTTTTGCGATTCCTGCCGCGCCGCTGACTAACGAGCCGAAAACTCCCAATAGCGGTAGAATAATAAGAAATCATCGCGTTTTGCCATCAGTAATATTCGTTTTTTCGTCTATTTTTTTTTCTTCATTTTCATGCCCATACCAATTTTTGTTTTGGCTTTCATAGCCGCGGAATAGTTGTAGCAGCTACTCTCTCTCTCTCTAAGAGTCGAATCTTTCGCGGTAATCCGTTTCCGCGCTTCCTTAACGAGTATTTTGTCAGCTATGTGTCGTTTCGTGAAATCTTTGCTCGGCGAATAAGCTGTGTCGTGTTCGCGACATACCGCGTCCAACGGATTAATGCCTCGATCGCCTCTAGCTAATCGTTTTTCTAAATGCATATCTGGACCACAAAATTGATATCCGGAGATATGCAACTCGATCAGAAGTGTGTTTATCGCGTCATTTAAAAAACCGATTGTAAAAATTATCATTTTAAATCGTTTGTATTTCGTATGAAGAGTTTTGAAGCAAATAAAAAGTGAGTCATTCTATTAATTACAATTAAACATTCTTTTTTGGATCATGTACTTGATCGAAATAATTAACCGGATCTAAATTCAACAAAGTTTATATATCGTTTATATTTTGTATGAAGAGTTATGAAGTGTCATTAAAAACATTTGTGAGTCATCCAGACACTTTTAATGAAATATTAAATATCATGTATTTGACCGAAATATAGACACAGGCGCTGGAAATTCCATTAGGAAATACACGATAAGTAGTCTCTCTAGTATTTTGATATTCCAGTACGTATTATGAAATTGTCTACAATACGTAATGGAGTCTTGTCGCAGCAGCGGTAGGGTGCAGACGTGTCTGTCTCTCCCGTCGCAGTGTTGTCGCTCAAGTCGCGCGAGTTTATAACTTGTGTAATTTCGCCCATTCGCTCTTTTGAGGACATCTTTGTACTTTAGCTTATTATTCTCGTTGTTAGCAGAGCAAGTAGCATATATAAGTCAGAATAATCCGACACTATGACCTCGTTACTTGAGGAGGAGGGTGAAAATAATGGCGGTGTTTCCAGCACGTCTTTTTTTCTTAATCCTCCCGATTCTTACTTTAGAACCTCCTTCTTCTGAATCCAGTACAATTTCATCTCTCACCTCCTCGCAGTGTGCAAGTCTCACAAAAATTACTGCTGGAAAATATACATAAGGAAGCGGGTTTCGTGATGACGAACTTTCATTCAAAATCGCATCTAGTGTAACGGTTACGTCAGAAAGTGCTGACAGGGACACAAACCTCGAAAACTTTGAAAGTGTAGCCAACGCAGTCGTCCACGCAACCCTTAAGAATATAGATCCAGCTCCAATGAATATTGATGAGCAATAGAGGCAGGTTAAAAAGTGGCCGCTGTGAAACTCTGCAGAGGAGGGCTCTATTCAAAGCATGCAAGATCTCCTGCTAAAAAGTGTGCAAACGTAAACAATTTCAGCATGATGTCACACATGCAGGCACGTTCTAATGTAGACGACAGTACAAATCAGTCGAGTCAGAACATGAGTAACAAAATTACCTTGCGCTATGGCATACGTGATATTGGCCCGTATGTAGTATATGTCTATTCTAATAGCCGAAATAACGCTACACATTCCACACTTATCAGCAGAGTTAAAACCGATATTCCCGATATTCTCGAAATTAAGAAAATTGATAATGGAAAAATACTAGTAGCAGTTAAAACTGTCACGGGAGTCAACCGTTTCATGGAGAATTCTACTTTCGCTAAGCACAACTTAAAAGCTTTTATCCCAGCTTTCAAGATTCTTAGGACCGAATCAATCTCCACATCATTGAATTATATCGAATTTTATCGAATATGAATGCAATTCCCAATACCATGTGAACATCTTGGACTCCCATCGAGCACCCCTGGATCACTTTGTTTTTCGTCAGTTTTCCTTCAACGTACAGAAAGTTTTTGTACGGCAATGTATACAGATTCTATATGGGTATTCTTATTTCGTTATTATACCCAAACGTTGTGTTGGTGAACGGACTGTACGTGTGTGAGTTTCAATCTTGACGATGCGATCGTCGAAGATCGGCTCATATTTAATGTTTAGGATATCAGTCATCTCAAATATTGCGTACCCCAAAGACTTTAAAAATGTAACGTTCGATGTGTTAAGCTTTTTCTTCTTCTTCTTCTTCTTGATATAGTTGGATGAGCGAATGTTATCGAGCTGTGACACCAGCCTTGTAAAGAATGCGTTATCTCTCTGCGTACTCTTTCGTTCAGTATAAGCATCTCATTACATTATGACGCCGTCGTACGTGCAATTAAACGGTGATCTCTTCTTCTTAAAAATCGAGAAATCGTCCGTTCTGCGTATCGTTAGATCCGTAATGCGATCCGTGCGATAATCAGTGGTAAATAATCTGCGCTGGCCTCTTCGATGTTTTATATTCTGGCGGCACGCTCGGCGAAAATTCATGTATCGTGCGCGCTTTTGCCATTGCTATATGCGTCTGCGGTCACGTTACACTTTTTGCGGATAACGTTTATGTTCATTATGTTAATCGTCGTTAATGTCCGATTCGAGCCACCTTCGCGGCCGTAGTATGCGCTTTGACGAGAATCCCAACAATCCAATGCGATCCAATGCTTGCTAAAGTTTTGTATGCACATTTAATCTCGCATCTCATCGTGTTGTAGTTTTTGCGGAGCGTAATCGGGTTTTTTATTCTTATCATCAGTGTCATTGTTGTTGTTATTATCACCAAGCGCTACGTCAATGGTTAAATACGTCGCGGTGCGGACGTTTCCATAAAATCGCGTGTTTTAAAAATTTATTTATGTCTCGCACTTCGTACGAACCTTCGAGAATTGTAATTTCCGCGTCGTCTTTGGCGAAATAAAATTTATTGTTCGATTCGTTCATGTTCGGTATCATGCGATAAGTCTGAAAAACGGCCAGCTCGTAATCTCCGTCTTAAATCTATGATGGGAAAGTACGCCGCGGTATCGTGAATCTGAACGATGCGACAGCCTGGTACTTACTGAGTAGCGTACGCGAAGAGGAAAAAAGGAATAACCGCGTCATGTACTTTGACAGTTTCGGTAATCTTCGACCGCCCAAGAAACTGATGCGATATTTCGGGAACGGTTCTACGACGATAGAGTATAATCGCACATCCTATCAGATGTAAGATCAGAGCTTCTGCGGACAGATGTCTGCGATTTCTACAACGGTAGACGAGCGTGAATTTAAAAAGCTCAACAAGGTGCTGTGAAATCTTAATATTAATCGAATGCTTTTTCCATCATGTTGTTGACACTTATGCTGAGCGGGAAGGGGCACCGTCCTCGTGCTCGGTGAGTACCTTGTCCACCGCGTGTCTGTCGAGATCGTTGCTCCGGGAATACGTAATGTCGTTCTCGGCCGCATCTAGCGAATTTATGCCCGCGTCACTTCTAACTAATCTTCGTAAGCCGAGTGCCCGGGCCGCAACTGTCCGGAATATGTAACTCGAAAGGAATCGCGTTTATTGCTCGATTCAGCAGACCGCCGAACGACACCGATATTCGCTACAGTCCTTTATCTTCGGTACGAGACCGTCGATGTACATCCGCTACAGCGGCTGATTGTAGTGCTCGTCGCAGCAACGATAGGCTCGAACCTTCGAATCTGCGTTCGCGTGTTCCGGAAACTTGTCCTAGACGTGTTTGATGTAGTCGCCGCGTAAGAGTACGATCTTCGATATATATTGCAACTGCTTGGCGCTCAAGTCTCGAATATCAGAAGGATGACACAGCGCGAGACATTTTGCTACTGCACGATTCGCGGATTCGCGCTCCTTTAAATAGTCGTTCGAGAGCGCGTAGCTTTTGTGAGCGTGAATTTCGTGCAACAGCCGTGATGATACGTATTACAATGGTGATGTGAAATCGCGAATGATGGGAGACAGCGCAGAGAAGCGCAAGCACGGCGAAATGCTGCCGAGTATTATACGCGCGATCATTTGCGATGCGTCTAATTGCTGTAAAACCAACGTTCTCATAAGCTTGCTCGAGAATCCGAACGGCATACGATTCGAGAACGAGTACGTCTATTCGAAATCGCTACAACAGCCAAAATATCAATATCTCGAAAATTTTTTTATGTCTATCGATGAAATCGATATCTATTTTACGTTCTCCAACAACAGCGAATTGTCGTTTTATCGAGCGAGGCGTGTCCAAATTCTATTTTTATCTTTGATGACGTGGTATGCGACAAGCAGAACGTGATGAGAAAATATTTCTCTATGGACCGCCACGCGAACGTTGACTGCTTCTATTTCTGTCAGACGTACGCGAGGATACCTAAACATCTCATACGCGACAACGCGAACCTGCTGATCCTATGGTATTCAAACAGGATTGTATCAACTTGAAACACATTTACAACAATCACGTGAATACCGATATATCATACGGTGAATTTTGCGCGTGAATGTGTCGTGACTGACAAAAATACGGATTTCTAGTGATAAACAAGAACAGTGTGCTTAAAGACGGAGATGTAGAAAAGGATGTAACAAGTTCGCGATACTGTAACGTGACTAGTCGTTGTCGATACTTTGTTAGAGACGAACATGACTGATATGCGCGAGCGTGAAAAAATTGCGAGAAAGATCGAGAAGATAAACAAGTCGATCCGTAAGAAACATCGTGCTCTGAAGACAGAATCTAGGAGGACATAACGTTAGACAGGTACTTTAAGCCTATTATCAAACCGCTGCGATAGATTATTGTCAGCACCGGCATGCGTGCGATAAAGATAGAGAGATAATCAGGCAACGATGACGCAATGTTTGCCCCTGCGAGAGGAAGGAGGAAGAGGAGGAGGAAGAAGAAGAGGAGGAGGAGGAGGAGGAGGAGGAGAAGGAGGAGGAGAAGGAGGAGGAAGAGGGAGAGAAAGCGAGCGAAACGTTCGAGCGTTCCGCAATCTTGCGTAGATCCGATAATCGATCGCATGATCATATAACCGATAACCTCCACTCAGTATACGATATATTGTACCGACGATAGATTGCTGGAGAACGTTTTCGAAATGACTCACTAGCAACGAAGGTTCAAAATCAATTGGTCGAGAGGCGTTGTAAGCCGACTTGGGCCCGCTGAGTCAAAAGTACGTCAAGGCTCTCCCGGGGAACACGAGATAAATAGAAGAATGGTACAGATTACGACCTTTACTTATACAATGATGACGGATTGATGTTTAACAATAAACGTTTCGACGTGGATGATGCGAACAAATTAATTATCGACGGCGTACGATACGCCGATATACTCGGTCTTTACGAGTTAATTTTCAAGAAAATTCCTGACGATCTTCTCTACATGGAAGACGATATGAACAAGTATAAGAGCATGCTGCTGGCGACAAAGGCGCACAAACACAAGCATCATTCGCAGAGCCGATTATTGAGCAACAGGGGATAGTACACATACGTAATCGCGCCGTTGATGTCGATTACACTCAAGAAACAGAAAAAGAAATCTGGAAAGGGATTATTTCATGCAATGACATTGAACAACGCGATCGATTATGTGCACTGGGATGATCTCGAGTTGAATCGTAGTCTACGATTGCTTGACACTTCGCACCGAGCGGGCAACAACGCTCAATGAATGCTATCGATGACAACGAATGCTATCGATCATTGAAGAACTTCGCGA
This sequence comes from Atta colombica, assembly GCF_001594045.1. Taxonomy (NCBI): domain Eukaryota; kingdom Metazoa; phylum Arthropoda; class Insecta; order Hymenoptera; family Formicidae; genus Atta; species Atta colombica. The sequence goes on along the minus strand of NW_017259288.1, from coordinate 76,558 downwards.
AATCGGTCTTATTATAAATTAAATCATATAGACAAAACGAGTCAGTTGAGTGGTGTCAGCGAGAAAAAATATTTTTGCCAGTATATTACGCATCGAATCATGAAAAAGAGATCCAGCGAAAAGAGAAAAATTAGCTTTGAGAGATATCGACTTGTCGAGAAATTGCACGCTCCGGCGAGAAGAAATTTTCCGCGACGGCGCGTCATAGTTTGAGGATGACGATCTGTGGCTGATATCGTAGAGATGCGCCCGTGCTCGAGTTTCAATTCAGTTCAAGAGGCCACTACATATTCATCGATATGTTGAGCAAGTACGCGTGCCGTACCGCTCAAGAGCAAGGGTGGAAGCGAGACGGCTAATGTTATCGCTGAGATAATTCGAACGAGTGGAAGATGTCCTAAAAATTTACAAACGGATATGGGAAAGGAGTTTTACAACGATATGCAGAAAATATTTTGAAAAAACAACTTCGTTAATCACTATTTCACGTATTCGATGTTGAAAGTGTCAATAGTCGAGCAGTTCAATTGCACGCTAGAAAATGGAAAATGTTTACATTCAACAGCAATTACAAGTGGATCGACGATCTGCCGCGTCTCGTATCAGATTACAATACGCGCAAACATCGCACTATCGGCATGCGACTCGCCGATGTAACTCCCGAAAGACTCTAGACACGGTGTACAGCGCGATAAAAATCGCTGGTCCGGCAACATTCAAAGTAGATGATTCGGTACGCGTGAGCAAGTACAAAACGGTTTTTGAGAATGGTTACATGCCAAATTGGATCACCGAGATGTTTACGATCATTAAGGTGCAGCGTACCACTCCCGTAACCTATCTACTATCGCGGAAAATCTATTGCTGGAGCGTTTTACGAGCATGACTACGCCATAACTGGTGCAACTATTCCGAAAATTCTCAAATATATCAGCCAACAACAATACATCTGTTTTTAAATATAGGTCACTGTATTTACCGAGAGTTCGGAGAATCGCTGCCAGACGTTCGCGGCGATCGCTCTTGGATAATGTATCGCCTGACAACGAAATGAAAAATAATTCGGGCGATGGTAAGCGCTTGTCCTGATTGCGTCATTTTTTTAACTTGTACTCGTACGGAAAGACACCTTTTTGTGTGAGTAATTCAAATTCTTCGTCACATAATATTGGAAATTCGGAACGTACAATTTTTAATTTATCTTTGTCGAGATACAACGCCAATTTATAGAGGCTTGCATTTAAAAATTTGAAAGAATCAATGAACCTTTATTGTATGCAATTTTTCTGAAAATTTTTTTCATTTTTATCTTTGATGCTATCGACATGTTTAGTGAACGAAATATATTTTTTCTTCTTTATCGATAATACATCTACATGTCCATCGTACGCGGTAGCAATTTCCTTAATTATAAAATGCGCGTCGTAGCCTGATAAATTATGAAATACAATCGGAATATAGAACGAATTTTTATAATGTAAGTTATAATTCGAATTGCTGGACTGCGGTATCACCTGATGAGATGGTAATGATCACGGATCATCCGGCGCGAATTCTCACAGATGTGACAACATGTCGCACTACCATTGTTCTTTTGACGTTCTTTAAACGTTTCCATGAGCACGTTCGCGGATATGATAGTTTTCACGCGATGTGCCAAATCGTTGAATTCGTGCGAACTATGCTATATAAGCTTCATCGCAACAGAAATAATACGACGATAATGTATCGTCGTATTATTTCTGTATCATCATATGTATCATACATGTATCGCACGTAGCAGTTTATAAACGCTTCTCATCGCTGATACGCATATGATGTCGCATCTTCCTTCTCGAATTCCGTCTTGCCTAGAACGCACAGATCGGTAAATGAATGGCACTCGTTTCCGATTATTGCAGTTGTTGAATTCGAGTCACCTGTTGTTCTCGCTCAACAGTCGGCGCAGTCGTTGATTTTCTGGCAGTTCATTTCGTGCGACTGCAATTTTTCGCACGAGCTGAAGTAATGAAGGCACCTGCAAATAATAGAGAAATCATTTTTCGCTATTTACTGTTTTTTATTGGCTTTTCTTATTATATTTACCAGTAGCAGAAAAACTTCTTGTTCTTGTTCCTAATAATTTGCGATCTCACGAGACGCGACAGACATTCTTGCACGCAAAATGGCCGAGGCTGTCGTTGCGTGGATTTTATACATACAACATGTTGACGTACTTTTCTTTCTTATCATGAGCCGTAGAGGAAGGACTGTCCATTTTCAATGTCATGTACATTGATCGCATTTAACCGTTCAAATTTAGAAATGTCTTTTAATGTTTGAAAATTCGATGATTGAAAATTCGATATCGCAAGATTCGATTGCAGTGAGTATGACTCTCGCTCCGTATACTTCTCAACGTGGTACAAAGTGACGATCGACCACACAAAACACGTATTGTCCGTCATACGAATACTAATTACCGCTCGTTTCGTCTGATCACCGCCTCTATTTCCCATTCGATGTAACATCCCGCAGGGGATTTGTTCACATTAACAGTCAAGTTGAGGATTCGTGACAATATCCACCCGCTGTCACATTCCTGGAACTCTTCGAGCGATGCTAGGCTAGGCTCGACGATATGTCGCTGATATCACTCGCACAAATCGGCGCATTGATATATCTCGCTATTCTTTGTAATGCTCTTAAACATGCTCAGCATGTTTATCCTTCGTTGCAAATTTGCCGTTGAACGCGGTGTTTATTTTTACACTATCGTGTCTTTCTACAGTATTTCACACTCGCTCTAGAACTACATTGCCAGCGTCTTCTAAAAACTGCCGTGGCTCGATATGATTAGAATTTATCACTGTCAATATACGACTCTCAAAACGTGGCGTCGCTAGACAAGAGATCGTTCATTGCCACTCTGTGCTCGCCACTAATGTGCACGAAATGTCGCTCTAATTGCGACTTTGCACCCGCGAGTCGCGCGATTTTCGCCACCGCGGATTGTCTGTGTCCAACGGCGAGGCGCGGATGCTTGGTACGACGAAAGTTCTTCGAACTGCTCGATGCATTCGTCGCATTGTTACAGCCACGCGAAACTCCACCAGAATAGCGACTTGGCCGCAACAATTCGCGTTCCACTCGCTCGTGATTTTCTATACCGTTTTTTAATATTTTTTTTTAGATCACATCGCACTCTTACATGGAGCACTTAATTTTTCAATGTGCACAGAGTGAGCACATGCTGCATGGGAATACAATGTACGTCGGTTCTCCGCATTCTGAGCACAATCACCTGCTGTCTAGTGTATAGAAAGAACAGTCTTTGTACTTTCTGACAAGATACATTCCTTTAATGCTAATATTCCGTAAATAAATCATGCCTGATGGACACTGAGGTATCATACATTGTATAATAATAATAGATTATGCAGTGCTTAGTACGAATGTTCAATGCATGGATTTCCGAAGGTTACACAAATTTCTCTGCGTGATCCATATTGCCGTTGCTCAATCCAATAAGATATTCAGTATCGTTGGTCAGTATTATATTTTTTCGTTGGACGATTTTTGGTTCCATTATGTCCTCAAATTCTACTTCCATTGCTTCCAATAACTTGCCTGTATTCACACCATCCATGTCCTCAAACGTCCGCACGACGATGATTAGCCATACTTTTTCGCGTTACACTTATTGATTCGGTAATATTACAAGGCGCCAACTGAGGTATCGCACGCTTATGCTCCATTATATATAATATTCCATTTGTGATTTCTTCTTTGTCCTTCCCTATTGAGTCGCAACATCGACGTGTCACCGATCTCTTTTTAGAAAAAATATTGTTATCGATACTTCTATTAATATATCATATCACCAGTCTCGCGGTTCTTCCCAGATAAAATATCATTATCGACGTTTCTGACCTTGAAAGAAAGAACTGTGAGAACGCACTATGATTTTATCATCCCTTATTGATGGTGCTTTGTTTAGCAGCCGGCACATTGATGATGTATCACCGATCTCTTAGACAAAATATCTTGTCCGCGTTATAGTACTGCGACGCATTTTGGAATGGGTGTAAGGATGATAACGGTGGCTCTCAACGCATTTTAGGATGGACGCAGCAGCGGCAGCAACGGCGGCGGTCCTCAATGACACGTGATGTCACAATATGGCGACATGTATCATTATATCGGTAAATAGCGTCGAAACTTCCTCGCGCCTTTCTCCTTCTTTTCTGTGCCAATGAATACCTCTCTCTAGTCCCATGGATTAGAATCCTCCTAATATACCTACTAATGTTGATCCACCAAGTTATGTGGAAATTGCGATAAGAGATAATCGTGGAAACAAATTACTTATTGAAACATGAAAAGGACTCTATGAACACGTTGGAACAAAATAAAATTGTCTTCGGAATCATTACAAGGATAATTCTATTAGTGTTGGACCGCTGACTGTGCGATTTCAGTATTATTGAAAATGTTAAAATTGTATGCTTGGAATCATTCGACGTACGTATTTTTAATGATGACTGAATCAACAATATTGTTTATGTTCAACTTAGATCAATGCATTGAATTAGCATTAATTAATTGGTACCATCGAGAAAGTCGATACAAAGTTTACATGATTCTCGAATATCGCACTGTAACAGATGTACGCTAAAGATGTACTGCGAACTGTTAGCTGTAATTTTTTGTGCGTAAGAAAAAATTATGTAAAAGAAAAAATTATGTAAAAGAAATATAAATAAAAAAATTTTTAATTTAAAATTATGATAATTTCTTCACACACATATATATAAAATAGAGGGCTGGAATATGCGGCTCATGTCTATTTTATTTTCGTACAGAAGAAATCTTTTGACTGTATATGTATATAAAAAATTACTGAATAGAAAATAGCTATAATGTCAAGAACAATATAGAATTGCTGTGATGGATCAAACATGGAAGGATGAGAGAAACAAATAGAGATTAAAAAATATAAAATTTATTATTATTATTACATTGATATTACATTGATTTATATGTAATATTAAAAAAATATTTTTAAAAATGAACTTGGGTATCGAGTAAAATATAGGTATCCATGACTCGAACATCAGCGGCGTTTGGTTGTTCGGGACATCGGCTAAGATCAGCGGCGTTTGGTGACTTAAGCATCAATATAGCATCAATAGCGCTTTCTGGAAAAAGAGAACAAAAAACTTGTTGATTACTGTTCGCTTTTAACAGAGAATAAAATACGTTAACACTAGTCATTATAAACGCAAACAAAAAAGATATATATCATTTAACTTATATTTTGCCGGTGTTGATGATGATTGGCATTGATGATGATTGGCGATTTTAATGCTTTTTCTTCAAGACATTCCCAATACCTTGCTTTCTCCCTCGATGATGGTGGATTTGGCGGATGATGATAAAGAAACCTAAC
>NW_017259288.1:59545-71027 GCF_001594045.1 Atta colombica | reverse complement strand
TTATATATATATATATATATATGTTTATGTTTATTGGGAAAAGATTTATGGTTAAACCAGAAGAAATGAGAGCCGACTTACTATTAGCTGGTTGGTCCACGAGATCTCGGGTAGATGTAGGTTGAAATGAATGTGCCTGGCCTGCAATCCACAAAAGAGTGCCAGGAGGGTAGTGGCCAGTGATTTATTGGATGATCCCAATAACGATGGCTGTCCATAATTTTATGCAATACGCGAATTGATGTAATCTTTCCGGAGTTCAGCGCGGGTTTTCATTGACTGAGGTACTAATCGACGTGAACTGATTTGGTACTAAGCGACGCGAACTACTGTAGGCTGATTTTGTACTGACGCTCTGCGCTTCTGCGGGATCTCTATTTATACCTCGAAAAAAGGGCGTAGTGCCCTTTGTTTAGATGTAATAGTTAATTACAGTGTCACGTGAGATTTATAATTTTTATTACGTCCTATCATTGTTAATCTAAATTGTATCATTTCGAGAAGATAAGAAATTTGCGTTTTTCTAAAGAGGCAAGATTGCTCCAGACGGATGACGAATTCTGTTATTCTCGCAGAAAATATGGTTAGATAAACAAACCGTTATCGTGCACAACTAGTTTTGCGTGCGAGGCAATCATTGTCAGTCGTGAGTCGATCTTAGATAACGCTATCGTCGGAATTATTCCATTCGTTTTATGATTTTTTTAGGCGCGACGTTTAGGCGCGCATGTTTTCTTAAGAAATTGTTAGTCAGTCTGGGACGACGAAGCTTGGATTTTTACTGCGTGACTTCGATGCATTTATAGTATCTTTTGCCATCTTTGTCACTTGTCGGGCTTGCATTAAGGTTGTTATTCCTTATTTTTGATTGGCGTTTACGAGTATATAAGAGCCTTATTGTTATTCTTTTTCGCACCAATTACAGCCATTGAAATCAGGCATTTCGCCATGTTGTACGGGATCATCCTGTCTTTCCATTGCAATGATGATAAGCCAGGAAGCGCAATACTTTTCTGACTTTATTAAGAAGTTTCATGGCATGAGACACGTAAAAATATAATGAGAGAGAGAATAGCTCCTTTTCTCAACACTGCCACTTCCTTCATTCAAATTCCTTCACGATAAATTTCTTTCCAACAGGATAAATCCTTGCAGATCTACAAAAGTTGGTATAGTCATGGTGAACGACTTTTTGAGATTGTGCTTGATCACAAAGGATCTTGGATTTTATCTCATGTATTAAAAAGAGAGGGAGGATATTTTTTTTTGGTGATAATAATTTACGTAATCTTGCGTACATTTGACTATATTCGATCTCGCGGTCATGTATGATAAGGCAATAGGCGGTTGTATTAGCGGTTACATTCTCTTTGAATTCAAATTCTAATCGTACATCCACGTTGCCACTCTTGACGGACTCGTTTTGTCACGAGCAGTCAATGGTTACTAGAGTAAAACCTTTCAAAAAAGAGTGTAATTGGAATGATGGTTCATTTCTTTCACGAGGGATTTAATAGTAAGATGTACGAAAACGTAAATTATATATATCATACAAAAAATAGCGTTTGTCAAAGTTTAGATTCAGATCATCATACGGATTAAATTCAGAGTTTAGATAAAGTTTCACATTAGTTAATTTACAGGTGTCGAAGTAAGTTTTACGTGCTATCATGATATTTTTTTTATCAGTCTATAGATCAAAGATAATCGTGGTTTTTCCAGTTGAGTCGCAGTCTTGATGGTCCAGGAATGCTTCGTTGCACTCGGCAATAGGGGGTACTCATACAATATATATATATATGAACGGAAACTCATATTCAGATATCATCCGCTCTCTAAAGCGCGCAGCATGGATAGTTTATTAACTTCGTTCAACGCAACGAAATGAGGCATTCGCCACTGTACTTTGATTAATTCAAGCGTCGGCTCTGTTGCTGGATCTCTCACTATGTAATTGTATCGTTGCGCGTTTGTATCAAAATTAATTCGTGACGAGCGTTAATTATCACACGTTTGTAATCCTCGCAAAAGCCTAAATATTTTGAACGGTACACAAAAATTAAAGTATCCATCGTCTATCATTAGGTTTTTCGCGGTATCATTAGAGTCGATAAATTCAGCATTATGTAAACTATTGGATTGGTAAGAAAGTAATTACGTTTTTTTTAAAGGCATCTATCAGTAAAAACTGCAATTACTTTTTTTCCAACCAATATAAATATATCTTGAGAGAGTAAAATTTTAGCTTTAAGAATCTCTTTTTTAAATTGCTGCGACAATTTTTAATGGAGTTATGAACAATTAATGTCAAAATGATCCTTTTAATCCGCGATAACTCAGTAATCAAAAATCGTAGGAATATTTGAAAAAAACGATTTTGTAGGGAAAGCATCAAACTTTACGATAAATAGTCGAAAATTTTCTCAAATTTGTTTTGGGCACGTTACAAATCCACAAGATAAGAAAATTTTTCGTCTTTTCATCGTTTCAACAAGTTTTTGATATGTAAAAATTACCAAACTCATATAAACTTAAAAAATGTGATAAGCTTTTAAAAGTAGAGATTTCAAACCTTTAAAACCTTTTTTATAAATTTAAATTTCATTTATTATTGACGAAGATATTGTATAACTTTGCTAAAAAAACGCAATTTCTTCCTTGTCAACCACAATATATGCGATTTCATTAGAAAACGTTGCATAACTCTTCATAAGACTAGTTATTCCAACGTTTCTGTTGTGATCAATCTCCATACCATTGAGTTCATATCGAATTTCATGAGTTCATTTCAATTTCGAACATGAACGCTACACAATTACATCCAAGATTTGGTTGTTTTTATACAGCTTTTTGTTTACCTTTGAAGTCAATCTACCTTCGACGTAGAGAATCACACGGTAACGGTATAAATCCTGTTATTGTATGGATATCCTTATCTCATTGCTATGTCATGTTTTTGAATAAGGATTTGTACGTGTGAAACTCGAACTTGACGATGCAATCGTCAAAGATTGGATCTAATATTCAAGATATCAACCATCTCAGATATTTCGTATAACAAAGTCTAATGATTGTAAAAATTCTACGTTTGACGCAGTGAGTTTCTTTCCGGACGCTCGAATATTTTTGATCGCTATCATTCCTCTGGCAAAAATTATGTTCCCTGTCTGTTTCGCTTGCATGTTCAGAACAAGCATCTCATTATTATTATCGTATTTTTTTATCGCTGTCGCCTCCGTACACGCAATCTAACGGATTTTTTCACAAAAATCGAGCAATCGTCTTAATTCACAACGCGAATCGTCAGATCCGTAATGCTCCGTACGATGATCGGAAGGTAAATGATCTGTGTCGGTCTTTCCTTATATCTTATATCCTGATGACACATTCGGTGTTCATGGAAAATTCATGTATCGTGTGAACGGACTTATCGTTGCTGTGTACATCCGTGTCACGTTGTATTCAATGCGAATGATATTTAAGTTCATGATACTTATCGATACGTCTGATTCGTGCCATTGTTGTAACTCCAGCATGCGATTCGATGAAAATCTCAACAGCGATCCAATAGTGAAATTTACTCTATAAACGCATTTGATCTCACTCTTCTTATTGTTATTGGCATGAATAGTCAATGGATACTGTTCATCCTCTTTGTGAAGCGTTTTCTCTCTCGCAACATTAGGATAAAATTATAGAATTGCACGTCTTAGATACTTGTTTATGTCACGTATGTCACGTATTCACGATCCTTCAGGAATGACAATTTCTTTGTCATCTTCGTCAAAGTAAAACTTATTATTCAATGAATTTACATTAGATATCGTATGGTAGGTTTCAAACCGAGTTCGTAATCACCGCTCAAATTTTCGGCCGGAAAGCAGCAGTCCGTGAGGATGCTACTCTTCGATGAGCGTAAATGTGATGAGTGACACATTTAAATGAATACTAAGTGCAATGTCAATTCTTAAATTGATCGTCAGCCGTCTATAAAAACTGCATAGTTATTCACAATTACTTTGATCATAACGTTGATAAGGCGTACGATTATACCTGATTTGTGTTACCTTCAAATATCGCACCAATTCCATCGGTGGTCGAAGATTACCGAAACTATCAAAGTAAACAGCACGATCTCCCCGCTTCGCGTACGCCATTTAGTGAGTACCTGGTCTATCAGCATTATTCAAATTTATGATATTATTCTCGTTTCGATACATTCCCTCTGTTGGTAAGGTAATAACGCATAAAAATACCTCTAAAATACGCATACGTTTTGTCAGTTGTTGCAGTTGTACGTTGGTAGTTATACCCTTCAACTACTGTTTAATGTTTTTTTTAATCTTTTTTATTTTTTCCGTTGTGATTCCTCGTCCACGCTTGTATGGAGATAAACTTCATGACTTTCCATGACGCGGTTATGACGTTTCAGTTCTTCCAAATGATATTGCGCAGTTTTATTATCGTTTATAGCTTTTGCGACTTCTGCCGCGCCGCTGACCAACGATCCGAAGACTCCCAATAGCGGTAAAATAGGTAAGATACCACCGCGTTTTGCTACCGGTAATATTCGTTTTTTCATCGGCTTTTTTTTCTTCGTTTTCATGCCATATCAATTTTCGTTTTGGCTTTCATAACCGCCTAAACAGCTGTGGCAGCAGCTCTCTCTTCAAGAGTCGAATAATCTGTTTCCGCGTCTCCTCAGCGAGTATTTTGTCAGCTATCATTTCGTGAGATCTTTGCTCCGCGAATAAGTTAGTGTCGTGTTCGCGACATGCCGCGTCGAACGGATTAATGCCTCGATCGCCTCTAGCGAATCGCTTTTATAAATGCGTACTTGGACTACAAAATTAATATCCGGAGATATGCAACTCGATTGGAAGTGCATTTACCGCGATTTAAAAAATTGTAGCCTTTTGTTGTTGTTACAACAAATTTGCACAATTTCTTATAAAGGCGCTGAATCATCAATATGCGATTGATGACAGGGCAAATTATAATATTTCAAGCACCGACGATGTTGCTGAAGTCAGTCTTTAACCTTTGAATCAGTCTTTATATGCTCGAGTAATCAGTCCCACAGTTGATCTATGTAATTTCTTAAATTTTCTTAAATTCTCGTAGCAAAATAATTTTCGATATATATTCCAACTCTTTGGCAGTTAAACTATGTACATTATAGTTGTCAAACACGATGAGAACCATTTTGAATACTGAACGGTTTCGTTTTGCGCTACTATAAATAATCCACTCTTGATGTCGTTTTTTTTCAATATTATCAGTGTCATGAAGAGAGAAATTCTTGCGACAATCGCAGACGATCAAAAAGACTAATATCGACAATAAAGTACAGACTGAAAAAGACCTGAAGATGATGAAGATAATGAAAATTATAATGATGGTGACCTCTGGATGGATAATTCGGTTTCAATTAACACCGTTGTCTAAAAAGCAATGCATAAAAGAACATTACGTCGAATTTTAATTATGCATCGCCTGAATCACACTTAATTATCGTACGAACATTCACGTTTCCTCAGTCGAAGACGTTTATGAAACGCCCACTTGAAACGTTAGTTAAACAATCAAACGCGGCAAGTTTGTGAGAAGTTGCATAATCAATTGGGGGCACATGGACAAAAATATGGAAACATGCTTATCGGATGATAGAGAAAAGGCGATCATGTTTATAACGTATACCTCAACGAGAACGACATGATGCTCGGTAACAAATATTTCGACATGTGTAGACACTAATGACTTTTTGATTATATGGTAGATGGAGTAAAGTACAAAAATACACCTGATTTGTACGAATTAATTTTCAAATAAATTCCCGATGATATTGTACTATTTACACAGAAAATAATAAACTAGCGTAAAAAAGTATATCGTTGGCAACGAATACGTTGGCACAGTCATAAAGCGGATAATACAATAGTGGGCAGCAAAGGATACAAATATATATAAGAATATAATACTTGTATTTTATCTAACACCCTTGGTGTCAGATAAAATACAAGAAAACGGGCATATCATGCGCCAGAAAACTAAATAATAAGTTAGGTAAAAGAGTCGGAAAAGATGTAATACCACGCACCATGATCTTAAACGATAATAAAATCGATTATGTTCATTGGGATGTTCACCGTAATGAGCTAGTGGATCGTCTCCGATTGCTCAGGCAGATCATAACGTCCACGATAACGAAATATTGTCTATTATCGAGGAATTTCGTGAAGCTGACTTTATTATAAATTGAAACAGAATACAGTCATTTTGTCAGTTGACGTCGAAATGCCAATGAATAACGTTTGCATAAGAATTTTCTGATTTACGCATTATATAGCAATAATCATAATATAACGTAACATATCTGAGAAGAAAAACCTTGAAAAGTGGCGACTGGTGAAAGACCTGCACGTTCCGGCGAGAAAAAATTTTCCACGAAGACATAGTTTACGATGAGTATGGCAGGCTGATGTGATTGAGATGCACTCTTACATGATTCAACATAGATTATTACTACAGTTTCATCCTTATCGATATGTAAGCATGCATGGGCCGAACCGCTGAAAACCAAGAGTGGAAATGAGATGGCTACAGCGCAAATATAATTCGAGACGATGGAAGATGTCCGAAAAATTTGCAAACCGATATATAGGAAAAGAATTTTACAATGCAAACGTGCAAAAAAAACACTCTTGAAAAAACACAACATAAATCATTATTCAATTCATATTCCAATGAAGGCATCTGTCATTGAACTGTTCAATCGTACGTTAAGAAACGATATGTGGAAACAATTTATGCACAATAGAAATTATAAATGGATCGACTTGCTATTGCGTCTCGTGTCTAAGTACAACGCGCGAAAGCATCGATATGCGACTTATTGATGTAACTCCCACGATTGCTGACAAACTCTTAAACACGGAGTACAGTAGCCGTCGCACTCCCGCGATTTAAAATGAGTAACTCGGTATGTGTAAGCAAATTCAAAATCTTTGAGAAAGGTTATGCCAAATTGGACCACGGAAGTGTTTAAAATCGTCAAAGTACAGAAAACTAATCCTGTGACACTATTGGAAGATTATCGCGGAAAACCGGTCGCTGAAGGATTATATTATATATAAATTAAAATGATTTATTGATTTATGTAACAAAATTTAATATAACTGATTGTGAGTATTTATTATATGAAGTATATTACAGATATATGAAATATATATTTTACAGGTATATTTCATATACCTGTAAAAATCAGGTGTAGCCATGAATCAAACAGTAATTGCTTCTCTTCCGATATCGAGTTTCTGTTACCAGAAGCAATATTAATGACACGTAATCCTGGTCTAATCGATACAATTTGAAATGTTTCAGGAAACATTCTGAAAGAAATTCAACATAAAAAACATTTTTTAATTGTTTATAGCTAGCATTTTTATAGGTTATGATAATATTATTTCATAAAAAACTTCATCTTATTTCTTATTTTTAGATATAGCAAATCATTTACAATCATTACTCACCGAAAATGTTTAAATACACTTCTAGAATAGCTCGGTATTACTCTTTCGACATAGTCACTCAATTTTCGGGAAATCACCATTTTCCCATGCTTAGAGTCAATCATTAATACAGCATACAATATAATAATTCTTCTTCATTGAGACTATTTTCATTTTCACTGTCTTCATTTTCACTACTATCGCTAGAATTACCGATACTCATAATTTCATTATTTCTTAACACGAAGTTTACGCTTAATAGTTTGATGATGTTGACATCCATATTTTGAATTATTTCGAATCACAATGGCACATGCGTTCGCATAAAATGCATGAAATCCGTTTCTAAGTACGCATAAAGCGTATTGACGAAACGGAACGATATACAGTCGCGATATAATGCGCAGCGCATTGACTGCTACATATGCATTCGATGCGAGAAACGAAGTGCACCCTTTATGTATTTATCTTAGACTTGCTTCTACTCCCATAAAAATTTATGAAAATACAATTCTATCGAGTTTCACTTACATTTACACTTCTGCTAATTTTGAAACATATTGGAAAAACATATTCGATTGTCCTCTTGATGTGCCCTCCCAAAAAAAAAGCATAAATGATCGAGGCTTTTTTATCAAGGGAAAGAAATATTGTTGCGTTTTAATATCATCGATTTCGATAGCAGCTAGATTTGGTACTCAATTAATTACGAAACTTAGTCTTATTTATTTAAAATGATTAATAAATGTTGTTTCTATAATAGAAAAATTACATTACGCCATATCTTGGCCAAAAAACGGTTGGAGCATATATCGGTGAATAGCCTTTGTAATACTGTTCCTTTTACAATCATTGTTTTTTGTATTGTTTTTTTGTTCATTGTGTTACATTCAAACCCTTGGAAGTTTAGTCGAGGAGACAATGAGGGAAAATAGAGAAACTGGAAGGACGGCTAGACTCAATCTCAGATGTACGCGTGGAGGCGAATACCTGTGAGTCGCATGCATCTTTTCGATCCCGGAATGGGTCAACGTCCTGAAGGGACGCTATGATCTGTTCCGATGGACAGTGTGAACGTCGGTCCTACTTTTTAGGTCAAGAAATTTAATCGTTTTGATCTGCGACTGGACCTTGTGCGATCTCAGGCGTTTAGAGAAAAAGGAATGCAAATGATTTAAATAAACGGAAACAGGGAATTTTCATTTATAATATAACGATCTATATTTATTTTAAAAAATTTTAGGTTTATGGTGAATAATTGTACATATATTTATGAAAAAAAATCTTATCACTTTTAGTGATTACAAGTTATTTGTTTAATATGGCCGAGTTAATATGAGTTTAGCTATGGAGATGTGAGTGTATGTGAATACACGCGTGCATGTATGTGTACATGAGAAGAGGAAATAAAGTGATTAGGTATTGAAAACAAGGAAGGTGGTGCAGGAAATAGAGATAAGGTGTTTGTAGAGGACAGTGTAAGGGATGGGGTTCTCAGGGATGTAGACTGTAACTACTCTGTCCCCTTATTGGAGGGGAAGAAATAGAATCTAAAAAGCCGATTCCAATTGATCGGCACGGAATCGGATAAGGAGGAGTGGGGAGATGGTCTAAGAGAAGAGGGAGAAGAATAATTCAGGATTTTTTAAATGGCGGGATCGATGACGGGGGGAGAGATGAGATTGCGAGTGATCGGAAACTGGCGAATATGATATCTTGGTGAAGCTGTCGTCGATCGGTTGTGGCGGAACGATTGTGTGGACGGTTCCGCCTACTTCTCTTCACATAGAGGTTCGTTCCCGTTTTTTATTAGTTGTATGAGCGCTATAACCGAAGGAGCAAAATATATATATATATATATATATATATATTTATTTGAAGAAAATTGTTGCGGAATCATATTGATTACTTGGAGAAGCTTATGGTGAACATCAAAAAACGTGTGAACAATGGTTTCAGCGTTTCAAAATTGGAGATGTTGCCGACAAGGAACACGGAAAACCGCCCAAAAAGTACGAAGACGTGGAATTGCAAGCATTGCTGGATGAAGGTGATTCACAAAAACATCTCGCAGAGCTATTGAGCGTTAGTCAACAAGTTGTTTCCAATCACCTACGAGAGATGGGAAAGATTCAGAAAGTCGGCAGGTGGGTGCCACATGAATTAAATGAGAGACAGATGGAGATGCGCAAAAATGTGAAATTTTGCTCGAACGATACAGGAGGAAGTCATTCTTGCATCGTATCTAGGGATAAAAAGTGGATTTTTTTTTAAAATTCCAAGCGCAAAAAATTATGGGTAGACCCAGGCGCACCACCCACATCGATCGCAAGACCGAATCGCTTTGGTAGGACGATGCTCTGTGTTTAGTGGGACCAGAAGAGTGTGGTGCTATTGAATTGTATGAGCTATTGAAGCCTGGCGAAACGGTTAATATCAAACGCTATCAACAACAATTGATCGATTTGAGTCGTTCATTGTTTAAAAAACGACCAGAATACCAAAAGAGGCAACACAAGATCATTTTTCTCCATGACAATGCTCCATCACATACGGCAAAACCAGTTCGAGACACGTTGGAAGTACTTAGTTGGGAAGTTCTACCCCATGCGGCTTACTCACCAGATTTGGCTCCTTCCGATTATCGATTACACTTGTTTGCATCGATGGGTCACACACTTGCTGAGCAGCACTTTGGTTCGTACGAAGGTGTGAAAAAATGGCTCGATGAATGGTTCGCGGCAAAAGGAGAAGAATTTTACTGGCGTGGTATCCACAAATTGCCCGAAAGATGGGAAAAATGTGTAACTAGCAATGGAGCATAAATTTGAATAAATCTCTTTTTATCATTCTTCCGAAATTAACGTGTTTTTTTTTGGGAAAAATATCGTCATTTCATACTTGTACACCTAGTATATATATATATATATATGTTTATTTTTATTGGGGAGAGATTTATGGTTAAACCAGAAGGAATGACAGACCGACTTACTATTAGCTGGTTGGTCCACGAGATCTCGGGTTGTAGGTTGAAATGAATGTGTAGGCCTGCAATCCACGAAAGAGTGCCAGGAGGGCAGTGGCCAATGATTTATTGAATAATTATGGCTGTTCACAATTTTATGCACTAGCAATACGCGAATTGGCGTGAACTTTCCGGAGTTCAGCGCTGGTTTTCATTGACTGAGATACTAATCGACGTGAACTGATTTGGTACTAAGCGACGCAAACTACTGTAGGCTGATTTCGTACTGACGCTCTGCGCTTCCGCGGGACCTCTATTTATACCCCGAAAAAAGAGCATAGTGCCCTTTGTCTAAGTGCAATAGTTAATTATAATGTCACGTGAAATTTACGATTTTTATAGCGTCCTATCGTTATTAATCTAAATTGCATCATTTCGAGAAGATAAGAAATTTACGTTTTTCTTTAAAGAGGCAAGATGTTCTAGATGGATGATAATTCTGTTATTCTCGTAGAAAATATGGCTAGGTAAACAGATTGTTATCGTGCACAACTAATTTTGCGTGCGTCAGTCGTGAGTCCGATCTTAGATAACGCCGTCGGAATTATTCCATTCGTTTTATGATTTTTTAGGCGCGCATGTTTTCTTAAGAAATTGTTAATCAGTTTGGGACGACGAAGCTTGGATTTTTACTATTGCGTGACTTCGATGCATTTATAGTGACTTTTGCCATCTTTGTCATCACTTTTCGGGCTTGCATTAAAGTTGTTATTCCTTATTTTTGATTGGCGTTTACGAGTTTGTAACCTATATCATTAAGAAGCAGAAAAGAAAGACAGGGTTCCTTTCCAGAATTCTTTCATGTTCCTTGTTATGTCTATTTGCAATAATGCAACTAAAATACTAGGTGCTCATTGAAAGAGACTCTTGCGCATATAATCTAATTAACGCTAAGATTTGCCACTTTTGGGAAATAAGAAAAAATTCGTATAACTATATATATATA
>NW_017259288.1:37723-59259 GCF_001594045.1 Atta colombica | reverse complement strand
TGGTCGAAATAAATAGATCATAGACGTCATACAATAAACTTGGGCATCTGTCAACATAACCCCATAGAAACATTATTCGATTTGTGTCTGCATCATAAAGTTCTCGATGGAAAATGTCAGTTTACGAGCCAAATTCTCGTCATTTGCGGGAGGTTTTAATTTTTTGCTTCAATATGAAGAAATCTGCGGCTGAGGCTCATCGAATGCTCTCAAATACTTATGGTGAGGCTGCTATTAGTGAAAGAACGTGTCAGTAAGTGGTTTCAATGCTTCAAGAACGGTGAATTTGACGTCGAAGACCGGCATAACGGTGGAAGAGAGAAGGTTTTCGAAGATGCAGAATTGGAGGCATTACTTGAGCAAGACTCGTGTCAAAATCAAGAAGAATTGGCACGATCATTGGGAGTGACTCAACAAGCCATTTCAAAACGCCTCAAAGCCATGGGAATGATTCAGAAGCAAGGAAATTGGATGTCGTACGAATTGAAGCCGAGAGATGTTGAACGGCGTTTGTTTGCTTGTGAAAAGGCAAAGACGGAAGGGATTTCTGCATCGCATTGTGACTGGGAACGAAAAATGAGTTCATTACGATAATCCCAAATCATGGGGAGTTCCCGGCCATGCTTCCACGTCGACGGCCAAACCGAATATTCACGGCTCCAAGGTCATGCTCTGTATTTGGTGGGACCAGCTCGGCGTAGTGTATTATGAACTGTTAAAACCGACTGAAACAATTACAAGGGATCGGTATCGAACGCAATTGATGCGTTTGAGCCGAGCATTGAAAGACAAACGGCCGCAATACAACGAGAAACACGATAAAATGATTTTGCAGCAAGACAATGCTCGACCCTATGTTGCGAAAGTGGTCAAGACATACTTGGAAACGTTGAAATGGGAAGTCCTACCCCACCCGTCGTATTCTCCAGACGTTGCTCTCTCTGACTATCACTTGTTTCGATCAATGGCACACGGCCTGGCTGACCAGCACTTCCGGTCTTATGAAGAAGGTAAAAAATTGGATCGATTCGTGGATAGCCTCAAAAGATGACCAGTTTTTTCGACGCGGGATTCATACGCTACCCGAAAGATGGGAGAAAGTAGTGGCCAGCGATGAACAATACTTTGAATCTTACAATAAAGCCTCGAATTTCGGAAAAAAAAATGGCGGAAGCAAAATTGTACATCTAATACAATAATATATATAATTGATAATCGTATATCTGCATATAATTCATATTAGTATATATATAGATAGTTTGATCTTATCTAAATAAAATTATCTAGATGATCATCTAAATGAAATTTTGATATCATCTTATTTTTATGTAGATAATAAAAATATTAATTATCTTTATCTATTAACAATAAGGCTCATAAATTTTAGAAAAAAAAAATGGCTACGAGCCAAAAATTATTAAATAAAAACAAAAGATAATATAGAATGTACAAAAAATAAAGGAAGTGAAAATGTTTTAAGTTAAAAATTTAATAAAGAATGCTAGCAATAGTTTCGATCTCGATCAGATCATTCTCAATGTTAAAAACATATATAATAACAATTGGAAAAAAAACAAAAACATAATAAAATATATATTTAGTTCCCGGATAATGTAAAACCAATTATCGTAATATTCACAATTATAATGTATAACGGAAAAGAACATATACGAATAACAGCTACTTGCAGTCAGTTATTAAAATGTTATTATAATGTCAATTTTAGTAAAAAGAATAAATATCTTTTAATTACAAGTGACGAAGAATGCAAATATGAATCTGATCCTGTAGAAAAATATATAAGTGAAAATATAACGCAAGATTGAAATAATATAATTGGATATAAATTATAATATAACTAAATTATAGCGTTAGAAAACAATAGAAAAAAACGAGATAAATCATTAAAAACTAACATACAAACAATGTAATATTATATATGAGATAACATTTAGCAAAATTAGTGAAGGTTAAAAATGAAAAAATTTATTTCTATAACTGAAAAATTTCTTTAACTGAAAAATTTTTTAAAATATAATAACAGCTAAAATAAATATGATATCTTTAATGTACCATATCTTAAGTCAAAAATTGAAATAAAAGGAGTTTCGGACACAAATAGTGCGTTAAACTTAGAAACAATGCGAAAAGAAAAAAAAATATCTTGTCTCTTCCGATGTTCCAAGACAAAATGGAATCACAAAAATGACATTTAAGGGAAGGAAGGAAAAGGATAGTTGGAAAGTGATGGGAGGAGGAAAACAAGAGGCGATAGAAATGTGAATGAAACCATGGAAGGAATAATAAAGACAAGAAGGAATTAAGAAGGAGAAAGAGAGATTGAATAATAGATAGATAGGAAGGTAAAGATTTTGTGTCATTTTGTCTATTTAAGTTTTATTTTGTCTTATTTTTATCTTTTTATGTGTCCATTTCAGATATCAATCTCTTATTATATGAAGATTCACTATGCAATATCGTCACTTTATTCCATCTGAAATTGTGATTGAGATTTATACGGTAGTCAGAAATTATCGATGGAGAACTAGTTTTTATATTGATATTCGAAATATATTCACGTATTCTTGTACTCAATTTTCTTTTGGTCAACATAGTTAGCCTCGCAATCATCACATGAAATTTTATAGACCATATTTTGATTAGAAATTCCAACTTGTCCTTTCCTCTCTTAATAAAACTTTTTAAGGTGATGGAAAATGCTAATTTACAGTGAAACATGTTGGATATAGGTGAGAAACTTTCGGAGATAGATTTAACATAAGGAACTATAAAAAATTCTTCTTTGATTTGTGTGTAGTACAGAGTGGGCCATTTAAAATTTGGAATTTAATTTGATTCTAAAAAAAAACGCATGAATATTTTTTTATGGCTTTATTGGAAAGGTAGTACATTGCCATTAAACATGAAATACAATTTCATTCAAATGACTTCCACGGCTGGCTGCACAATACCCCATTCTATCAATCCAATTTTTCAGTACATTTTCCACCGTATGAGCGCGTATTTCATCGATGGCAACTTTGATTTCAATTCTTTGATTTTAATTCTTGAATCATTTCTGGCTGGTTAGCGTAACACTCATCCTTGACGGTTCCCATAAAAAATAGTATAAAATAGTTCAGCGAAGTCAAATCGCAGCTGCGAGGCGGCCCATTGACATCAGCATTTCGGCTGATTGCAATTTTCGAAGACAATACGCAAAAGATCGATTGTAGCGTTGGCTATGTAGTAAGGTGCGCCGTCCTGTTGAAACCAAATGTCGTCTGTGTCCTCCTCTTCAAATTTGGGAAACAAGAATTCGTTTAACATGGTGCGGTAGCGCTCGTCATTGACAGTGACGGTAGCTCCTTGCTCATTTTCGAAGAAAAATGACCCAATGATGCCGCCGGACCAAAAATCACACCAAACAGTCACTCGTTGTGGATGCATCAGCTTCTCCATGCGACTTGCGGATTCTCTGACTCCCAAATACGACAATTCTGCTTGTTTATATAGCCACCGAGGTGAAAATGAGCTTCGTCAGAAAAGATGATTTTTCGATAAAAATGCTCATCTTCAACCAAGCGTTGTTCAGCCCATTGGACGAACCGAAAACGCATCGGATGATCATGCGGCTTCAATTCTTGCACTAATTGAACTTTGTACGGTTTCATACCGAGGTCTTCATTCAAAATTCTTCTCAAAGAAGTGCGTGAAATATTCAAGTTTTGAGAACGATGACGAGTTGATGTTGATGGTTATTCAAGCACACTCTGAGCAACAGCAGCAATGTTTTCGATTGATCTTACTGGACGAGTACGTGAACGAGTTGCCTTATCCAATAAGGATCCAGTTTGCCGAATTCGCTTCATAAATTGATCCACAAACTGCCTTGAAGGCATTTTCTTTCTACCAAATTTGCCACGTAAATTTCTTACAGTTTGGGTTGAAGACTCACCACTTTGGAAGTAAGTTTTCAATATTTCTCAATTTTGTTCAAGCGTATAACGACCCATTTCAAACAAAATGTCAAACATGTAAATGTCAAACAAAAAATTAAATTTCTGATACGTCATAAATGTTATTATGCCTTTCAAACTCAAAATAACCGGTAGTTGAAATTCCAAACGCTAGATGATCCACTCTGTATGTTTATTATATATGTGAAATTTTAATCGGTTTTCAATTGTGGAAAAAATAAAAGAGAGAGAATAGCCATTATTAAGAAAAATTTGAATAGCTTCAATTAGATTGTTATGTTGAAACCGAGGATATGATAATAGAAATATTTTATCAACGAAACTGGATAATTATGTCTCTTTTAGGATGATTGGAATGGAAATTCAGGAACCTTCCCGAAAATGTAATTTTGCGATATGTAATATCGAAAATAAAATATTAATCGAAAATAATTCTTTTATTTCAATCAATAATTAATAATCAAAGTAGTGTCGAGAAAATTCAATCAATTGTCAATGCCAATCTCCATGGTAAATTGTAATCTTGTAAAGAATTAAAAATAGTAAGTGTCGTCAATATTTTCAGATGGAAGTGAGAGAACGATGTCATCGATATCTGTAGTAAAATAATGGATGTACTTGTAAATGGACTTGAGATGGCAATTTCTTCCAAATCTTGCATTGCCATGTCAGCAATGATAGAAAATAATGCTAAATCCATTGGAGTACCAACAACTTGTTTGTAAAACTTATTGTTAAAGATAAAGAAAATAGAATCCAAAACAAATTTTACAATAATAACAAGTTTCTCTTTCGAAATATTTGTTTTTGTGGATATATGAACTCATTTCTTCTCAATACTATTCAATGCCAAATCTACAGGAACATTAGTAAAAAAGAGAGACACAATATCCAATGAAGCTAAAATATAATTAGAGTCAAAAGTCGTTTAATTTTGCTATTAGATGGAAGCTGTCTTTAATATGGCTAGGAACTTGTGGTATGGTATTAATAATTATATTGTGTAAAAAAAGAGAAAAATAGCACAAAGAACTGTTTATAGATAATACAATAATTCTCAATGGATTATCAGCTTTTTATGAATTTTGGTCAATCCATAAAGCTGGAAACTCATTGAGAATATTGTATCATCTCATAAACGCTCCATACGCTCTAGGAATATTACCATCCGAATATTCTTCGAATATTATTATTAATCTTTTATATATCAATTCATCGAATCCACAGACCTTTCATCTCGTAAGAAGCACACGTAAGTGTGCCCTGTGACAACTTTTTTGTAAGGTTTCTGTTAATAATAGAATAGGTGTCAACATCCGAAAGAATCTCCTCCATCTTTAATATATATAAATCTTTATTAAGCACAATAGTGATATTATCCTCTGCATTGGTAATAAGTAAATTAGAATGATCATTGATAAATTTTTTAATAAGATGCAGCCATTATAAAATTTTTTAGTAAGATACAGCCATTGTCATTGAAACTAGGAGAAGGAAAATTATTATAAAATCTATTGAGAATAGGAATGAAATTATTTCTAACAAAATTGACAATATTCTTTGGGCGACCAGTAATACCGTTTTCAATATGTTTAATGAATTCAACTAGGACTTTTTCTTTATTATCTTGATTGATAGGAAAACTAAATTTTTCACCTAGTTGTAACAAGTTGAATTTCAAGAGGAATATCGATACTGCTTAAATTGACAAACCAGTTGTCTTGTAACATCTCTAAAGGAGAAGCTTCATTAAAATCTTTTGGATGGATGTAGATTCTTTCAGTGTCAGAATAGTCAGCCCTAATGTTGTGTGAGTCCTCATAAACAGTGAGTAGATTCTTATTATTGTTCAAATTGTTACAAAGATTATTTGAAACAGACATATGAGATCGAATTCTTGAACAAGAAAAACTAGATTTTCTATTCACCAATCGATCTTCTTATGTATTTTATTCTGTTCGAAAAAATAAGAACCACTAATATGATCCAAATATTTGAAAAACTCATTACCTATGGAAGCTGGCAACAGTTTTGTATTGTATTAAAGATATTAAAGAATTGTATTAAAGATATTAAAAATACGAACTCTAGTTATATGCAAATGGAAATAAGCTTCTTTCAATTATAGTCGCATAATTGTCTTTACAAATTTTAATTGAATATTTTCGAGTTTATATGAGTTACTATTGTAAAGTGAAAAATCTTTGATTTGACCTTGGTAAATTTGTATAAATGTGGAGGAACTAAATCTAATTTGAAACACGAATTTAAAAATTTTATGAGGACCCTAATATTTACACTTAATTTGAATTACATAATTCTTTAAGTAAATTGCAAGTATTAACACCAAAATTATTTCTGATAAAGGAAAAAAATAAAAGGAAAATAAACGTGAATATAACGCATAATTTTGTCCATTAAATTATCTGATTAGTAATAAGGCTCATAAATTTTAGAAAACAAAGAAAAAAGAAGACTACGAGCTAAAAATTATTATATAAAAACAAAACAAGATAATATAGAATGTGCACAAAACAATAAAGGAAACGAAAATGTTTTAAGTTAAAAATTTAGTAAAGAATGCTAACAATAGACATTTCGATCGGATCATTCTCAATATTAAAAACATACGTAATCAATAATAGTCGGAAAAAAATTATCTGCATTTTAGGTGAAAAAAAGTATCATTTTTATCTAGAATGATGTTTAGATAATTTAGTTTACATTTCACATTGCTGAAAATATTAAAATATTTGGCCAATATTAAAATATTTTCTTCTATGTAATCATATTTGAAGAAAAATTTTCAGCTTCAGGAAGAGAGTGGATGCATTCAATAGCATATATAACCATTCACATGCACTCAAATGATCTTTTTATTCCTGCACTTTTTATTCCTAGAAATCTCTTTCTCTCTCCAAACATATACCTATCAAACATATACTTATCTCATTCAAAATATAGTAGCATCTGATATTTGTTTAATGAATGTAAATGTAAATTTCCTGTAATTATTGTTACACGATGGAATTCGCAATATGACGCAATTAAAAAAATTCTTTTATATAAGTGAAGCTTAACATCCATTTTGAAAAATTGAAGATTTAAAAGTTGAGACCAAATAAAATCGAATTTTTAGAAGAATTTAATATAATCATGTCTTTCTTGGCAACAAGCCTCAAAATTATAAAGGGAAATGTGATTTTCTAGGTTTAGTAGCACTCACACTTATTGTATTAAAAGAAAAACGAAATTCATACATTTATCATTTTGTAGTTTATTATTTTGTAGTTTATTATTTTGTAAACCACTGATAATTGGAATGGTATTTAGCTTAGAAAAACAATTTAAACACATTTATGATTTTAATGTGTTTGAAAGTAAGCAATTTATCTTGGCTGCTATTTTTTTGTCGAGATTTAAATTAAAGTGAATGCCAGAATCATATATGGAAAAGAGCAAAGAACTCTGCAAGAACTTCGTAATATATATTCTTAAAATTTAATTACTTCCAAAAATAAATCGTTTTCTAGTAATGGAGAAGATTTTTTCCATATATAGATAAAAAAAAGGGAATTTTTAATTTGACACAATCAGACAGTAGCAATATAAAAAATATTTTCATATTTGGAAGTCAAAGGATCTAAATTCTCTTGATTATCCAAATATAAAAAAAAAGTTTTTTAAGTTTACACATTTTTATCATAATCAGCAGTGTGTCTTTTCATTCTGGGCAACAAATGTATGTATCTCGACAAAATCCTTTGTCCGATGATATGTTCGAAAAATTATTATTTTTACGCAAAGATTTGCGAATAAATGTGTGAACGTCAAAGCTCGATTGTGATTGGTTAACTAATCAATAGTTAACAATGGTTATGATATTGCGACCATGCAATTAATATAGATTAAAATTGTTGTATAGAATTTTTATGATTCTTTATTGTAATTTTTCATTATTTCTTTGAAAATTATAAGAGACAAAATAAATAATGAGTTATTAAATATTAAAATTATTAAATTTAATATTTTTTAATTATTTTAAGAAAAAACTGATACCTTAATTTATAAACGAATAAATTGTAATCTTAAAAGTAAAAAAATTATCTGAAACTTTTCAGATGAATTCATCTATATTATCTAGATTAATTTAAATCATCTTTTTTTATCTAAGATAATAAATTTTCAAGTTTTCATCTTATCTTTATCTAGCTAATTTTAAAATCATCTATGCATAACATTGTTCGTATATAATTAATCGTATATCTGAAATATTTTATTTCCATTTAGATAATAAATGTAGTTCTTACTTAATAAAGTAAATCCAACAGATTTTTTTTGTTGATTTATCTTTGTTATCGCATAAGATTAATGTTTTTAAAAAATGAACAGATGAGACTAGTTAATCATAACATGAGGCTATATTGGCTAATTTATATGGCTAATTTAGTAACGACTTTAATAGTACCTACTCTTAAACTCCTTAGAATGAAATCTCACTATAAAAGAGTGAAAATACAGTTAGTTTTGAAAAAGAGTGAAAATGTTTCACTTCTTAAAAAAGAATGGCAATATTTTATTCCTCTAAAGAGACTTACCTCAGTAGTAATTGTTATAAATTTGGTTCCCTCATGTCCAATCTCGATAAAACTAGGTTCATTCGACTTGTTTTTGCGACAAACAAATTTAGCAAAAAGAAACATTATTTTGCCTTGCGAATTGAAAAGGTTAGAAAACCTGTCATTCACCACGCCTTGATAAAGACGTTAATAGAGAACGATAGAAAAATCCTATCGTTTTGAATATAGTTTGTAAATTACTAATTTGAATCAGATCTTATAGGAATTTTGTACAAATTTTATAAAATCCAAAAATATGACAGGATTCATATCCGATCAATCGTGATACTCTCGCGAAATCAACAATAGAAAATGATATTTACAGAAAAACGATACAAATTGATAAAAATCCTATAGTTCTCAATCGTTTTTTATCAACTTTTTTTCCACTCTGTTCCATACATAGCTGTATTTTCACTCTCTTTGAAATTTCATTCAAAAGAATTTGGAGAGTATTTTTTTTTATTTTAAATGCACCTACAATAATTTTTATTTTAATGAATTTTAATAAAAATATGCAATAATAGTTAAATTACATGTACAAGAAAATTTTCATGCATGAATATGTATACATATGTATAAACATACATAAGAAATTATATATGTTTATGATCATTTATACCTAACATATATAAATATTCATAAACATATATAATTATATATAATTGTATATGAAATATGTTTTTATATGTTCATATGTCTTCCTTTCTTTTGTAAAATTTTTTAAGTGTAATAGAAGTAATAATAATATTGTGGAAACATTAAGAATAATTAAAAGGATAATTTTGTGAAGATAATTTTGTATAGATTCTAAATAAAGGGTAACTTATCGTATTATATTGTTGTGTTATAACTGTATGTTTTTCATAAATAATTCGGATTAGATAAATCGTTATTTATCTAATAACAAGATTCAAAGTTATACTTTTTTTATTTTATAAATGTTTGTGTTTAAAATGCATTTTTATAAAAATTTTATAAACATGTTTATGTATAAAATATATTTTTATAAAAGCTTCGTTGATATATAAAGATTAAATATACATTAACCTTCATTTTAATAATATTAATCAAATTACCTCATACCATTTGTCATCTTATCCCGGGGGCTAGTTCAATCAGATGGAATGCATTAGAAAAATGCATTTTTTTTCATATTAGTTATCAGTTTTCTCTTATTATTAAAATATTATTAAATAGTCAAATGTAAGAAACTGTGTAGAATTCATTTTTTCGATAAGTCTCTTAATTTCGTCTGTAAAAATTCGAAACTGAAAACTGAGTCTATTATCCCCTATAAAATATAAATGAGGTGTCATATAAGCATCTTTTCCTCTATTTTTCTCTAATAGCACATTCTTCTCTAATATCTATAAAGATATTTACATAAAGATATTTTTCTAGGAATAGGAAAAAGAATCAGATTTAATTAAATCCATTTTATATGTTAGTTACAAAATTGCCCGTATCTTATTGCACGTAAATTGTGTCATTGTGATTCAGCATTGGTCTATTTATCAAACAATGTATTGAAATTGCGGCAGAGACAGTATATCCGGATAATCTTAATAAATTTAAATCAATTAGTCTGTCTCCTCGAACTGTGGTACGTCATTGAAAAATTAGGTGAAAATCTTGAGCAATTGTTAGTAAAAATAAAGAATTTTATTATCTTTTCATTAGCTTTCGATGAAAATACTGTCATCGTTGATACCGCACAATTAGCAATTTTTATTCATGATGTGGATAGCAATTTATCTGTTACCGAGGAACTTTTGAATATCATATCTTTAAAAGATACAACAACAGGAGAAGACATATTGTCTAATGTTGAGAAGAGGTGGAAAGTATAAATCTGCCTTGGGACAAATTAACTTCAGTTACTACTGATGGTGCTGCAGCAATGATTGGACGTAATGCGGGCTTCATAGGAAGTTTGAAGTCTAAATTTATCAGGCAATCAAAACAAGAAATACGTTCAATTCATTGTAAAATCCATCAAGAAGCAGTGTGCAAACTATTATGAAGTAATGAAAATTGTAATTAAAGTTGTAAACTTCATTAGGACTACAGGATTGAATCATCATCAATTTCGCAAAATTTTATCTTCTTTAGAGTCAGACTGTACTGATACCCCTATTTTTGCGAAACGAGATGGCTTAATCGAGGTAAAACTCATGAGTTTCTTTCATTTACGAAGAAATAGCTGTTTTTAGAAATAAAAAAATCTGAAAATAAATAAATCTGTGCCTGAACTATCACAGCTTTTCTGGATCGCTGGTCTTGCTTTTCTTGCGGATATCACTAATCATTTGAATACACAAAATTGTCATTTACCAAGCAAGGATAAATTAATAGTTCATATGTTCGATCAATTTCAGTTTTTTAAAATAAAACTTAATTTACGGATTAATCAATTTCAATCCCGATAGTTATTACACTTTCCAAATTTATTATTTGTTGCCACTCACCTTAAAGATGAGCAATACGGAAAGTATATAAATTCAGTAGAGTAAAAATAGAGATTCTAATCCATTATGTGTTAATGCCTATACGAATATAATATATGTGTGTGTGTGTGTGTGTGTGTGTGTGTGTGTGTGTGTGTGTGTGTGTGTGTGTGTGTGTGTGTGTGTGTGTGTGTGTGTGTGTGTGTGTGAGGGAGTCAAAGAAGAGGAAATGCCTCACAGACAAGGGGAAGGGAGAAGCGCATCACCGAGGTCCATGATAGAAGGAAGTTTTCCTTCTTTCTTTCATTAGTTGCATTCTCTCTTTAATCTATTGTTTTCTCTCTCCTACCCATTGTAGGATACAGTTCTCTCTTCCACCTGTTGCAACCCTATATTTATTATTTGTGCTCTCTCTTCCTCCTGTTGCGCTCTCTTTTCTTTTTTCTTTCACACACAATTTTAGATAATTGTTTTTCTTACGATTTTTTAATAATATGACACCGCAATAATTTTAATTCAGCAACTGATAATATTTAGTAATACAAATAATATTTAGTAACACAAATGGCCAAACGTTTCTAATTATCGAATCATTATTAAAATGTTATTGAGTAACTATCGAACACTTATTAAACCATATACATACTACCGAACAATTATCATTATAGGGATAGGAGAAAGAAATAAAAATGCATTTAAAAAAATCTCATACTTTATTTTTTAAACTTGATATATTTGTTTCTGGCGTTGAAACTGTCAATTGTATATTTTAAATACATTCTGTAACGCATAATGCTTAACTTGTTTTCCACACCGTATAGTATTAGTAAGATCTAGATTATATAAAGAATCTATAGCTTCATAATCAGCATCCAGAGTCTGCAGCATCTCAATTGTCGAGTCATCGCTATCGAGTATACCAGCCAGTCATTCGCGTTTTTACGTTCTTTAATGTATATAAGAGCCTTATTGTTGTCATTCTCTTTCGCAATTACAGCCATTGTATCTTTCGCCATGTTGTACGAGATCATCCCGTCTTCCCATTGCAATCCATGGTGATAATCACTCAGCCAGGAAGCGCAATACTTTTCTGACTTTGTCAAGAAGTTCCATGGCACGGGACACATAAAAATGATAGAGAATCCTTTTCTCAACACCGTCACTTCTTTCACGACAAATTTTTTTCCAACGATAAATTCTTGCAGATCCACAAATGTTGATATAGTCATGGTGAACGAGATTGTGCTTGACCACAAAGAATCTTGGATTTTATCTCATATATTAAAAAGAGGGGGAAGGTATTTTTTTGGTGATGGTAATTTACGTAATCATGCGTACTACATTTGGGCTATATTCAACCACGCGGTCATGTATGATAAGGCAATAGGCGGTTGTATTCGCGGGTATATTCTCTTTGAATTTAAATTTTAATCGTACATCCATGGTGCCATTCTTGAGGGACTCGTTTTGTCGCGAGCAGTCAATGGTTATTAGAATAAAATCTTTCAAAAAGGAATGTAATTGGAATGATGGTTCATTTCTTTCACGAGAGATTTGATAGTAAGATGTAAATACATATCATACAAAATAGCAGCTTTGCATTTGTCAAAGTCTAAATTCAGATTATCGCATCGTATAGATAAAATTCAGAATTTAAATAAAGTTTAGCATTGGTTAATTTACAAGTGTTGAAGTAAGTTTTTACGTGCTGTCGTGATATTTTTTTTATCAGTCTGTAGACTAAAGATAATGTATCGCGGTTTTTTCAGCTGAATCGCAGTTTTGATGGTCCAAGAATACTTCGTTGTACTTGGCAATAGGAGGTACTCATACAAATCCCACGAACAGAAACTTATACTCAGATAACTTCGCTCTTTAAAGCGCGCAGCATAGATAGTTTATTAACATCGTTCAACGCAACGTGAGACATTCGCCATTGTACTTTGAATAATTCAAGCGTCAGTTCTAGATCTTGCACTATGTAATTATTACCGTTGTGCACTCGTATCAAAATTAATTCGTGACAAGCGTTAATTACACACGTTTGTAATCCTCGCAAAAGCCGAACAATATGCTGAGCGGTACACAAAAATTAAAAAATATTCATTGTCTGTCATAAGGCTTTTCGCGATATTACTAGAGTTGATAAATCCAGCATTATGTGATTTCAATAGAAAACATTGCATAACTTATCATAAGACTCATTAAATAAAAAGTTTATCAATGCTCAGTAAACTAAATTGAAATTATACGTTAAAGGGCTCAGAGCACAAGCAAGATATACTTCATTAATATTGTGAATTACAAAAAAATTATATTTAACAAAACAATATACGTTTCGACTTACATCAGGTCATTTTCAATGTTAAAACTACTGTTCATATTAAAATAATGTCATAAACATTCCAGAAATCATCATCTAATGCATTACATATAAAAACCTCAATATTGAAATTGAATTGATGGACAAGTGTAGCTTAAGGCCTTCAATAAGAGATCCAACCAGATACCATGGTAAATTATTATTCCTAACGCATACTTTTTATCGAGATAAGATGCATTCCTGAATTGACACTATGGACAGATGTAAGGGAAGAGTCTATTACTTCTTGCGGCCATATTAAGATTGTCGAATTACATAGTTTGTTTCGTAAATATTGAGGTTTTTATATGTAATGCATTAGAATTTTCTAGAATTTTCTAGAATTTTTATCATTATTTTAATATAAACAATAGTTTTAACATTAAAAATGATCTGATGTAAGGTCGAAATGTATGTATATTGTTTTGTCAAATATAATGTTTTTGTAATTCACAATATTAGCGAAGTACATCTTGCTTGTGCTCTGAGCCCTTTAACGTATTATTTCAATAAGATTAATTATTCCAACGTTACTGCTGCGATTAATCTCCATTGAGTTCGAATTTTATCGAACATGAGTGAACGCCACAATTACATCCAAGATTTGGTTGCTTTTGTACATTTTTTTCTTTTGAAGTCAATCTAATCTTTCGACATAGAGAATGCTTTCACACGGTAACGTATAAATCTTGCTATTGTATGGATATCCTTATCTCGTCCAAACATATCGATATACATACACTATCAGTATTAAAAATTCATAGTTTACGTTACGTCTATTACAGATTTTCAATACTGGCAATATGTAGACTTGTCTCTTTAACAAAAAGGGGTGAAGTAGTTACATATATTTATATGTGCAATATGTATTCATGATATATTTTGATACATTATAATCTAAAATGGCATTGGACTATAACGAAAAGTGCTACTACGACCGTATATACCGTGAGTAAAATCTTTTACGTCACATATAATATATTACAAATATATTATAAATTAATAATATATTACAAATTTTTACCACTGACAGTGTGACTTAGAATCGCAATCATATTTCAGATTGCGTTCTGTCTAAATGCTCACACACAACATGTGAGCAAACCGAGCGGCTGGAAACAGATGGAAACGTACTGACAGAACTCACAGCGCTTGAGAGCCTAAGTCTCCAGAGAGCGTAAGCGGATGGTACAAAATTTATTTTATCGACCTCGAACAAATTCTAGTATCCCCTTAAGTAAATAACAAAGCTAGTATTATTTAAGTTTTACTTTTTAATTTGAATTTAACTTGGTTATTTAAGACTGTAGCATTGAGTTTTAATTTTTAATTTGCTACAATAGTTTTTTTCCGAGAAGTAATAATTTTGACAAAGAATTAAAATTGTCATAACTTGGAATAAAATAAGAAAAATTTCAATTATAATAACTTAAATAATCTTTTGAAATAATCTTTTGAATAAAAGGATGTACAAGATGCTAGCAGCACGCATATTTCCTGGGAATGGAAGTAACTTTTTACTTATAAATTTATACAGTCAGAAGTTATTTTTTTTTTGGTAACGCCTTGGTAACTGCGTTACCATCCCTAGTGGAAATATTTTTGCCAAAGTACGCCAAAAAGTAAGCATTTCTATTTCTACGACTGTGGCGTAGAATCGCGTTGTTAAACATAGAAATAACTACGCCAAAGCTACGCGAAAGATGTAAAATAGATAATAAATATATTTTTGGTACAGAATGTACGTCAAAGTACGCGCAACTAATAACACAGGCTCACAAAAAAAGTACCCTGTGCTAAAGTGCAGACCCAGCTATTTTTATGTATTTTGAATCGCTGAATATGAATATGAATAGAACCGTCTGAAATAAATTTTCTATCTAGAGGGAAAAAAATGATTCATTTTTTCCCATTTTTGATCCATTTTTTCACTCTCAAGATTGAAAATTACTTTGGATGGTAATTGTTTCGTATTCAGCGACTCAAAATACATAAGAATATCTGGATCTTTACCTTAGCATAAGGTACTTTTTTCTTGTGGGGCTGTGTAATCATTACTTCCTAAACGTTTCTATGCCGAATTATGCCAAACTATAGGTGTACAATTTTGTTTCCGCCGTTTTCCTATAGATGGCTTTAGCGGTAAGTGGTGATCGAAATAAATAGATCAAACGTCATATAATAAACTTGGGCATCTGTCAACATAACCCCATAGAAACATTAGTCGATTTGTGTCTGCATCATAAAGTTATTCTCGATTGAAAATGTCAGTTTACGAGCCAAATTCTCGTCATTTGCGGAAGGTTTTAATTTTTTGCTTTAATATGAAGAAATCTGCGGCTGAGGCTCATCGAATGCTCTCAAATACTTATGGTGAGGCCGCTATTAATGAAAGAACGTGTCGTGAGTGGTTTCAACGCTTCAAGAACGGTGATTTTGACGTTCAAGGTCATGCTCTATTTGGTGGGACCAGCTCGGTGTAGTGTATTATGAACTGTTAAACTAAAACAATCACAGGCGATCGGTATCGAACGCAATTGATGCGTTTGAGCCGAGCATTGAAAGATAAACGGCCGCAAGACAACGAGAGACACGATAAAATGATTTTGCAGCATGACAATGCTCGACCCCATGTTGCGAAAGTGGTCAAAACATACTTGGAAATGTTGAAATGGGAAGTCCTACCCCACCCGCCGTATTCTCCAGACGTTGCTCCCTCTAACTATCACTTGTTTCGATCAATGGCACACGATGGCTGACCAGCACTTCCGGTCTTATGAAGAAGTAAAAAATTGGATCGATTCGTGGATAATCTCAAAAGATGACCAGTTTTTTCGACGCGGAATTCGTACGCTACCCGAAAGATGGGAGAAAGTAGTGGCCAGTGATGGACAATACTTTGAATCATAAACCAGTTTTTTACAATAAAGCCTCGAATTTCGGAAAAAACGGCGGAAGCAAAGTTGTACACCTAATAATTTTTATTTTTTCGTAGTGTTTCAAGAAAGTATGCCATTCTACGCTTTTTTGTGTGGACTTTTTTTTGGACACTCTACAGTCTGACAGTGGGCACAGAAATAACTGCCAAACTAGGTTCAAGTTTTATATGAAAAATATAAAATAATGTACTTGGACCTAGTTAGAGATGGAAAGTACACTAAAGTAATGCACACGCAACTAATAATCATTACATCCTGAATTATCCGTTTCTATGCCGAACTGCGCCAAACTAATTTTTATTCTTTCGTAGTATTTCGAGAAAGTATGCCATTCTATGCTTTTTTTTGCGGGATTATATTCTACAGTATGAGTTGGGCACAGAAATAACTATGCTAAACTACGCGTTTTTAAAAATATAAAATGACATATTTAGACCTAGTTAGGCACAAAAAGTACACCGTAGAAATTTATTTTAAAAAAATTTAATTTAATTCTAGAAATTTAATTTAATTCTACGTAATTTAAAAATTACATAGAAATGTAATTTTTAGTGTAAAAATAAAAATAAGAGGAACAACCTCCAATGATTTTAATCTTGACAAATATTATCCAGACCATGATCCTAAACAACATTCAAGAGCTTTTAGTCAATCGGACACTTTACCTTGGATAATGCTTAATGCTGGCGGTGCTGTAACTTGCCTTATAACTCGAAAAGTAATCATCATGAAAATAACTTTAAATGAAATTTAATTATAGTGATTTGGAAAGCTCTCGAGATAAGTTACAAGAATGTGCAATGAAATATATGGGATTCCATTTAAGAAATTGATGATGATCTTTATACGTAATCTTCAAACACTTTTTCAAGGTCAAACCAGTAGCATTATCTTTGTGTCCCTTCAAACCATGTAACTTTTGTCTGAAACATTTTTCTTTAAAATGCACTGTTCAAGATATATTTTAATGCGTCAATTAAAATAATACACCCTGTATATACAATATGTATATACAATATGTATATATATCAAGAGTATAAAATAATTTCTGAAATAGCTGTCAAGTGCCGCAGTGCTCCTGTAGCTGAGAAATATATCATTATTTCAGGATAATATATCATTTTATACTTTTAGGTGATGTATTGAACGTATATATATCTCAGTTTGCCACATAATTTACAGGTTTCGAAATTAAGAAATTATGTTTTTAAGATAAAAATAAAACATAAAATTAATATCATTGTTGTATATTGCTTTATTAACATTTAAACAAAAAATATTGCAAAAGTACGTTTTTTCAACTAGTTTTTTAAACTAGTATTAATTAGCATTATTTTTAACTGATTTCAAAGAAAGTAACGAAAAAAGTGACAAATAATTACTTTTTAAGTAACAAGATAACAATAACGAGTTGCTTTTAAAAATCAATAACTTGTTACTTTTTGATTCGGTAACAAGTAACTGTAATTTATTAAAATTTAAAAAAATAACTTCCCATTCTGCTCGTTAGATAAAATTTCATTTACGTGTTATCGTAGCTACGCGTACAAGTCAGTACATTTCCGATGGAAATTTGTGTAATTTGATTTAGCACCCAATCAATTATTATCTGGTACTACGAATTTCTCTTTATAATACAAAAATACTGCGTAGCAACTGGGTAAAATCAGTTAAAGCAATTTTACTAGGCAATATATGAATCATTTCTTTACAAGAGATTTTATCAATACTAATAGAGTAATTCCATCTATTTTTCGATCAGATAACAGTTATGCAGTGCTTATGTCCATGTGTAACATATACATTTCGTACGGAAAATACTTATTTTTATATGTAAAATTAAATTATTTTTATATGTAAAATTAAATATGTATGAAAGTGAACGCATACAAAAATATAAAGCGAAGAAAAAACTTGAAGAAATTAGATATTAATTGCATATACTATCACAAATATTTCAAATGAGGTTAGAAGCAGTAAATATCAAAGATTCAAATTAATAACGAATAAACAACAGTTACACAGAAATAAAGTATATATGAGTAGTAAAGAATTTCATAGTTACTTTATTCATTTTACTTATATTAATATAATATTAATTTTATTGCGTAGAATAATTTAAGTTATGACAATGGATGATATAAAGGAAGTTACCTTTAATTCGGCTTCATAAAGACGATTATAATGAAATAGAGAAGGCTATGGAAATAGTTAGTATCATCTAGAATATTCATCTGCACAGTAATAAATTATTACAAATATTAAGGCATATATTATTGCCAACACTTCCTACTTCCTAAAATCTACAAAAACATTTTTGCACACCACATCTACAATATATGAAGTAGAAAATATGGAAGACTCAGATAATTCTGATGAATTTACATATATAGGCATTAAACAAGGATTACAATATTAAATGTGATGTTACATCAAAATCATGAATTAAAGCTTATTCAACATAGATGGTATGAAACTATACAAGAACAGTAATAGAACTCTGTAGCCAATTTTATGTAAAGTTTATTTTAAATTTAATATCTACAAGTTTTTTACATTGCCTTATATAAGTTGCCTTATATTTAGGCACAAATAAATCAAAAAAGCTTGAAGAATATTTATATAAATTTATGTGTGAAATTAATGAACTACTTCGCAATGGATTAACTATTGAAGAAACACATTTATCATTGAAATTAAAAGCCTTTATTTGTGATATCCAGCACGTTCGTATTTAAAATGTATGAAAAGACACATGTCATTTGATGATTGCAAAAGATGCCAAGGTGAAAAACACGATAATACGACTGTGTTTTTAGATAAAATTGTACTACGCACCGATATAAAATTTTGTAATTTTACTGACATAAATCATCACACTAGAGTATCTGCACTTATTTATGTAGAACCATATATAAACATGATTAGTCATTTCGTGATAGATCCAATGCATTTATTTGACAAATGAGTCATGAAAAGATTATTAAGGAAAAGATTATTAAGTTTTTGGATATATTGGATATATTGAATATATTGGACAAAACATAAAACTAAGAATCATAGAAAGAAATGAATCGACGAACTAATTTGATAAGAAAATGGATTTCCGTATGAGTTTGATAAGAAATTTCATAGCATTAAATATTTTGAAACATATAAGACAGCAGAATACAGATTCTTCTTGCTATACTGCGGTCCAATTGTTTTGGAACATATGACATACTTTGATGATTTCAAATATAATCATTTCCTATTATTGCATATCATTTATTATCTATAAAAATAGATAATCAATTTATTGAATACGCAACAGAAATATTTGAACATTTTTGTTACTATTGCTCAAGATTTATACGGGAAACGATTTATTATAATATAAATGTTCATAATTTATTTCATGTTGTAGATGATGTTAAAAATATGAATTGTCCTCTAAATTTAACAAGTACATTGTTTTGAATCTCATCTTAAAATTAAAAATATTTTACGTAATCTTCATCATACTGTGTCACAATTCTGTCGCCGAGAGTATGAAAAAAAAATTTCATATAGAAAAAGATATCATTTTACCTCAAAAACAAAAAATTATAAGTAAAAATTCTGATAACATTCTTGAAATAAAATATAAACAATATTTGGTAACATCGAAATGTTTTAATAATATGAAATTTTTGAATAATGGAACTGTTATAGAAATAAAATATTTTTGAAAGATAACATTTATTGTATTATAATATGAAAAAATATGATAAAAATAATATCTTATATAATTATCCTTGCAATTCTATTCAATTATTTATTTGAAATTAAACAAAACATTAAAAAGCAGAATGTTAATATATGTGTGAATCAAATCAAATACAAATTAATAAAGATGGAGAATAGAAAATGGATAAATTTCAAAATAGATGAACAGGCAAAAATATTTGTTATGTTATTGTATTATAAATAATTGATTCAATTTGAAAGACATTAGTAAACAGAAATTATCTATTTAATCTAAATCATATTTTTCAATATTTAAAATTTTTTAGATACTTAAAAATTCTTAATCTGCATATTAAATATTAATCTTTAAAATCTATTTATATATCTATTATATAATAATATTTAATATCTATTTAAAATCTAATATTTATAATTACGATTTATAATTACGATGTAATAAACGAAATGGCATAAATAATCACTTTTTATATTTTAATCTTTATAGCTGCATTCAGGAAGTGTATTGTCTACGTTATTGTATCAGTTTGTCTGTATTTATTGGATTCGTTCATTACGTAAATCTGGTTTTATATTAGTCGCAAATGTTTGTTGCAATAGCAAATCTGAAACGTCAATTTAAAAATTGATGCTTCAAAAATCGCGACAAGCTTGCTATCGCCTTGCGATAATATCGAATGAACTTAATATAAAAATCGAATGACAATTCAATCCGCCACGATGCGATACATGTGACACGCGATATCTAATCAACGTACAGCAGTGCGAAAAAGACTTGATGAAAAAACGGGAGCCATTTTATGAAGAACAAGAAGATCAATGATAACAATAAGAAAAACAAATAAATACATTAACTCAGCGAGTTAACGGCTAATCTAAATTTGAAGAATAAGAAGATATACACCAACATAGAATGATACGATAGTAATACCGACCCTAACACGTTCATTATAACCTATATCGCAGCCATCATGAAATGATGACTATGACTATTACTCGTATTCAAAGTCAAGCCTTATATTTAAAGCTTCCTTAAATTTATCTTTAGTAGATACTCTATGAATTATTTTATTGGCTGCTGAGTATCTAAAGATAACTTTAAGAAAGTCTTAAGTACAAGGTCTGGCTATGAAAACGGGTATACAGTTCTATCTGAACATATAGCATTTATTTGATATTCTAAGAAATCAAAGTTAATTCTTTGTTAGTTAATTCTTTGAAAGTGAAGATTATATTATAGATTGATTCTCGTGTTTTCATAAAATATTCTGAAGAGTAAATGAAAGATTACAAGTAAGTAGTTTATGAGTGTGTATTATCTATTATTATTAATTATTTTTCCAATGGTATTTGTATAGTAAGGATATACAAATTGGAAATTGGAATATTATCGGAAATTTGATTCTGCTACATTTACAAAATTTTTTTATCTGACTAAATCCTATATCCTGTGAATTTAG
>NW_017259288.1:31526-37623 GCF_001594045.1 Atta colombica | reverse complement strand
AAAAACGTTTGCTCTCTCTGTGTGTGTGTGTGTGTGTGTGTGTGTGTGTGTGTGTGTGTGTGTGTGTGTGTGTATATATATATATATATATATATATATAAAGATCTTTAATTTAAAAAATTGATATTGTTCCAATTTTTTGGATGAATTACAATCTTCAAATGAAGAAATATTTTAAACCGACATAAGTAAATGTATTATAACTTATATTATAACTTATCCGTTTACAAAATAAATACATTTTCCCTTTTACATGAAGAAGTATTGAACTTGCGCGGTTAGAAAAAGAAGAACATGTATTTAATTTTGATAATGATATCACTTTAGCTGAAAGAGAAGCAGAAACTATTGTTAAACAAAATAAATTTTAGAAACTAGCTGACGATTTAAGAAAAAGATGGCCGTTATAAAATGGATAACCACAATATGAATCTTTCGAAATTTCAAGATAATATACAGGATGTCTCACAACTACCGAATTATATTTTAAGAACGATTTTCAAGATAATTTTATGATGGAAATCTTAATATAAAAATGTCGAGGCTATAATAGTTTCTAAATGAATCGTAATTAAATTTCGCTAATCACTGACATTTCACGCGCTCAGGTATATGACAAGTGGTGAATGTATCATAAGGACCCTTTTAATACGCAATATTTTTCAGAAAATTGTTTGAAACCTATTCGTACATTTTTAATTTTTAATTATACACACACGTGCATAATTAATATGCGTAATTAATATTGAAACAGTATATCGTAAAATAGTATAAAATATATATATATATAAAATTCAATGCTAAAATATTACGATGTGTATCATTTGTTAAAATAAATCGTAACTACGTCTCATATGATAAACATTTTTATGGTAATATCGATAAATTATTTTTGACGTGACATAAATTATAACAGGACGTGACATAAAATTATTATAATTTTACAATATGAAGTATACAAATGAAGAATATTGTGCCATATAACGCATTTATGGTGAATGTGACAGAAGTTCACATGGTGGAACATTATCCTAATCAAAGACATCCAGAAGTCAACGTATTTCTACATTTCATAAATCGAGTGAGAGCAAATGGTTTATTTAAATCAATAAGAAGAAATGTTGCTGAAAGAGATTTCATTATAATAATACTCGTACAATAGAAAGTGAAGAAGAACTGCAAATTTAAAAAAAAATCCTGCAACAAATACATCGCACAATTGGAATATTTAAAGATTTTATTTATAGAATTTTAAAAACCAATAATATATTGTACATGCCTTTTATTATACTAACACTTACTGCCACAAGATTATACACGTCGCATAGATTTTTGTATGTTGCTGTTAACTATAGAAGAATGACAACTTGAATTTGTGCATCAAATAATATTTAGCGATGAGTGTCATTTTACACGCGAAGGTATTTTTAATAGACATAATTATCATACTTGAGCCAATAAAAATCCGCACAATTACATATCAATACATTTTCAGCATAGATTTAATATTAATTTATAGGCTGGTATAGTGGATAATGTTTTAATAAGATATCTCTCTCTCAATATTTTTATATTGTTTATTTATCACAATTTGGTGTTGTACTTTTTGTCATTATTCTTCATTATTTGTGAACAATATCATATTATTCACTATTTTTCATCATATTCTTTTATATTAAATGAAAGAAATAATTATAAATAATTGTATCTTTTTCTTTTAAATCGAATCATTCGAGTTATATTATCGAGTTATATTATATACTAGAGTAAACAGCGAAATTTACAAAAATTTTTTACGTAATGATTTATCGATATTATTAGAAAATGTTTCGTTGGAAGTAAGAAGAAACATATATTTCCAACATGATGCGCCCACATCAAGAAATGTGAGACGATATTTAGATATAACTTTTCCGAATAAATGGATTGATCGAGATAGACTACAAAATTGGCCAGCGAGATCGCCCGACTTAACCCCATTAGATTTCTTTTTTTGGGGACATATTAAAAATTATATTTATCGCCAGCATATACAAAATCTTAGATAATTGAATGATAAAATTATAGAAGCTTTGGCGACTATAACATCAGAAATGATACACAATATTGAACAAAATTTGCTTTGGCGAACAAGATTATATATTGCGGATGGTGCGCAATTTGAACACTTGTTATAGTTACACTTTTTAAATTATAGTTATTATATGTATATATAATTAATATATATATAATTATATAATTATATATATAATTATAATTAATCTTTTCCCTCTGTATAAATAATTTTTTTTTAATTAAAATAATTAAATATTATTAACTATTATATTTAACTGTAATAAACTTATATCAAATTACGATATACATATTTCATAATAATTATTGTAGTAAGAACTTTTAATAAAATTTGAAATTGATATAGATTACATCAAAATACATAGATCTTGCTTATAATATTTTTGTGTGAATTTAAAAAATACAATTTTAAGTTCTACAAATTACGCGTCGATAATTACTGTTGGACTTGAAACGCGAGACACAATCTTAAACTAAAACTGGAATGTCACAAATTAAATTAATAAACAATTTAATAATACATTTAATAAATTTCACGTCAAAATAATTTTGTGTCTGTTATAATTTTATGTCACGTCAAAAATAGTTTATCGATATCACAAAAATATTTACCATACGAAAAATGAATGAATATAATTATGAATTTATTTTGATAGCTGATATATATCATAATATCTTGCTATTGAATTGATATTTTACGATATACTATTCCAATATTAATTATGCATATTAATTATATACGTGTGTGTATAATTAAAAATTAAAAATGTACAAATAGATTTCAAACAACTTTCTGAAAAATATCGTATGCCCTCGGGTAATATAACATTCACCACCTTGTTATATTACCTGAGCGCGCGAAATGTCAGCTGGGAGTGAAATTTAATTGCGATTAATTTAAAAACTATTATAACCTCGACATTTTTACATTAAGATTTTCATCATAAAATTATCTCAAATACGCCCTTAAAATATAATTCGGTAATTGTGAGACATCCTGTATATTAGGTCGGAAAAAAGTTTCTTCGTATTTAAAAAAATTTTTTTGCAAATTTTTTTATTTGTTGCAAAATTTTCGTTACAATTATATCATTCGTTAGAGCAAAATTTTAGCTTTAAGAATCTGTTTTTTAAATTGCGTTTTTTAAATGATTTTTATCGGAATTATTAATAAGCAATCAAAGTTAGAATGCTCCTTTACTTAATTCGCGAATAACAAAAAATTATAGGAACATTTAAAAAAAATGATTTTGTAGGGAAAACCTTCAGCTTTCATAATAGATAGTCGAAAATTTTTATAAATTTTTTTTGGAGAGACACGTGAGAGACTCTCAAAATGAAAAGAAAACTTTTCATCTTTTTCAACTCGTAGTTTTTAAATGTAAAAATTACCAAACTCACAGGCACTCTAAAAATATAGTAACCTTTCGAAAATAGAGATTT
Organism: Atta colombica; assembly: GCF_001594045.1. NCBI lineage: Eukaryota > Metazoa > Arthropoda > Insecta > Hymenoptera > Formicidae > Atta > Atta colombica. The sequence goes on along the minus strand of NW_017259288.1, from coordinate 34,107 downwards.
CAAGCTTTAAAATTTTTTAAAATTTAAATTTCATTTTTGACGAAAATATTGTATATACAATTATGAATTAACAAATGCAAAGAAATTTTTTCCCCAACTCAATATTATATATAAACATCAAATACTGTTAAAGAAAATTTTATATTGTGTTCTGTAGAATTTCAGCAATGAAAAGTAAAATAAAAAGTTACTCTTTACATTTGAATCAATGAATAATCATTGATATAAGTGCCTAGTATGCCACTGGTAATCAGTGAATGAAATGTGAGATTCCTAACCTAGCTAACTTTTATTATGTAATCTAATTAACCCTGTTCTAGTGCATAAATTCAATGAATATAATATTGGAAGATTAAAATTAACATGCAAATGTTAAATATTTTAATTGCTCAAACTTTCTTTCAAACAAAAATTAGCATGTCATTTTTCCTTTTTGACGTCACGCTTCAGTATAGTAACAGTGACTATTTGGGAGTTTTAATTTAAACAATGATAGACTAAGATTAATAATCGAGTCTTTAACAAATGAAATATACAGGGTATTCCCAAAAAAGGTGACACCAAATTTTAGGGGTATATAGTATTTGTTAAAACAAACCAAAAAAGTCTTAATGAACAGTACTCCGAAAATCTTTTATTTCTAAGTTATGAAGCATTTTCTTCTATGAAAAATAGAAAATAAATTTAATCTACAATAAATGTTCAATGTGCCTTCGGTTCATGTCAATATACAATTCGGCATGTTTCATCATTCATCATCAAGGTCAAAAATTCCAGGTTTATTTCGTATTTGTTGACAACAGTTTCGAAGTCTCTTAGTCAGTTCATTCACGGACGCCCGTATGTGACCACTTAATTACGCAGGGATTGTTGTATTCAACTTTGGATTGTGGACCGTGTCTAATTTTGTGTTATCTGAAAAATGGCTAATTTTTACACAAATTCTGAAATGAGGGATATTCATTTTATGTATGGCAGAACAATGGGCAATGCTTCAAAAGCAGTACGCTTATATCATGCAGCTTATTCGAATCGCCGACAGTAGAAGAATGTTTAGCAAAAAATTCATTAACGCTTACGTGAGACCGGACAATTTAAATCAAATTTAGTTGATGATAGTTGACCGCAACTTGTTAGAATTCCTGCATTCGAAGAAAATATTTTACACACAATTGAAGAAAATCCTGGAACATCTTGTCAAAGAATCGCCCAAGAAAGATCAAGCCACCACACTGTGTGGAACATTTTGTATGATTAACTTTTGCATCCCTATCATATCCAGCACGTTCAGGCACTTCTATCAGTTGATTTGCAACAATGGATCACTTTTTGTCAATGGTTTCTTCATCGATGCAATCAAGATCCACAATTTTTATGTAATATTTTATTTAGTGATGAGGCATCTTTCATCAGGGATGGGATCAATAATGTTCATAACATGTTTGAGGAGATGAAAATTTTCATAGCATCACGACATCAGCATCGTATTTCTGTGAATGTTTGGAGACCATTTTTGAAGACCATTTAATCAGATTTTACATTTTGCCTAGTAGACTAAGTGTATTATCTAGTAGGACAAGTGTATCTTAATTTTCTCGAAAATAATTTATTCGAACTTTTAGAATTCCTTTATAACATAGACAACGAATGTTCATGCACGATGGTGCCCCTGCCCATTTCCTCGTTAATGTCAGACGCCATTTAATCAATCGTTTTCAAAAAAAGATGGATAGGACGTGGCGGTCTAGTTGTATGACTACCTCGCTCACCGGATTTAAATCCGTTGAATTATTATCTATGGAGATACTTGAAGAGCATGATATATGCCACATCAATAGATGAATTGACTATAATAGAGAATTGAAAACTTTTGTCAACAAATACGAAATAAACTTGGAATCTTTGAATGTGATCTTCAATGAGGAGACGTACCGAATTGTATGTTGAAATGGACGGAAGGCACATTGAACATTTATTGTAAATTTAAGTTATTTTCTATTTTTCACAGAAGAAAATGCTTTATAACTTAAAAATAAAAGGTTTTCAGAGTATTGTTCATTAAGATTTTTTGGTTTGTTTTAACGAGTATTACATATTTATTTAAATTCTTTTTTTACCTTTTGGGAACACCCTGTATAAAGTGCGATATAATATAAGACTTGATTTGATGTCGATGTTAAAAATATGGCATATAGCTTTATACGTTTTGAAATCACAGATCCCTCTTCAGTTAAAAAAATAAGATAATAATATTTGATATGATATCCATGAGTGATTGGCGGTGTGATTTTGTTCGCGATACTTAGTTTAGATTTTACTGTTGAGTATCTCAAAATGAAGTCATTTCAAAACGTGATCAAAGACATATAATGCAGTTAATGGAATTTATGTAAATCCATGATTTCTCTGAGTCACTGCTGCTTTTTTGTAACATTGAACCGTGGTTATGCGAGATTCAATTTCAATTCAATTTAATGATAACATTTATGAGATCTAATATTTTTAAAAAATTCAGTTACAAAATTTTTGTATAACATCGATACATATATGTAAGAGTATATATATGTGTGTTTGTGTGTGT
>NW_017259288.1:31182-31426 GCF_001594045.1 Atta colombica | reverse complement strand
ATATATATATATATATACAGATTCCGATTTTAAAAAATGAGTGAACAGGAACACCACGTCTTTATGCCTGTATAGCTCAATGCGAATTAAATAGCCGGATGGAATGCGATTTAAATAGACAGATTAATCATTTAATTAAAGACCTCAAGGACACACATTACCACTCATCAATTGTTATTCCGCTTCAGATTTGGCACAATGTGTCGAAATATAACGCATGTATATATATATATATATATATATA
>NW_017259288.1:29759-31157 GCF_001594045.1 Atta colombica | reverse complement strand
TATATATATATAAAAATTCCACTTTTAAAAAACTTACGAGTGAACAGGAACACCACATCCATGTCTTCATGCTTGTATAGTTTTCAATGCGAAGCTTATATAGAACCGACAAAGAGGTTTCTATTTATTTTTGTTTCTATGAAAAGACTTTAGTAACGTGAAATATGATTTGTCTAGATTCTCAGTGTCCTTCTACGAATTAATTCCCTGAGTTTGTTCTTTGATATGTTTCAGATATTCTTCTTTTATTGTAGTTATTTTCTGTCTAGTATTTCTATCCCTTCCCAATCAAAATTATAATTATTCTTTAATATATGTTATATGATGACTGTGTTTAGACGGATCATATCTAATATTGCTTTTATGTTCTTTTAGTCGCGTTTTCAATTGTCTCTTTATCTGTCCTACATACGAGTCCTACATACGCATCACAGTCGTTGCAACTTATTTTACATATCACATTCTGAGTCTGAGTTTTGTTAATTCTATCTTTATGTACTCTGATGAAAGAGTTAAGTTTATTGATACATCTGTTCTATTGTGTATGTGAGATTATTGATAAAAGATGTGATAGTATTGGAAACATTAGGACTCTTTTTTTATATTTACTTTATTATTAAGTAAGAATTTGATTCTTTTTTTCATGTTGTTAAAAATGAAATTTAGAGGATAGCCATTGTCGTTGAGGATGTTGATAATTAATTCTAAATTCTTTTAGGTAGGATGTGAGAGAAGAATGCTTCTGTCCACTAGGCTGTAAACGACACCGATTTTATGACATGAGGAATGGTTGGAGTAAAAAGAGAGATAATGTCCTGAAAATGTCTTTTTATGGAACCAGTTTATGATGATTTTGTTGTTATCTATTTTTATTAAAATATCTAGAAAACTTAAACATCTTTCTTTTTCGATCTCAATTGTGAATTGAAGTCGGTTATGGAAACTATTAAATGTGATGAGAATGTCATCTACTCTGTCAATCGGACGATCAATCAGTCAATCAGATGTCATCCACATATCTGTAAAAAAAGATCCTTATTGATCCATCTTGATTGAACTCAATACCTTATCTTCAAAATCTCTCAAGACTAAATCGACTATTATGGGGGACATTGGAAATCCCATTGGAGTGCAAAGGTTTGGTATACTTTGTTGTTGTGAAATGTGAAAAAAGTCGATGAAAGAATAAATTGCAAGGCATTCATAAATTCATCTTTCGGAATTTTAATTTTTGTCGAAATTAAATGCCATCTACGATTTATGCTGTCGATTGCGAGATCTATTGGTATGTTGGTGAACATGGATACATGGATGCGACATCGAGTGAGATCAAAATGGAGTTTTCGATCAGTTTTTCTTCTACTAAATTATATCTCGAAAATATATATATATATATAT
>NW_017259288.1:24659-29528 GCF_001594045.1 Atta colombica | reverse complement strand
ATGTATATATATATATATATATATATACTCTTACATATATGTATCGATGTTATATAAAAATTTTGTATAACATATCTGAATTTAAAAAAAATATTAGATCTCACAAATGTCACCAAATTAAATCTCGCATAACTACGATGGTTCAACGTTACAAAAAAGTAGCAGTGATTCAGAGACACTATGGATTTATATAAGTTCCATTAACTGCATGTCTTTAAATCACATTTTGAGATGACTCCACTTGCTCAACATCCAGTAAAACGTAAGCTAAATACATTGCGAACGAAGTCATACCGCCAACTACTCGTAAATCGACATCATATCAAACATTATAATCTTTTTTTTTTTTAACTTAAGAGGGAAACCTGTGGTTTCCAAAATGTATAAAGCTATATGCTATATTCTTAACATCGACATTAAATCAAGTCTTGTATTATATCGCACTTTACATATTTTATCTGTTAAAAACTCGATTATTGATCTTCTATAGTCTATCATTGTTTTCACATAACACAAGCATCTTTTTATTTAATTCTTTATTAGATATATTGCTGTCTTGTATGATTTTATTCAAAAATAATAATTAATTTTGTGTTAATATTTTAATTTCAAATATCTATTGCGAGTGTGCATTAATTTTAAAGGATTTTCAAAAGATGGCGTCACTAATCCCATCGTTGCAGCATTACAAGCGTTGCGGCGCTCGAATCAGTTCTTTTTTCTTTCTCTTTCTCTCTCTCTCTCTCTCTCTCTCTCTCTCTCTCTCCTCCCCTTCTCTCTCTCTCTCTCTCTCTCTCTCTTTCTCTATCTCTCTCTCTTTTGTAAGTCTCAGCGATAGATTTTAGTTAGCGCTCGGTAAGATTAATAATCACTCTATGCGAGATCGACATCGGTTACTGCTCATGACATGAAGTAATTGCCCGCGTCGTCAGATAAACGCTTATGCTGTAGATTTTTGAGTTTCTCATATTTGAATCTAATAATGCGATACCGATATTCAAGCCGCCATGCGCACGCAATCACATCTCTATTAATTTGTACGTTCTAAATATTCATTTCAGTTTATATTAAACTTGGCTTGTGAGTCAAAAACAATTAGTAGCATTTCTTTGTGAACGTAGTTTCCCGCCAATTTTTCTTCGCCATTAGTTAGCCATCGCCGGCGTCCAGACACGCTACATGGGCACAGCAGCCACAATATAGCCACATCGCATCGGGCCATATTGTTGCTACCTTCACGTTCAAAGCATCATTTGATTTTAGTTTTCAGTATGTGTCATTTTGGTGAAGTGTAAGCAACATTATTTTTTTGAACATTGAATGTGTCGAATTTGGCAACAAAACGCAATTTGCAGAAAGTTTTGTTTTTTTACTTCCATTTGAAGAAAAGTGTTGAAAGTCAACGAATGCTTTTGGAAGCTTATACTTCGGTGATTATACTCTATCGATTTCAACATATGAATTTCAACGCTATAAAAAAGGTGATTTTAACACGGAAGACAAGGAATATCCAGTCGAAAAAGTTTGAAGATGAGGAAGTGGAAGCTCTACTCAATCAAGACCCGAGTCAAACGCAAGAAAAACTTGAATCATTAAATGTTGATCGATCAATGATTTCCAGAATGGTTTTGAAGGCCGTTGGAATGATTCAAAAGCAAGAAAATTGGGTGCCGTATGAGTTGAAGTCAAGGGACGTCAAAAGGCGCAAAATGACCTGTGAATTGTTACTTCAAAGACACAGAAGAAAAAGTTTTTTGCATCGTATTGTAACGGGTGATGAAAAATGGATACGCTACGATAATCCGAAGCGCAAAAAAAAATGATGCAGACCAGGCGAACTCTATATTTGCTCATCCTTTATATTTGGTGGGATCAGCTGAGTGCATTATGAGTTGCTCCAACCCAATAAAACCATCACTAACAACAATTGATGCAATTGAGTCGAGCATTGAAGTAAAAACGATCAGATTACGCGAAAGAATACAACAAAGTGATTTTCCAGCATGACAACGCTCGGCCACATATAAAACCGGTCAAAAAAACAAGGAAATGTTAGAAGCATTTAAATGGGATGTCCTATCATACCCGCCGTATTCTCCAGATATTGCTCCTTCCGATTATCCTGTTTGGATCAATGACTCATGACCTGTCTGAGCAGCGCTTCCATTCTTATGAAGACATCAAAAAAATGGATCGATTCGTGGATAGCTTCAAAAGATGTTCGTTCTTCCGACGTGGAATTCACCTATTACCAGAAAGATGAGAAAAAGTAGTGGCTAGCGATGGACAATATTTTGAATGGTCAATTTGTAACTATTTTTTCACAATAAAGCCATATTTTTATCAAAAAATTCCTTGAAATTAATGCACAGTCCCAAAAGATCGTCTTAAGTCTTACTCTAAACAATGAATTTTTGTTTACATTATTTTAATGTGATTTAATTAGAATAATTTTTATACTATAATGTCATATATTTTTAAAATTGTTATTAAATAATGTTTTTGTTTATATGGAAAATCTTGTCTATTTTTTGCAAACTTTTACATTTTATTTATCTTTCAATTATTTTTAGAAATCACATTTAAAAGGGATAATTTTCAATGAAAAAGAAAAAGAAAGTTTCAAAGAGAAAATGATCCATTTGATAGAAAATTTATGTCAAAGGATATTAATAAAAAGCAGAAACTGTTGCATAATAATGCAATGGAAATTGGGACAACCTCTAGTTCAACAAAATTACTTTTTAAAAACTATTATTTACTATATAAAATTACTTGTATTATATTTTTTGTTTTTCTTATTAAAAAAATTGTTCCAATAAATTTTCATAGACTCTTCAGTAAAAAAGATGATACAAAATATAAAAGTTCCTTCAAGTGTGAAGAATGACAAACAAACATTGGATCAAAGTCTATCATTACTGAAAATGATTACGCAATTCATTTGTAATGACAAAATAATAAAAAACAAGGTAATATTTTTATGTCTTAACGTGAAAAATGTTAATTAAAAATATTTCTCTATAATATATTCTTCTATTACATCGATCATTAATATGCTTAATATTAAATCATTTTAGAAAAGGTATAATGTGAGACTGATGAAATCATGAGTGACAAATCTTTCAACAACAAATCAAATTAATCAAGACTCCTTATAAATCAAAGAACTGGAATAGATACGAGCAGTAAGAGTCAAGCAGTAAGAGGATTGTGAAACTTCTTTATTTACTAAAACGCATTTTAATGAATAAAGAAGTTTCACACTTCATAGATATATTATTTGCGCGACGTTTTCTGCGCTTGACTCCTACTGCTCGTATCCTTTTCAATTCTTCTTTCAATTCAAATCAATCAGAAAATGTTTTAAATATTCAAGATTAGATCAAGTTAGTCAGAAAATATATAAAATATGACTATTTTAAATAAATATTATATTATAATATTTATCTTACTTAAATTTAAAACAATCTTATTTTTAATTGAATAAGTATATATGTAATATTTATAATGATAATTTTTAGTGAGTATATTTTTAAGGCCATATCATTTTTAAGGTCGTAAAAGTTTTTTAAAAAATAATTCCAATGATATTACATTTAGGTAATAAATGTTAATATACGTATAAAATTTTTATTTTAGTTATTGGAAAAAAGAATTACTCTAACTAATTGTTGAATGTTACTCTAAATTGTATCTAGAAATACTTACAATAGACATAATAAGTTCGAATGTGATATGAAATCCATTAAAAGAAAAGTCATAAGCTAATAACAAGTTAATGCAAAACAAAAAAACTTTAATATTACATGAAAATTACATTTTTCTATTTAAATTAAATTTTTTCATTTTATACGATTATCCTCTTTAATTTTTTGTGATAACACTTAAATTGAGCAAGGCAAGCACAAATAATGCAATTTAGTGATAATGTTTTGTATAATATTTTGAAGGAGAATTAAATAACTACTACTTTAGTTGGAAGAAAAAAGGTCTTTGAATGAATTGTGATATAATAATTTCATTTAAGAGAAATTTAAACCGGATAAATTTAGATTGGAATAGGAAGATCCTTCAATAAGATATTCGTATACTCAGGTTTCATAAAAATTAAAGATAGTACCATGTGTATTAAATAAATAATAATAAAGATAGTATCACTTGAGTTTTACTTTTGATAATAGAATTTAACTTGGCGCCACAGTTGTTGATATCAATTCTTTTATACAAATGATACATATCATTAGATTAATATTTATTATTTATTTAATTTGGCATGGTATAAAGAAATGGGATTTAACTTCGCGCTAGTTCCTGATATTAAATCTTTTAAAGGAATGGTACATATCATTAAAGTTAATATTATTTATATAATTCGCTATCCGAATTACATGGAATTTAACTTGGTGCCAATTTTGTTGATATCTTTTATACAATGATATATTAGAATTAAGTAAATAACAAGAGATAATATCATATACTTTTACTGTGTTTTACTTTTAATTTGATAGAATTAAACTATTTAACTTGATTAATTAAGATTGTAGCATCCGGATTTTAATTTTATTTGATATATTAATTTTTTTTCGAAGAGTAATAATTTTTGACAGAGAATTAAAATTGCCATTACTTAGGTTGGATTAAGAAGACCTTCAATAAGAATATCTTTGAAGAAAAATTAAAACTACTATTATTCTACTAAACAGTAAACACAAATACAATTAATCAGTTTCACGGCCAATTAAGTAATTGATGTTGATGAAACCGGCTTAACTATACCAGAGCTAGGACTATACTTGGAAATTATTCATTCCCAAGTATAAATATTTTTTCAAATTTCTATTATTTCTTTTTTATATTATGTATCAG
>NW_017259288.1:21053-24559 GCF_001594045.1 Atta colombica | reverse complement strand
GTGTATGTATGTGTAACATATGTATGAGTGTTGTTACAATATGTAAAATATGAATAAATATATATAATATAATTATAATTTAGTTTTATATACATTAAAACATTTTATACAATATATGGAATTTTAATAAATTTATTAGAACACAATGAAAAGCATTGACAATAGGGAACAACACAGACAATAGACTTCAACCTATTAAAAACCATATACTATGCATGGCGATTTCGGATTGAAATTTAATTGCTATCGCCATGTGCCTTTATTATATATTCCTTGTTCCTATTGTCTAAGCTTTTCATTATGTTTAAACACACTTATATCCCTTGCATAATGCGAGAGAATAGCGATAGTGATGGAAATAATACAAAATAACCTAGAGAGGGAGGGGGGAATGTGGCGCGAGAGGGGGTGGGAAGGGAAAGGGAGGGAAGGGAGAGAGAGAGGGGGGGGAGGGGTGGAGGGAGAGAGAGAGAGAGAGAGAGAGAGAGAGAGAGAGAGAGAGAGAGAGAGAGAGAGAGAGAGAGAGAGAGAGAGAGAGAGAGAGAGAGAGAGAGAGAGAGAGAGAGAGAGAGAGAGAGAGAGAGAGAGAGAGAGAGAGAGAGAGAGAGAGAGAGAGAGAGAGAGAGAGAGAGAGTTTCCGATAGTTGTACAAGAAGCAATTATTACTCGCATATATAATTTATATAACAGTTTTTTTAAATTTATTTTCTATTTATTCTCTTACTTAGTAACTGTATTCAGATTTTGCATTTCTTTATTGTGCAGTAACGAGAAAAGTGTTACATCGTGATTAATATTCTGAACAGTTTTACTGTTCAATTATTAGACAAAAATTAGTACAACTGCTCAATAACCAATCGTAAACTGCATTAAATTTCTACCAGGATGTAAAATATTTTTCTACCATTAAGAGGATAGCAATCTTAAATCTAGCACTTTATATAAATATAAAGTATTTATATATAGTTATATAAATACGAAATTTGTTTATTGGAGCATTTTCTTGAGATCGTATATAAATGAAAAATCTTTTTTACAGAGCAGCTAAACGGCAGAGTAGTTTCTTTTTGGATGTATCACTTTGTAATTTGACCTGTTTCATCTTTCCTTCTATGGTCAAAGTTTTTACACTCATGGGCAAATCTATTCGCTGGGCTTGAATAATTCGTTTATATGAATACATCAATGCAATATAAAAAGCGCTACTTATAGTAAAAGTTAGATGTAAATTAATACATATATAAATATATGTATTTTAACTGAATCTCAGAAATGTATCTCAACCAAAATAATTTGTTTTGCAATAAATTCTTTACAAGTTTTAAACTAATAACTTTGAGTTAATTAATAATTAACTTTGAATTAAATAGTATTATTATATATATATTTTAGATTAATTGTGTTGGAAGTCCGGAAATAATCGTCGCATATTTATATTTTCAAGATGAAGTCTTTTGAGTTACATATACATGCATTAAAGTTGAACATCTTTGGTCGTAAATAGACGCTTCTCGTACTGAGTTTATGTAAAAATATTTTTGTATTAAACATGAGATGTGTAATACGAATACTGATAATGAAAATAAGAGTAATGCAAATATACAGGTAATGGAACTACTACTTTCGTCATAGAAAAAAAGGTTGTTTGAAATGCTTCTGCTATTAGGAAGAGAAGAATGCTCGAAGACTATAAGCATCTGGGTTTGTAGGGCGAAGAAATTTTTCTTAACGCGGTTTTGTGTGACATTCATAAAACAATAAGCGTGTTAATATAAAATTTATCATTTTATACATTTTTTAAATATTATAATAAATATAATGAATATTTAAAAAATGTCTATTTTTTTCAATTAATCAATTTAATTACACACTGTATTGAAAAATCCTAAAGTTTTTAAAAATGTACGTTACAGATTCGATAGAAACTTAGAAACTAATCATTTTGATTATTTCAGTAATTATATTGTTAAAAACAGCAAGAATAATTTTATAAATTAATATTTCAAAATAGTGATCAGTCTGAATTCTTCTTTGAAGATAATTAATAAGAAGATATTGTATTCTGAAGATAACGAAAAGTAACATGCATAAACAATTACGCAGTCATAAATTGTCATAATTTTTAATTATTTGCTCTCTAAATTCTTAAGATTCACTTTAATTAATATAAACACAGCATTTATTAATTTTGTTATTAAACACATTTCGTAATTATTGCTTATTTTATTAATATTATTTTTATAACTTTTTATAATATATGGATTGTTACAATTATCTGAGTAATAACAAACAAAAGCAAACATTATGCAAGTGTTATCTAAAACCGAAAATTGATGAAAGATTACTTGTTTTCACGAATTACATCAATAGACCAAAAATTTACATCGCGAGCGACATGGCAATTCACATCTATGCGTCACTTGATCACCGCGTAAGTTCAACATAATATAGGCAATATCTCCTCGTCTTCGACTGCGTGTAAACACATTTTAAACGAACGAGTGGGAAATCGACGTTCCCCGAAGCATCGTCATCATTGTCATTGTCGGTGGTGGCGGCAACGTCGCTGTGCCAAGCGTACCTCTTGTTAGTCAAATCGTGATCGTCGTTACGTGATCATTCCGCTCGTTACACTTGATATACAAATCTCGGCACGTGCGAATTGACCTGCGTACGAAAATAAACTTCATCGAGAAGTAAGCAAAGATTGGCAACTTGTTCCGATTATATGTTCTTTGCCACGATATTATGTTTTGTAACTTTATAACTATTTTCTTTATAAATCCATAATAAAGAAGTACATAAAATTTTAATTCATACAAAATTTTAACTCAATAATAAATAAATGCTGTGTAAATTGTTTGTGCATATATATCAATATATATATATAGAGTATACATATATATGTATACACACGCACGCACGCACGCACGCACGCACGCACGCACGCACGCACGCACGCGCGCACACACACACACACACACACACACACACACACACACACACACACACACACACACACACACACACACACACGGAGTGTCTTATTTTAAATGACTTCAAATTTCTCTTGAATTTTAGAGAAAAATATTTCAGACAAAAGTTTTGTGACTTCGAAGAAAACATAAGATGGTATCATTGGTTTGACCTCGAGTGTCGTTAGAGATCAGAGCAAGATCACTTTAAATTTTTCAGATGGAAACCTCTACTTTTTATTGCATATTCTCGTAGTTTACATTGAAAGCTTTTCAGAAGTATAGTAAATTATTATATACAGTATACAGTATACAGTACAGTAAATTATTTTTTCTTTAAGTATTTTCGATTTATAAAGCTTGAAAGTATAATAACGCCATCGATATTACTCAAGATATCCGATGATTGAAATCTCTTGAGTGTTCAAAATTATGACATGTATAACATTTGTCAAGACCATTGGAAGTTGTATCTCTTTTTTGCACTGAAAATTCATTTCTATGTAAAATTAAATGAACAAGAGGTTTTAT
>NW_017259288.1:0-20953 GCF_001594045.1 Atta colombica | reverse complement strand
CCCTTTCTCGCCCCCCATCTTCATCCCCCCTCCCCCCTCTCTCTCTTATGCAGATGGTACTGTAACTTTCAAGCTTTAAAACTCGAAAGATATCAAGTGAAAAATAGTTTATTATAGTGTTTTGGAAGCTCTTTAGGTAAGCTACAAGAATATATAATGAAACATGGAAGGTTGCATTTAAAAAATTCAAAGTTTTCTTTACCTCGACAACACTACCTACAATTAAATCAATGATATCATCTTATGTCTCCCTTGTAAAAAAAATTTTTGTCTGAAATTTTTCGATTTAACGTAATGTTTCTGAAATATTTGAATAGATCTTTTAAAATGGGATATTGTATATACATATATGTATATAATTATTTACAAAATATAAAATGTTAATTTTTTTAAAACATTGATTTATATGCTGAACGAATAAAATTCCCAATTATCGTAAATAAAAAAAATAATTACATTTATAAAACATTTTTAATTAGTTTCAGTAACTGTAAACTCAACTGCTGAATGTTTTTAAATGTGTAATTTGTGAATCACGTTTTATATGTTAGAGGAAAATGAATTAATTTTCTATAGAGGAAGATATATAATATATATAATATATTCTGTAGGAAGACAAGATTAACACATATTCAATGAAATACATTAATGCATAAATCAGTTTTTACGTTTTTATATATAAAATATTGATGAATTACATAGGCCAACATAAATTTTAACTTACAAACGGCAATAGGGGAAAGTTGTCGAATGTGTACTGGTCGCCTAAATCACCTGCCTAATCTACCTCATCAATATTTTATATCATTATTTAATATAGGTAACATTTAGTAATAATAATATAAAATAAATGAGAAAAGAGTATTATAAACAAAAATATAATAGCTTGTGTCTTATTTTAGGATGTTAACGGCATTAAAAAAAAAATAAGTGCATCTGATATTAATTTTTTATCAATTTATGTAGTAATTAATAGCAACAATAACAACAATCATCTTTTATTATAAATTTTTGTATTTTTATAAAAGATTTACTGTATAATATTACATTCACTGTATAAACATATTCGCAAACATCATTAAATCAATATTTTTACAAAATCCACAAAATTTTCTAAATCGTATCACAAGATGAGATTGATTGAATTGATAAGATCTTCAATCAGAATCTTTTGTTTCGGTTGCATTGTCATTGAACAAAAAAAAATGGCTTACACATTCTTAATATTAATAAATTTATTGGTGTGAAGAAGATAAATTAAATCAAATCACAACATGGCGTAGTATATATTGTAAAATATCTTACTACTTACTTACTGACTGTGACACAACATATGTAAACCAGACGAACAGGAAATTATAAACTCGAGTCTCGGAACATTAATAAATTGTGCGGACATTAATAAAAAAACATGTCACTCTCCGTCATCTAGAACCATCGCATTTCTCACAATCACGATTGCAGTAATGTTAAGATCCTTGATCGTAAACCTTCTTATAGTAAGAGGATGATCTCAGATATGGTTTATGTCAAGAAACAACAGCATGGATTAAATAGACAGTACGACACGAAATCCCTTTCTGATATTTCCTTTAAAACAAACATTATCCTCTCTCCTAGAAGTCATTTTCCCCTTTCCTGATTTCTTACGTTTCCTATTTTTCCTCCTTTCCTACTTCTCTTTTGCTACGTACCTTAGTTTCCTCAAGTACACCTAGATTTGTTTTTTTCAAATTAACGATTACTTACTATGTAACTTACCACCTTATGTAAAATTGCTCATTTTCAACAATTGCAATTTTAACGAACAAACATGGTTGGAGGCGTTATGACTGCCTATGCTACAATTTGCCTTATCACAAGGATTTTTAAGTCTCTGAATCACCAATCCATTGCCAACGGCAACGAACCAACAACTAAAAAAAAAAAAGGAATTTCTACCAATTTGCATAACACGGATACGAATACAATAAATTTCATATTTTCTTTTGTAATATTGGGTGTGGGAAAAAGTTCGTGGCGTTTTTCTCGCTAGATGGCATTTAATGCTCAGCAGTTGGCAATTAATCGCATCGGCAACACTAGCATGCGTTTAAAAAGTGACATTTTAATCTTTATTTTGAGCCGAAAAAGATTGAAATCGGTGAAGTGGATCAAAAGTTATTTTATTTTGAAAATGGAAATAAATAAGGAAAAAATTCGCTACATTTTGCAGTATCATTACGATAAAGGCAAGAATGCTGCACAAGTTTGTGAAAAAATTTGCGCTATTTACGATGAAGATACTCTATCAAAATCAGCAGCACGGAAATGGTTCGCTCGCTTTCGTACTGGAAATTTCGATGTGAACCTCGCTCAGGTCGACCAATCACTATTTGATTTTAACATTTCTGCTTTTTAAGTTTTAATATTCAACAAAGTTTTAATATGTTCAATAATTGCGCCGTTGCTAACTCTCATTAGTCTATTATTTATCTTTTCGTATTGGATAAATTTAATAATATGAAATTAATATTTAAAATGTAGAATAATAATTGGAATCAGTCTTAAATAAAGATATTTTAAAAAGAAATGATGCCTAAATATGAATGCACACCATCCTTGGAGGCTTTACAAGGCACTGAGCAGATACGCTCCAGCGTAGAGCGCGGAGGGGCGCAAAATTTTAATACTACTCCTCTAAATATAAAGCTCTACCTGACTTGATATTTTAAATAAATTAAAAGTAATTTTCTGGGAATCTTTTCAAATTCAGCAATAGTGTTACAGATCTTATTAATTGCGACAATGTCTGTGATAACTGCAGAGACATCTTTTTCGAAATTAATAATAATGACGTATTACCTAAAAAATACAAACGCAACCGTGATCATGTGATTTAGCTATGATATCAATTGCTGATTCTTATTAGCTTATTATATTTATCTTTTTGTATTTTTTAAAATTTGAGAGTCCTAATATAATTATTGTTACTAAATTTATCATATGTTTCCTTATTCTTTTTTTTTAAATCTATCTCAAAACATACCATATTACTTACTTTTACGCTTTTTAATTCAAATTTAGTTTATTATATGACTAGCCATTTCAATATATATATTTTTAAATCTAACAGTCAAATTGTATAATAATATACATTAGATTCTCCAATGTGCGAGATGCATATCATTATAAGAACATCAATCGCTTTCTTCCTCGTTTATTTCGCTTTGTTACCAATAGGAGATTCCTCCTATTATAGATTCAACTATTATAGATTCATACTATTAACAGATTCAGCCATATGTACGAAAAAATTACAAATAATCTCCTTCTTCAGTATGGATTTTTATAATCAATTTTCTCATAAAATCGAATTCTTTTTTAATACTAAAAATGATCTCGTTGTGAGATAGAAATGTTTGTCTTTTTAAATATTATTATTAATGTTTTATCAGCTTTGTTTATATATCTAATTTTTATTATTTTTAAATTTGTTAAATTTGAACAATGAAGAAGCATAAAAGCCAATGCAATAAATATATTACTTTACTTTACATATATCTCAATAAACGTTTCGATCATATGTCTGATACAGGATCTCGAAAGTAGTGTGCTTAATCATATCGGTATCAGTCTTCTTTTTTTATTGTCGATAATATTATGTTCATAGCATCTTTAGAACAATCATATGTAATTCTTAATAAATTTAATTCTTACTATGAAAGCTTACAATTTAAGATAGAGATTGATACAAACAGGATCAATTAACTTAGATATCATATTGATAGTGGAGGAAAGGTAAATTTTATGTGACTGATACCCACAAATTCTGGTAGATATCTCAGTTTTCATTCAGATCACTCTTTTGAACACAAAAAAGCTATAATTACTTTAACTAATAGAGTTATGACATTATCACATTTAAAATTTCATGCCAAGAATTTAAAAACAATTATTAACATTTTGTTAAAAAATTATTATCCCTTGGATCTGATATTTAATATTATTAATAGCACAATTAATAAATTTGCAAAGAAATCACAAAAAATGTTACAAAGTGGGATGGACGGAGAAATATTGGAACATAAAAAATATTTTTCTGCATATTCCATATATTAACAATGTCGCATCTAGTTTGAAAACTATTGTCAGAAAGCATGAATGCCACATTAGTTATAAATCCATAAAATTATTGAAATAAAAACGAGGATAGATCAATTAAAAAAAAAGAAAAAAAGTGAGTTGATTTATAAAATTGATTATAAAGATTGTGACGCAAGTTATGTGAGACAGACTAAATGACAATTACAGAGTAGAATTAAGGAACATTTAGCAGATATTAATAAATCCTCGGCTTTGTAATTTCGAACCAAATTGGAAACGAATCATAATTTTGGTTGGGATGATGTAAGTATTTTGGACATGGACAATCATTTTATTATATAATAGAAGATTAATTTTGGAAATGATTTTCATAAAAAGATAAAAAAATAGACTTAATAAACGGAGTGATACCGATTGTGAGACACTGCCAGATACTTCCCTTTCCTTGATTAGCTTCCCTCTCTTTAACCAATCCTCTCTTTTTTATGCTCTACTTCCTTACGTATTATATTAGGGAGTACAAATAAGTTTCCGCCGTTTTTTATCAAAAATTAAGCATTTATTATGAAAGAACGGTACATAATGTTTTATTCAAAGTAATGGCCATCGCTAGCCACTACTTTTTCCCATTTTTCTGGTAGCATGTGGATATCGCGTTGGAAGAACGCTTCATCTTTTGAGGCTATCCAATTATCGATACAATTTTATCTTCATATGATGTGAAGTGGTGCTCAGACAGACCATGCGTCATCGATCGGAACAAGTGGTAGTCGGAAAGAGCAATGTCTGGAGAATACGGCGGGTGGGGTAGAACTTCCCATTTGAGTGTTTCTAAGTAGGTTTTGACCGGTGCCGCAACATGTGGTCGAGCATTATCATGCAGGAGAATAATTTTGTCATGCCTGGAGTAGTAGTGGGCGCGTTTTTCCTTGAGTGCTCGGCTCAATCTCATCAATTGTGTTCGGTAGAGAGTAATAGTCTCCCAGTAATGGTCTCGTTCAGTTTGAGCAACTCATAATACACGACACCAAGCTGATCCCACCAAATACACAACATGAGTTTTTTTCCATGAATATTCGGCTTGGTTGTCGATGTTGAAGTATGGCCAGGTCCCCACGATTTCCTCTTCTTTGGGTTATCGTAGTGGATCCATTTTTCATCAGTGACTATACGATGCAAAAAACCCTTTCGTTTATACCTGGCAAGTAACATTTCACATGCTGCTTGCCAGGTATAAACGAAAGGAAAAAATCGGCGTTCAACGTTTCTCGGCTTTTGTTCATATGGAACCCAATTCCCTTGCTTTTGAATCATTCCCAATGATTTCAAATGATATGAAATTGTTTGTTGAGTCACTCCTAATGTAAGTACAAATTCTTTTTGCATTTGGCACGAATCTTCATCCAATAATGCTTCCAATTCCGCGTCTTCGTACACTTCCGGCCTTACGTTCTTTGTCTTCGACAAAGTCGAATTTGTCAAATTCATCATTCTTAAACTTTTGAAACCACTCACGACAACTTCTCTCACTTAAGGCATCACCATATGCTTCTACAAGCAATCTATGAGCCTCAGCTGCAGATTTCTTCAAATTAAAGAAGTAAATCAAAAGTTCCCGCAAATGACGCTTATTCGGCTCAAAACTCGACATTTTCGTAAAAAAATATATGATGCTGATACAAAATCGCTAATATTTCAAGGTTATGGTGTTGCTGGATATCCAATCTTACGATATGTCGTTTTACATCAAACAATTTTAACTATAGTTTATTAGTGGCGCCGTCTTTTGCAAACGGCGGAAACTTATTTGTACTCCCAATATTTTGCTGGTCTTTTCTTCACTATCACATTGAGGATATATCTTTTTGAGGTCTTTTCAGCGATTTTAATATGTGGTACGATTTATTGATGTTTAAAAAATAACTTTTCTTTCTTATAATTTAATATACTTTTAAATTTATATTTTTGTAATGTACAATATGGCTATTTGATTTTTATACTTTATATTTATCATATTTAATGATTGACCAACACATAATTTAGACTGTTGTTTATTTTATTATATATTATAGAATTTGGGAGTCCTATGAAAGTCTGAGATGGTGTGATTTCAAATTAAGTAATAATAATTTTCGCATTCAATGCTGTATTATAACGAAACAAAGAGAAAAAAGAATCCTTTCGTGACGGACATTTTAATATAAATATTTTATAGATGACAATTTGTAAGTAGTTGATATGTTTGATTTGCGATACTGAGGATGACCAGATATATGATCGGAACGTTTATTGAGATATATGTAAAGTGATACATTTATTTTGTACCCTGCATTGGCTCCTTCATTTGATTTGTTTGGAAGTTTGCTTAAAGAATGTTTAAATTTGTTATTAGACTTAATGTTTGGCTTGTCACTCTCTATACAACATTGAAAATTTTCAAAAATATCTCAGAAATTTTTCTACCGAAAAGTAAAACATTTCATAGAAATTGCCAAATATGTCTGCAGCATTTTTAAGATAACTCTGGAATAGCAAAATATTCACGATTCTTGCACATGGAACTTTTTTGAAAGATTGATGAAATGTTATAGAAAAATCTGCAATCTTTTTGAAATTTTATTAAAAAGATTTCAGCTATTTCTGATATTCCAAAAACGATTTTTAAATGTATACTTTTAAATGTATACTTGACTGATATAATTAATAAAGAATAATTAAAATTGGGCTCTTAAGATAAAAATTAAACAATAAATGAAAACACGGGCAATTAAGAGCCTAAATTTTTGTAACATTCGGTATGACACCAGTGTTATTATTGAAACAATGGATTAAATATCGCAATGTCATCATAAAAAGCACAATTTATATTAAATTTTTAAAATTTTGTTTACAAAAAAAGATTGTTTCGCGGCATTTAAATAGTATTTATTATTCAGATTTAAATTTTCACCATCCACGTATATGTAAGATATAATAAATTGAAGGATTCTTATATCTGGAGAATTTTTAATGTTGAACTTAATGATGCGTTTAGAACATTATTCAAAAACATACAATTCAAAAAAACAAACTCTGATTCTATTCAGAAAGATTTCTTGTTGGATTTCTATCTTTGTGATGCATTTTTTATCAAACAGAAAAATTTTCTTAGACAAAAATATAAAGAGGAACATAAGAAAGTGGATAAGAAAATTAATTGGTTGATTAACAAAAACATAATAACGAAATTATTTCCAAGATTAAACCGATTCAATATTTTTGGACTTGCTCGGATAATAGTTTTTATTCTTTTTTTAATAATTTGATTTTGGGAATAACAAGGATAATTTTAAAATAGACATTATGATTTCTTTTTTTCCGACTCCGAATGAATTCAGCATTGTTTTCTATTAAGAAAAAATGGTTTGTGAATTTGTCGAATATTACCATCCCGACTGAAATCCAATTTCTATTACAATTGGGGAGTAATTTTTCGTTACATCTTTTGATTTAAAAAAAAGTTGTTTTGAACTTATTGAGTCGATTGAAAATAATGTTAAAAGACTAAGTAACTCTTGTTTGCTAGATTTTAGAAATTGTTCATTCTCTGTCATACAAAAAATTGTCTTCACGAAACCGGCGAACCATATTAATAGAAGACTAACCTTTTTACTTAAGACTAAGAATTTTATCAAGAGCAATCAAAGAATATGATTTACGAAAGCAGATAAGGGTAATATGACTGTTGCTTTGAACCAGAATGAATACAAACAAAAAATGCTCAACATATTAAAAGACAGTAGCACATACATAATGAATAAAGATCCAACAAGAAAGCTCACTGAATCAGTAAAGATCTTATTGACGAAATGGAAGAATTTGAGTTTCATCGATTCGATCATGTACAAAAAACTGTATTGCAATGATGGGTATTTCCTAGGTCCTATAGACCAAAGATTCATAGGAGGGATGATAGGAGGAAGATTTCAAGGAGGGTTATCCGTTGAGAATGATAATTTCATTAATTAATAGCACTTATATGCATTAGCTTCGTTTTTGTACAACATTATTAAAGATAATGTTCCGAAATCGCATAGTCACATTAATAATAGTTTCAAATTAATGGAAAAATTAGATGGTTGTCCTTTAAATAATAAATACTCATTAATTTCACTTGATGCAATATCACTTTTTACGAATATTCCATTAGATTTAGCTGTGAAAAGTGTGTCAGAGACATTTTATTTCACGTTCTTCAATATATCAAAGGATAATTTATTAAAGCTTTGCGGTTAGTACTAGAATCTATTTTTTTTACTTTTGATAAAATTTACATTTACAAATTCGGATTATCCATGGGATTGTCGTTGTTCACCATTGCAGATTTGGTTATAGAAGATCTAGAAAACGAAGCTTTGGAGAAAATTTGGAAATGAGCTACCAGATATCTGTACTTACTACAGATATATGGATGACATTGCTGTTCCTAATCACTTAATTGATGAATTTTTGAAGATATTTAATTCGTTTCATACAAGATTACAATTAGAGGTTGGTGGTATTTGTTTGAATTTCTTGGATGTGACTATAATTAATGCAAATGAAAAATTGGAATTCAATTTGTATCACAAATTGACATTCTCGGGCAGGTATCTCAGTTTCTTTTTTATCCGTTCTCACAAAAGAGAGGTATTCTAATGAGCATGGTTGACAGGGTCTTTTTACTTTTTCATCTTAGATATCATATGGAAACTTCAATTTTATTATTAAAATATTTTTGGATAATCCGTAATAGTGTCCAATTTATCTTTGACACTATTAATTTAAGATTAAGATCTCTTTTAAAATGCACGTTAAAACAAATAGATAAACCTAACAATTATGATTGAAGATAAAATAATTTCTTGGTTCACTGTATCTTTTTCATCAGATATTTATGATAAATTTAAGAATATTCTATTACTAAGAATCTTAATCTCAGATTATCTTTCTTTAGTTTAAATAAACTTGATGGAATCATCAAAGCTCAGAAAGAGCTTTTATCACACAATTCTAAGAAAAATGTTATGTATAAAATTAATTATAAAAATTATAATGCTTCTTATGTGGAACAGATGGGTTGTAAGTTAAAGACCAGAATTAATGATATTAATAAAAAAGTAGTAATTTGTCTGTTATTTCAGAACATAGATTAGAATTTGATCACATGACATGAATTTGATTGGAATAACACAAAAATTTTAGATAATGAGAGATTTTTTGATAAAAAGTTGATGTCAGAGATGCTCAATATTAAAATGCAAGAGAATGGATTGAAATCAGACACAGAATTCTTGCATCATGCT
Organism: Atta colombica; assembly: GCF_001594045.1. Lineage (NCBI taxonomy): Eukaryota > Metazoa > Arthropoda > Insecta > Hymenoptera > Formicidae > Atta > Atta colombica. Next base: position 11,543 of record NW_017259288.1, on the reverse strand, counting down.
TATACGAACATAATAAATAAATTAATTCGGTTTTGGTATCATTAGACTTTATTTAATTTTCTATGTATTTTCTTCAATCGACGACATTTATTTTCTTGACATTGTTTCCGTATTTACAATATTTAGTCTTTCATTTAATATCATACATTTAATTTACATATATGACTCTAATTTACATATTTGACACTGTGAATATGTCGCTAAAGATGCTTGTGATATTTTTTTTGCTTATCATTATTTAATTTATAGTATTTCATTGTACAGTTATGAAGTGCAGTAGATAAGTGTTCATAATAAAGTGATCTTTCTTTATGGTAATTGTCCTTCTTATATATATTATATTTTTTTATTTAGCTTAGTCTAACAAGTAAATGACGGTTACATACTCCACATTTGGTTATCTGGGAGACTCCCTTGCTGCACTCGATTACTTTGATTTGCGATTACTTGAATTGTATTAAGGAAGTTGTATTATACAAGACTACCAAGATGTTTAGAATTATTCATCAAGAGATTTTATTATACTAGACTGCTGAAGATGGCTTAAATTAAGCCGAATCATTCGGTATTTGTAGCATTGAGAAATATATGTTGACATAATCGCTCTAATTACTGCGAATTTAGACTCTTAATTGCACGTGTTTTCATTTATTGATATAATTAAATAATATTTTAACGATCAAAATGGGTAAATAAGAGTCAATCTAAAATGTAAAGTATAAAAAACGAATTTCTTTTAATAATAACTACACATAAATATAAATTCAGATATCATTACATGTTTCGGCTTTTAGATGGTTCAATCGGTTTTAGCCGTCTTCATTAAAAAATTATTAAGAAAAGTTTGAAAAATATCTTTTCTCTATATAAATATCCTTTTTACTACAATAATTACATAGAACAAAACTTTCATATTTAAAAATGTATTTTATGACTGTCCATACAAAGCGACTGTTATCTCTCTTCCCCTTCTACTTGGAGGTGCACGACTTCCACGCGAAGCGACTCCCACCTCTCTCTCTGCTTGGGGCAATTTCCATGCAAACTCCCATCCTACTTCCACTACTTCTACTTTTTTCGTCCTCAAGCAGAGGAAGAGATGAAGTGAGAGTCGCTTCGTGAAAGTCGTGCGCTCCCAAACAGGAGAAAGGTGGGATAAAAGTCGCTTCGCGTGAAAAGTTATTACGTAAGTAAGGAAAGGTATAAATAGTTTTTAATATTATATATAGCAGAAATAAAACGTTATTTTTCTAACTTTTTCTATTAATAACTTTTTACTAAAAACGAGCGATAGCTAAAATCTGTTGGAGAATACTCAGGATCATGATCTTGACAAGGTGTATAAGATTAAATCCGCTGTTTGCTCATAGGTAGCATTAGTGAACGTACAAAGCTATCCTGGGCACACAACACACTTTTTTTTATGTGTTTCACATCTGTCAACATTAACCAGTGCACAGCAATTTTATACAACAACATACATTTTTTCTTTCGTAATGTCTAAATTTTAAAAAAAAGCATATGGGAGAAGTTTTGCTTTTCTGTTTCAATTTGAAGAAATCGGCTGCCGAATCGCATCGAATGCTTGTGGAGACCTATGATGTCAATGCTTTATCAGAAATAACGTGTAGAGATTGGTTTCGCCGGTTCAATGATGACAATTTTGACCTGAGTAACAAGAAGCGTGAAAATTGGCCCAAGAAGGTTGAGGAATGTCAATTGCAGGCTCCTTTGGACGATACCCAATCGCAAAAAATGCTTGCCGAGCAATTGGATGTTCCTCAAGCAGCCATTTCCATGCGGCTACATAGGGAAGGTTCAAGGATCAAATGATCGGAAAATGGATGCCGCATGAACTGAACGATAGACAGATGGAGCGACGCCAAAACACATGCCAAATTCTGCTTGCCAGACAAAAAAGAAAGTCGTTCCTGCATCGGATTGTGACAGACGAAAAGTGGATCTATTTTCAGAATCCTAAACGTAAGAAATCTTGGGTTGATCCCGCCCAACCTCTTCCTCAAGACCAAATCGAACGGAAGACGATGCTGTGCTTTTGGTGCGATCAGGAGGGTGTCATCTACTACGAGCTTAAAACCTGGTGAAACTGTTAATGCTCACCGCTACCATCAACAACTGATCAAATTGCACCGTGCTCTGCAAAAAAAAAGGTCGCATTATCGGAAAAGACATGACAAGCTGATTTTCTTCAACGACAACGCACCATCGCACACGTCAACATTGGTCCAAAACTACTTGGAGACACTCGACTCCAGACACTCTGGGAAGTGCTACTCCATCCCGCTTATTCACTAGATTTGGCACCTTCTGACTATCACCTGTTTTCGTCGATAGGCCACGCTCGCTGAGCGGCATTTCGATTCTTAGGAAGACGTCCGAAAATGACTTGATGAGTAGTTTGCCTCGAAAGATGAGGAATTTTTTTGGCGTGGTATACACAAATTGCCCGAAAGATGGGAAAATATATAGTTAGCGAGGGCAATACTTTGAATAAATTTGTTTTCGCTTCCTAGGAAAAAAAATGTATTTTTCTGACTAAAAACCGCGGATTTAAGCTTATACACCTGGATTCCTATATTAAGATCAAGGGCATTGAGAGATTCTCCCCTAAACTGAATTTTTACTAAAATGATTTTTAATAAACATTTTGAAATTATTTTGAACATCATAATGAAGCACGAACGGTGTTGTATTGTTTATTGTATTGTTTGCTATATTGTTATATTTAATTTCTAATCACTTGAGCCCTTTTCTTATACTTTTAATTTTAATGGATATAGCTGTTTCACTATCTTATCTGATGTTTCTCCAGAATTCAGAATTAGTAATAAATATTTTATTAAAGAAAGATTTTCTAATGGATATAATTTTTAATAACATCAGGAAGAGAATTCATCAAGAAGAGAATAGCATCAAGAAGGAATAAAAAATTAACTCAAAATAATGGTAATAGCGAATAATAATAATAATATAGAGAGAAAAATCATAACTTTTTTTATATTAAGAACAATGGAGACATTGGAGAAAGCTGTGAACAAAATAAAAAATTTAATTATTTAATTATATAAAATTAAAAATAACAAATAATTTAACAAGATATAAATGTTTGAATAGATTAATCAAGTTTATAAAGAGACATAAAGACAAAGGCTTGTTATTATACACTATTCAACAAAATTAAAGGATCACTTGTTCCATCCTATAAAAATAAGCAAATTTCAAAATAGTACCTTCGTCAAAAATCATCATATCGAGATTGTTAAAAAAGCATTTTAAAGTTTTGAAATCTTTACTTTTCAAATCGCTATATAAAAACCCGGTTTTAATGATATTTTGTGAAGTTACATAAACATAAATGAAAAACGTATCAAATCTTAAAAAATTTTACGAAATTTGTGAAGTTCCACGGCGCGAATAAAAAATTGTACACAAATGCGATTTACAATACATCATCCAAAAGAGTGAATCTTTACGTTCAATTAATTTTTTTACGCTTCGTACGAAACCGAAGTTTTTTTCACCGATATTCGATGTTGAAGCAAAAACGATCCATTTTGTCAATAAAAAAGCAAATTGAAGGTGAAGATTCACTTTTCTGCTGTAAATCGCATTTTTGTGTGACTCTTACTTCACGCCATAGATCTTTATAAAATTTGTACAAAATTTTCATATTTGACGGATATCTATTTATGTCGGTATAGCTCCGTACCATAAAAGATCAATCAAATTGAAATATCAATTACCGATTTAGATAATACAAACTTTAAAATATTTTTTTAAACATCTCGATACGATGATTTTTGATGAAGTTAACTTTATTTGCTTGCTGTTTTTCAAAATTAAAGTCATTTAAAATCAACGTTAAAAATGAAATTCAAATTTCACATATTTCCGCGAAGAATGTGATGGAGCGAATGTACAAAAAAACATTTTAAAATCAAAAAAAAATTTCTAGGTATAATTGTAACTTAAGGTATAATTGTAACTTAACTACTTTAACACTTTCTCTTTAAAATGGTTTTTAACCATTACTACATTTTTTTCACTGAGTGATTTGAAGTGAATAATATATTTTCTAGTCTTTTCATTAAAAATTTCTCAAAATTTTGCTGCCAGTATTAGCATTATCCGAAATGTATCACGGGGAGATTATGTCGGACTTACACCTCATGTGCGCGCGATGTGTGTATGTGTGCCACTTAAAAATTGAGTGTATCATCTCTAAGATGAATTACTTCTGTTGGCCATAACTTCTGAATTGGGCAATATTTTACAACGAATGTGGCATGAAATTCCACAGAATTTAATCCTGCGATTTATCAACGGATACGCTGTCTAGAAGTGATACATACATACACACACACAAGCACGCATGCACGCACGCACTCACGCACGCACGCACGCACGCACGCACGCACGCACGCACGCACGCACGCACGCACGCACACACACGCACGCTTATACACATGAGATGTAAATCCGACCATATAACCTCCCTATGGTACACCTCAGATAATGCTAAGATCCACGGCAAAATTTTGAGAAATTTTTAGCGAAAGACTAGAAAATGTATTATTCACTTCAAATCACTCAGTGAAAAATATTGTAGCGTAATGGTTAAAAATCATTTTAAAGAGAAAGTGTTAAACTTAACTTACAATTATAGAAATTTATTATGGTTTTAAAATGTTTTTTCGTACATTCACTCTATAACATTCTTCGCGGAGATGTGTGAAATTTGAATTTAGTCATTTTTAATACTGATTTTAAATGACGTTAACTACGTTGAGAAGCAACAGGCAAACTTCAAGATAAAGTATCTTTGTCAAACATTATCGTATCCAGATGTTTAAAAAACCATTTTAAAGCATGAAATCTCTAATTACGAAATCAGTAATTGATATTTCAATCTGACTGATCCTTTATGAAGCTATATGAACTCAATTATATCAGTCAAATGTGAAAATTTTGTACAAATTTTACAAAGGTAATGGCGTGAAGTAAGATTCACGCAAAAATGCGGTTTACAGCATTCGAAAGAGTGAATCTTTACCTTCAATTTGCTTTTTTATTGACCTTTGTACAATTTTTTTAAATCGAATTATTCAACATTGAAGCAAAAATGCTTCTAATGTCGAATAATCGGTGAAAAGAAATCATAGCGTCATAAAAAAAAAATTAAAAGCAACGATTCACTCTTTCGAATAATGTAAATCTCATTTGTGTACAATTTTTAATTCGCTCCGAAACTTCACAAATTCGTAAAAATTTTTAAGATCTGATGCGTCTTCATTTAAGTAACTTCACAAAATATTAAGATCGAGCTTTTAAGTAGCGAAAAGTAGAGACTTTAAGCTTTGAAAAAAATATTTTTTTAAACATGTTGATACGATAATTATTGAAGTTACACTATCTTTAACTATTTTTATAGGGTGGAACAAGCGATATATGTGTGAAAATAGCTCCCCTTTTTTGAAAATTAAAATTTTGACAATTGTTCCAGATTGTTCTAAGTTTGTTCTATATTGTATCAAAGCGATATTATCTTATTCCAAATCGTTCTTTAATAAAATCGAAAAAACGATTTCTTTTGCTAGCCCCCCTTTTTTAAAAAATCAAACAATTTCTTCTCGTTACAGATTGATCTAATTCCAAACATTGTTCCAAAAGGACAATTCCGTATGACGAACGGATATAGCAGAAAACAGAAAAACATTTTCTTATCTGGTACCCTTTTTTTTAATTAACGAACATTATCGTTATAGATTGTTCTAAAGATTGTTCCAAAAGAACAATTCCGTAAGTCGAACGGAAATCGAGAAATATAAAAAAAACGTATTTCAACAAACGGACGCTCCAGTAAAAGTAAAGGTACATTCTCCTTATTACAACGTAGAATATACTTTCAGTTGTTTTATACTTTCAGTTCTAGTCCTATGAAAGGTAATTCTGTGAATCTACAACCGCTACTGGTTCTTCCAAAAATTGAAAAAACTGATCTCATTAATTATAGCAACAAGAGAAAATGTACGCTTCCTTTCTTATTTTAATGGAGAACTTTTTGTTCTGAATTGTTCTACTGAGTTGTTCTTGTAGTCCTACGAAGCACAGTTTGCAATATGAATCTCCTATCGCTATCGGTTTTTTGAAAATTAAAAAAATGCGGTGTCTTTTAATATACTCATAGCTTAATCATTATCTATACAATAAGCCTTTGGTATCCGTTATTTTATCATCCATTCTCTCTCATTTATCAGTATTTTGTAAGTATTGGATCAATACTTAAAATAAAGTATAATATAATTAAATAATATTAAATAATATAATTACGCTATTGAAAAACGATAATTTATATGATGAACTGTATCTGAATACTTGAATAGTTCGGTTTGCATTTTATGTACGTAACCGATTCTATAAACTGCACGGTGAATTAAATTTACAGTTTTATAATGCAATCATAAACAGAACTAATCTAATAACATTAAAGATTAAATTTACAAACATTAACATTAAATAACATTAACATAAATTGTCGTTTAATAATATTGTTGCTACTAGTCATGTTAGAGGGAGCATCTTAATGTGCATGATTTATTTCGACAAATGTAAGCTCAGATTTGGATATGGATCTTTCGAATTTCATTCGGGTATCTTCCTAATTCGACCACTGAGATTGCGGTAATACTTGTCGCAGCTAGTTTATACAAGAAAATGTTTGTGCGTTGATTACATGTGAAAAATAAACTGTATCTTTGAAACTCTAACGTACGTATATATCATTTATGATATACATACATATTTAAATTTTTTAATTTGTTTCATTTTTTCATATAATTAATGAGGTATTTTGTGTGTGCGTGTGCGTGTGCGTGTCGTGTGCGTGTGCGGTGCGTGTACGTGTGCGCGCGCGCGCGCGCGTGTGTGTGTGTGTGGATGGATGGGTGGGTGGTTGCGCGCGCGCGCGCATGTATGAGAGAGAGAGAGAGAGAGAGAGAGAGAGAGAGAGAGAGAGAATGAAAGGAGATAGAAAAAAAGAAATAACAACACGAAAGCCATTTAATATGTATACAATCAAAACCGTTTAGGTAACGTACAATTATAATAGTATTTTACAATGAAACATTTCTTTAATATTATTATAACGTAATATATTTATTAATAACATTATATAAAGTATCTCCTGTAAAACCATTATAAATGTATAAAAATACTTTACGTTTCCATGTAAATACACATGTTTATATGACAATTTATTTTAACGCTTACTTTCTTTGGCTTGCGTAATAAATCGTCATATTCTATCCAGTTAGTGCCATTATATTGCACACACGCAACGGACGTTTGGGAATGTTGCCGTGGTACACAACGCATCTAACATGCGTGTATTATTGCTCATAGTTGTGCACAGTACGATACGTTTACAGAACGCTCTTTATCATAATAGGCATATCACAGTAGGCGATTCTAACTTCGGTCCTTTGAGGGGGGGGCGTGGGGCGCGAGTGATATTCATTGGCACAGAATAGGAGGGACGGCGCGGGGAAGTCCCCGGTTGGCAACATCATCGCTGTTTACGTAAACACCCGATCGATTGATTACATAAACATGATCATATTCCGTTATGCGTTTCTTATTTCTTTTTTTCGTCAGGCGCCGCCGTCGCTATCGCCGCTATCACTGCCCGTCGTCGCCCTGTCACCCTCTTCAAAAATGCGTAGGTAACAAGAGCTTACGTGTTAGAGAAAGATAGAGTGCGACGATGTCGGAGCGTGTAATGTGATATGGAAGAAAGAACAACGAAATGAATCAATAGAGTAGGTAATCAATATACTAGGCCGATTCTAACCTAAGGGGCTAGAGGAGTGCGGGACACGGATGATACGTTGGTGAGAGAAAGCAGAACACGGGGATACTCGTTGATGAGGATAAGCGGAGCACAGGGGATACTCGTAAGCGCGGGAGAGAGAGCAGCGCGGGGAAGGTTCCTGATCGGTGGCATCACGTAAACAGTGATAACTAGGATATATTTATGTATCTACTCCGGTCGATGAATTACATAAACATGATATGCGTGATGACGTTTCGCTATGCGTTCCGTATTTATATCGTCACCTGCTGCCCGCCGCTGCTCTTTCTAAAAATGCATCGGTAACAAAGGTTCGCATGTTACAAAAAGATAGAGCGCGACGATAGAGTATGACATCTTTTTCTTCTTTTATCTTTTTTTATGACTTAGTTTTCATAATACGTTGTATTTTTTTCTTTTTTCTTTTTTACCAGCGCATCAAGGCAAAGGATGGGTAATAAAATAAAGTACATATATATAGTGATGCGAACAAATTTTTTTTATTCACATTATTACATTGATTTTTTGTACGCACTAAAAACTAAAGCTAATAGCTCACAATCGACGAGCTGATGTCCATTGAAAATATCATTATCGCGTATAGCTTTCTCAGACGCGATATTGGAGAATCGATGAGTCGGACTAATTGTTCGAATGTTACATTGATACACCCATCAAACTCAAACATAAGGCGTAGCATCATTCGGTCATTGTCATGTGTATGGACGAAGAATCGAGACGTACAAGCGTATCGTTTAGCATGCAAACTCTGTCCGTAAGCGGTCCAATGCTTATGAAATTGTCTTTGTATTCGTTTCGAAGCATTTTGTAAATATTCCATCGCTGCTCATAGAGACTCTTTCACGTTTCGAGAGATAGCGACAATTCGTGTCCGCAATGAATTTCCAGGGTGGAGGACGATCTCTCGGAAGACCGATTGATTCTAATTTCCAAAAATTTGTAGTCCGTATTCGTCAGATCATAACGTCTGTTTAGTAAACGCATCGCGCGATACTCCATACATACATAATGTTAAAAATCGTTTTTTGTATATAGAATTGAAATTTACATGTTATATTCCTTCTTCACGTCGTACGATGCGTTACTTTCCTTGGCGAAGTATATTTTTCTCGTTCGTACAAGCGAGTATCGCAAAACTGATTGCATCCGCGTAAATTGTGACGTATATGTACTTCTGGAATCGAAGAGAGGAATCAGGCTCTCCCTCTTTTTCTAAGAATTTCGACACGTTTTATCACGTCTTTCTATATATTTTCTTTGTCACAAGTTCATTCATACGTTCATACATACGTTTATATGTACGTTCATACATACATTTATATATACGTTTATATATACGTTTGTACGTACATTTATACATACGTTTATACGTACATACAAACATACATACATACATGTATTGTAAAAGAAGGGAAAAAGAAATACGTAATAAATACGTTAACGTATTTTATTTAAAAAAAAATTCTTTTGCAACCAGTTACACATTTTCAATACATTTTGTAACGCACAATTCTTAACATGTTGTCCACATCGCATAGTATTAGTAACATCTAAATTAGATAAAGATTCCATATCTTCATAAACTGCATCCAAGGTCTCGATGTACATGCGTTTTCGCTCCCGAAGCAAGTTCCACAGCCATATTCGTTTCTCGCGTCCCTTGATGTATACGATAACATCAATTTCAACTACAGCCGCCATAATCAGGCGTTTCGCCTCACTGTACGGATCCTCCCGTCCTCCCATCGCAATTCATGATGATAAGCAATCAATGAGGAAGCGCAAAACCTATCGGATCTTGTCAAAAATTCTGATGACTCTTAAAGTATTAAAATGCGTGAGAACGGTCCTCTGTTTCAACACCGCTACTTCCTTTATGATAAATTTCTTGTTAATGATGAATCTTTGCAGATCCACAAACGTCAGTATCAAGGTCATGACGAGCAATTTTTCGAGACTGCACCTCACTCCAGTTTTTCTCTCTTTTTAAAGACAATACATGTTGACATCGAAATTTACATGTCTTGCGGATTACGTTAGTCAACAGATTATACTGAGTTACACGATTGTGTATGATGAGATAATAGGCTGTTGTATTTGCGGGCACATTCTCATTGCAGTCAAATTCTATGCGTAGTGGCATTCATGGCGGATTCGTTTTGTTGCGAGCAATCAATGATCACAAAATGCCCTTTCTCGATAAATGAGAGCACATTGAGTAACATTTCGAAGCAATAGATTCCATAATATGCTCTACGAAAATGAGTATACATATCAAATAGAACGTATCTCTTTTTGCCAAAATTCAGATTTAAATCATCGTACGAATATAACTGAATTTGGATAAAGTTTTACGTTACTCAAATTACAATCGTCGATCACACTAACATCTCGTGACATGTATGATATTCTTTTGACTGGTCTGCAAAGCAAAGATAACGAATCGAGGCCTCTTAAGCTGTGGCCATTTTGACGGCCCATGAATGCTTGATCGTAACAGAGAATACTCATATAGGGGTATAAGCTTATCCGCTGTTTGCTCATAGGTGACATTAATGAGCGTACAAAGCTACCCTGGGCACACAACACACTTTTTTTATGTATTTCACATCTGTCGACATTAACCAGTGCATATCATCAGCAATTTCATACAATAACATACATTTTCTTTCGTAATCATGTCTTTGTTGCTAAAAAAAAAAGCATATGCGGGAAGCTTTACTTTTCTGTTTCAATTTGAAGAAATCGGCTGCCGAATCGTATCGAATGCGTGTAGAGGCCTATGGCGACAATGCTTTATCAGAAACAACATGCAGAGATTGGTTTCGCCGGTTCAATGACGACAATTTTGACTTGTGACAAGAAGCCCTGTGAAAATCGGCACAGGAAGGTTGAGGAATGTCAATTGCAGGCTCTTTTGGACGAGGACGATACTCAATCGCAAAAAATGCTTGCCGAGCAATTGGGTGTTCCTCAAGCAGCCATTTCCATGCGGCTACATAGGGAAGGTTCAAGGATCAAATGATCGGAAAATGGATGCCGCATGAACTGAACGATAGGCAGATGGAGCGACGCCAAAACACATGCCAAATTCTGCTTACCAGATAAAAAAGAAAGTCCTGCATCGAATTGTGACAGGCGATGAAAAGTGGATCTATTTTCAGAATCCTAAACGCAAGAAATCTTGGGTTGATCCCGCCCAACTATCAACATCTTCCTCAAGACCAAATCGCTTCGGACGAAAAACAATGCTGTGCGTTTGATGGGATCAGGAGGGTGTCATCTACTACGAGCTTAAAACCTGGTGAAACTGTTAATGCTCACCGCTACCACCAACAACTGATCAAATTGTACCATGCTCTGCGTAAAAAAAGGCCGCATTATCAGAAAAGACATGACAAGCTGATTTTCTTCAACGACAACGCACCATCGCATACGTCAACAATGATCCAAAACTACTTGAAGACACTCAACTGGAAAGTGCTACGCCATCCCGCTTACTCACTAGACCTGGCACTTTCTGACTATCACCTGTTTTCGTCGATAAGCCACGCTCTCGCTGAGCGACACTTCGATTCTTACGAAGACATCCGAAAATGGCTTGATGAGTAGTTTGCCTCGAAAGATGAGGAATTTTTTTGGCGTGGTATAC
>NW_017259287.1:119343-152693 GCF_001594045.1 Atta colombica | reverse complement strand
AAGGTGCCAGGTCTGGTGAGTAAGCGGGATGGGGTAGCACTTTCCAGTTGAGTGTCTCCAAGTTAGTTTTGGACCATTGTTGACGTGCGATGCTGCGTTGTCGTTGAGGAAAATCAGCTTGTCATGTCTATTCCGATAGTGCCTTTTTTTACGCAGAGCACGATGCAATTTGATCAGTTGTTGGTGGTAGCGGTGAGCATTAACAGTTTCACCAGGTTATAAGCTCGTAGTAGATGACACCCTCCTGATCCCACCAAACGCACAGCATCGTCTTCCGTCCGAAGCGATTTGGTCTTGAGGAAGATGTTGATAGTTGAGCAGGATCAACCTAAGATTTCTTGCGTTTAGGATTCTGAAAATAGATCTACTTTTCATCGCCTGTCATAATCCGATGCAGGAACGACTTTCTTTTTTGTCTAGCAAGCCAAATTTTGGCATGTGTTTTGGCACCATCTGCCTATCGTTCAGTTCATGCAGTACCCATTTTCCGATCTTTTGAACCTTCCCCATGACATGTAGCCGCATGGAAATGGCTGCTTGAGAAATACCCAATTGCTCGGCAAGCATTTCTTGCGATTGGGTATCATCCTCGTCCAAAAGAGCCTGCAATTGACAGTCCTCAACCTTCCTGGGCCGATTATCACGCTTCTTGTTACTCAGGTCAAAATTGTCGTCATTGAACTGGCGAAACCAATCTCTGCACGTTGTTTCCGATCAAGCATTGTCGCCATAGGCCTCCACAAGCATTCGATGCGATTCGGCAGCCGATTTCTTCAAATTGAAACAGAAAAGCAAAGCTTCCCGCATATGCTTTTTTTTTAGCAAAAAACTAGACATGATTACGAAAGAAAAAATGTATGTTGTATGAAATTGCTAATGATGTGCACTGGTTAATATTGACAGATGTCAAACACATAAAAAAAAGTGTGTTGTACGCTCACTAATGCCATCTATGAACAAACAGCGGATTTAAGCTTATACGCCTGGTACTCACCAGACCAGGCACCTTCTATCACCTGTTTTCGTCGATGGGCCACGCGCTCGCTGAGCGGCACTTCGATTCTTACGAAAACTTCCGAAAATGGCTTGATGGTTTGCCTCAAAAGATGAGGAATTTTTTTGGCGTGATATACACAAATTGCCCGAAAGATGGGAAAAATGTATAGTTAGCGAGGACAAGTACTTTGAATAAATTTGTTTTTGCTTCCTAGGAAAAAAAAAATGTGTTTTTTTGACTAAAAACAGCGGATTTAAGCTGATACACCTGGTACTTGTTACATAGTTATGTATTACGATAGCATGTCAATATATATGTGATGTATCAAATGCAGACACAAATGATGTATATTACTCATTCATATATGAAAGAGATAATTTACTTTCAGAATTGAATATCTTTATTAACAGAATATCGTATATGTATAACAATTATGTTGCATAACATTGTATATCTGACCAGATATATCGCTAATCGCTGTTTTTGCTCTGTAAGAGTCAATTTCTTGTCGTAAGATAAAATCATAAATTATTTTCTTTATTTAAGTGCAATATTAGAAATATAGCAATATCGTCAAAATGGCATATTCAAGAAAATAGCGAATTATAAATCCGCTACTTATAAATAGCGAATTGTCTCAACGGTAGCTTTGTATAATAATATTTCTTCATATTTTATACATAAAAATTGAAATATAAAAATGCATTGGACCTTTTTCATCTTAGAAGAAAAAAATGGTCAATTTTTTTTATCTCATGTTATTATTTTATGGTATCATAATATCCGATCTATGCGACTCTATCTGTAATTAGACAAATCGTCACAATGCAAAACACGAAGTTATTCGCTTGCATATCAAACTTAATTACAAAAATGATAATTTTGCATCAAATATTCCATCGCAATTTTTGAATATTTTACCTTTTATGACTCGTTTAATTTATGGTATGATCGTTACTTATAAATATCTTTTAAATGATAAATCTAAGTCACCTCTTGCGATTTTTACGATAAAAACTGACTTCATCTTTATCGCACATTAATACGATATTTACTGCATACAATGTAATAAAATATTTAAAAAGCAAGGCCAGCTTCCGAATAAGTAGTAAATATTTTTTCAATCGAATTAGCATATGCCGCTGTTCTTAAGTCGAGTCCGAGATTGAATTTCATGGCAGTCTTCATAATAGCCTATATTAAACAAAAAATATTTAGAATTAAGTTGAATATTTAGAAAAATATTTAGAATTGACTTTATACTTGATCTAACTTATATTAATCTAATTAATTACCCTAGCAGATCTCTCCATTGTATAATCTAGACCAGAATGGACAATATCTTTTTCAGAAGCGCCAGATATACGTTTTTGAAAAGCTTCGGATGGTGTAACGGGAATACGGCCACCGACACGACCAAATCTACGCTCTAAAGATTCTTGCACCGATTCTACAAATATAAATTTATAAATCATATTTTCAAAAGTTATTCGCTTGCATATCAAACTTAATTACAATTTTTATTTTTTATTAGAATTTCTCTAATAAAATTGAATTCAATGACTGAGTACAATATTTTTGGCAGTGGATGATTAATCAATTTCATCCACTGATTCTATTTTTTCTCGTCACTGAACAAAGGACCAGTTGATTTTGCAAAAATTTCTAAACATTTAACTTTACATAAAAATTTCTCGACATATAACTTCTTTTTTCATCACAGACATATTTAAATAACATATCTTCAATTTTAACTTTAACTACATTTATGTTAGTGTTCCAATAGATGTGGTTTTTATGTAAAATCTTATATGCTCTTAATTTTATTTCTATCTAATTATTTCTGTTCCTAATGTATGTGTTTTTTTTACTATTTAATATCTACAGTTGAAGAAAATTAACAATAAGTAGAATTCAAAATATTCTTTATTTTTATTATTCGTGTTAAATAAAGTTTATTAATTATCATAAACTATAATAAATTAAACTAATTAAATTGATTAGTTTGTAGGACTCCTTATTCTTCAATCAAATTTGTACTGATCAAAAACGATTTGGAGTTGGCGCGGTAAATAATGCGCAATATTTTATTAATAATTTTAAAACTTTTAATAATTTAGAATTAAAAATTTCGAAAAGTTATTACAAAAATTCCATATACCTGTCGACTATGTACTTTAACCATCTTCAGCAGATCTTATATATAATTAAAATTAATTTCTATTGCAGAAACAATATAAGATTTATACAATGTTGTTATACGTGTGACTTTGTTGATTTGATATTCCTGACGGTGCACAAAACAAAGAAAGATGCAGAAAATGGCCATGCTGTCCAACTAAGTTATCCGGCTCATTGGAAACATTTCTCAATTTTTTATCTGTATAGATTTTATTTATTAGATACAGTTGAACAGCAAACGAACCAAAAAATTTTTTTCTGCTTACCTTATAGCCTGTGAACATTACACACAATAAAATATCTTTACAGTTTTACAAAATAATCAATTTAATTAGATAAAATAATAATATTATGGCTCAATAAAAATAAATAAACATTAAATCAACAATAAGGGCTACGAGCCAAATTTTAATATATTTAAAATTATTCAAACATTTCGACCTTTTTGTTAGGCCATCTTTAGTATTTACAATGTTTGGAAAATCAAACACAATAAATTAATTTTCTGTAACGATTGAATACATATAATTCTGAACTTATAATTACTAACATAAAGATCGTAGATTTCTTTATGTATTAATGCTGTAACAATATATAATTCCCTCTCTCTTGTAATTTAATTAATTAACATTCGTCTATATGATTATAGCAGTCATAATTTATGATCCATATTAATCGATTGAATTAGTCGATAAACGAGTATAAGCACACATTCTGTCAATTAGAATAAATACATTATATAATTATATAATGTATATAATTATATAAGAATAAATACATTATAAATTATAAAACCAATAGTGAATAAATGATCGTTACATTCATTAATTGTTCATATACATAATCATATACATAATTAAATAAAACAGACCTAAGTATATAATAAATTAAAAATTGTGTACATATATCTCAAACGAGAACGTATAGCAAGGATATTAGTCCAATTAATTAAAGACAATAGAAAATAAGTCAATTAATTTTAAAAACAAATTGCGATTCGAATCAAAAAATTAAAATATTCAATGAGAAACTAGTTCTGATGCTATGTAATAGCAACTAGACTTTTGTAACTGTTGGAAGTGGGGATTGGAAGATGAGATTGGAAGAGAAATAGAGATAGGGAAACGAAAGAAATAAGAAGAAAAGAAGGAACTATGAAGGAGAAAGAGACTGAAAAGCTATAGATAAGAATTCGGTATTGATTCAGTATCATTTTGTTTGTTCAATCTTAATTTTTTATTTTTTTATATGAATTTCATTTCGGAGATTAATCTTTTATTGTAAGACGGCTCTTTGTCTAAAATCTTTATGTCTTTCCAATTGAAATTACAGTTGTAATTTATACGCATAATTTATATGATCAGTAATCACCGATGGAGAACCATTTTTTTTTTAATGTCCGAAGTGTTCATTTAATCTTGTTTTCAGTTTTTTTTTATTTGTCCTATATAACTCGCTTCACAGTCTTCACAAGAAATTTTATAGACAACATTATGATTAGCCAAAGAATCTAATTGATTTTTTCTCTAGTTATAAGACTTTTTAGAGTATTAGGGATAAAATACACTAGTTTACAATTACACCTATTAGGCAAAAAACTTTCAAAAACAGATTTTATATATGGAATTGTGAAAAATTGTTCTTTAATATAAATATTTTGTTTTATATTATTATTGTATATGTGATATTTTAATCTTTTTTCTATTATTGAAAAAAATGAAGGAAAGAGGATAGCCATTATTTAAAAGATATGAATAGCATCAACCAGGTTTTTCTGGAACCGAGGATGAGTCAATCTGATTATTTTACCCACCAAAGACCATGCTTTTTTTATGACTTAGAAAGTGATGTAAGTGAAAATTAAGAAATCTGCCTGAACAAGTAACTTTCTGTTTATGTTTATCAAAAATAATCTTATAGTTGTCAGTAGTGTCTAAAAAACTTAATTTACCATCAATACCGTTCTCCAGTGAACTGTAGTCTATATGTAAAAAGTTAAATATTTCTGATATTTCATTAGTACTTCCTAATGGAGCGATGTCATCCACATACCGCAAGTAGAATAATAATTCTACAGGTAATTTTTTCGCTATTTTTTTCAAGATCCTGCATAACCATGTCAACAACAATTGATGACAATGATGATTTAAATGTGGTGATCCATTGAAGCACTTGCTTATAAATTTTGTTGTTGAATGAGAAAAAATAGAGTTAAGATCAGATGGATGGAAATTAAAAATTGTCTTACAGTTTGTCTTTTTTAATATATAGTCCCATCTCTATTTTTCACGCTGTTTAATGCTAGTTCTACCGGAATATTCGTAAATAAGGACACAACATCTAATAATATCAAAATGTAGTTAGAATCAAAATGGATTCCAATTTAATTAGTTTATAATTTATTATAGTTTATGTTAATTTACGCTAAGCTCAGAAAATGCATTTTTTAACTTTATATTTCAAGTTTTGTTTATGTCAAATTACTTAAAGATTGGATCATACATCAAAAATTAATATATTATAATTAAATAATTAATTGAAAAAAGTATAAAAATGGAGAATTCTTAAACTTACTTGATACATCTTTTCGTAAATGATGGAGATTTATCATTATTCTAAAGTGGAACGTAATAATTTTTTTTTTTCATGTGTTGCTTCCTACAGTAGAATGCATTGCTGCTGCTGTTGCTACTGCTGTTGGACTTTTCGTACAAGCAATTAAAGCAATATTGATCGTATAAATTGCGTATAGCTCTAATCACAAACAAATTGCAAGGAAGAGTTTTTGCAGGAAAGTAGAATAGATAAGCGGGTTTTAAATAATTATGTGTTAGTGCGTATATGCGATGTACGTGCGTGCGTACGTGCGTGCGCTAAAAATGTAATGAGAGAGAAGAGCTCCTTTTCTCAACACTACCACTTCCTTCACGATAAATTTTTTTCCAATGATAAATCTTTGCAGCTCCGCAAACGTTTATACAGTTATGGCGAACGATTTTTCGAGACTGCGATCGATTTTAATGAATCGTATATTTTATAGCGTGTCGGATTATGTACTTAGATGATTTTACACACAACGTTGGTTAACGAATATACTGAACTACGCGATCGTGTATGATGAGACAATAGACTGTATTTGCAAGCACATTTTTCTTGCAATCAAATTCTATGCGTACATTCACGGTGGCGTTCTTGACGGATTCGTTTTATTGCGAGCAGTCAATGACCGTAAAAGATTTTTTCTCGACAAAGAGCACATTGAATAGTATTTCGAAGCAATCGAAATTCCGTAATATGCTTTACGAAAACACGCGTACATATCAAACAAAATGGCATTCTCTCTTTTATCTCTTTTTATCAAAATCCAAATTCAAATCACAGTACACATAAAAATCTGAATTTAAATAGAGTTTCATGTTATTCAAATTACAAGTGTCGAACACACTTGCATCTTGAAATATGATGTTCTTTCGACTTGTCCATAGAGCAAAGATAAAGTATCGCAGTTTTTCGAGCTGAGTAATTGTTTTGACGGCCCATGAATGTTTGGTCGTATTTTACAACAGAGAATATTCATACAAATCTCATGAGCGAAAACACATGCTCAAATAACAACCGCTTTCCAATACTCATAGCATCGACAGCTTATTTATTTCGCTTAATAACACATGGCATTCGTCACTTTGAATAATTCAAACGTCGGGTCTGTCGCCAATTCAGACAATTATTGTCGTTGCTGTCGTGATTTTATCAATATCAACTTGTGGCGATCGTTGACGAAAACTCATGCATTTGTAATCCTCGCAAAGCCCAACAACATGTTGAGCAGTACGCAAAAATTAAAGTCCTTCCTCTAGTCGGATCTAGTGTTCCATCCAGTGTTCAGCGCAATCAAAGATTTATCATACATCAGCGACACGTAGTTCTTGATGATAATAACTCCGATGTTTCTGGTACGATTAATCTCCATATCGTTGAATATATAATAGCATTTCGAAGCAGTCGATTCCGTAATATGCTTTACGAAAACGCATATCGAATTACATGAACGCGACACAATTATTTTAATTAAAATAATAATTATATTCGCTTACAGAAGAAAATAGTTATTGCGATATAGAATCTTTGTTACTTGATAAGACTTTATAAGATTTTGTATGAAAAACACGGAATTTCTAGATTCACGTATTTTCTGATTTCAATTTTCGCAAATCTGTTATAGAAATTTCTCGATGTAAATTTATAACAATTATTGAATGGTTTCTGATAGACAAGAATTATTATGATAAAATATGTTAGTTATTCTAGAAACTTCTCGATGTAAATTTACAACTATTATTGAATAATTTCTGGTAGGCAAGAATTATTATGACAAAATGTTTTAGAAAATTTAGTATTTGATTTTTTAAAAATATAAAAATTATTTTGCAAGAAAAAAATTCTTTAATAACGTAAAGTTAAAACGATCTCCGCACATTTAAACTATAGAAATGATCCTGAGCCGGAGCGTCATGTGAACGTTTGGCGGCTCGGGCGCCGAGCCTCGAACAATAGTGAGAATAGAACGCCGGAATCGGCCCGAAATGTGCAAATCTTTGCGAGCACTGACCTAAACATCTGATGAGCGACAACGCGAACCTGCTAATCCTGTTCAAACAGGATGATCCAACTTGAAACACGTTTACAACAATCATGTGAATACCGAATATGTCGTACGATGAATTTTGCGCGTTGTGTCGCGACTGTTGTGTTGGCGACAAAATATTTCTACTAATTGACAAGGACAGTGCGCTTAAAGACGAGAAGTAGAAAAGAATTTAATGAGTTTGCGATACCATAACATGGTCAGTCGTTGTCGATATTTCGCTAGAGATGAACATGGCTGATGTGTGCAAGCGTGAAAAAATCGCGAAGGAGATCGAGAAGATGTGCGAGTCGATCCGCAAGAAACATCGCGCTCTGAACACTGAAGAATCAAGGACATGGCGTTGGATAGGCATTTTAAGTCTATTATCAAATCGCGCGACAGAACGTTCACATCCCCGGTGTGCGCGTGATAAAGAGAGAGTTGCGCTATAATGACGCAGCGTCTGTGACTAAGCACGAGGAGGAAGAGAAGAATAAGAAAGATAGCGTAACGTTCGAACCCTCCACGACTCTGCGATAATCGATCGCATGATCGTGTACAGTCGATAACTTTCACATGAAGTACGAAGATCGTACAATTGAGTCATCCGAGAACGTTTTCGAAACGACGAACGACTCGCTAGCAATGAAGATTCAGAATCGATTGTAAACGTCGAAAGACCGAAAAGCGAGTCGATTTGGGCCCGCTGAGTCAAAAGTCGAGGCTATCCTACGGGGAACGCGAAGAAAAGAGAACAGTAGTATAGATGACGTGTATGGCGTTTACTTACACAAGGATGGACTGACGTTTGGCAATAAACCTTTCAACGTGGATGTAGCAGACAAAATAATACGTGATATTTTAATCGTGATTATTTACGTAATATTTTGTATTAAGTACAATGTAATCGCGAAGCCATGATATTTATGCGAATAGCAATACGCGATAAATCTTTGTTACATGAAGACCGTGATGCACTGCTGCAAGTTGCGATAATGTATAAATAATATAATAACATAACGTTTTTTGTCATACATAGTCGTTAAGTTTATCTTGCTGCTTGCTAGGTGTTCATCATGCGTTGGACAGAATGGCAGATCAAAATGCTCGTTGTGCAGATGCTCCAGATATTCTAAGTTGACTTCATAACCTGTGAGTAAATCTTGAGCAATCGCGCTAACGTCAAAGTCCGAAACATTTTCAACCCATCGAAATTTGACGTACGGTAACAGTTGACACATCGCTCATCCGCATAGATTATTAACATCGAAGTACATCAAGTACGTAGAAAATTGCGGGTTATACTGCATATATTTGTTATTAGCTCGCGCGTACATTGACTAAGACCGTCGCGTATACCGCGCTCGATAAAATCATCATATCGATATTAGTAAACAATTCGAAATTTATGCGCGTATATTTCAGCATAGCATCCCACGTAAAACTTGATAAAGTATAATAATACGGATCGAGACCGTAACTTTCAATACATTTACACGCGAAAATTTTCGAATATGTCGGCTAACAGCAATATATCCGTTTTTAAATATAGATTGCTATATTCATCCAAGGGTTGAACAGAGAACTGTGCCAAACGTTCATGACGTGCGCGTAATCGCTTTCGCTTACAGTGTCACCGGTCAAGGACTGTAGAATGATTCGCGCAGTGGTAAACATATATCCTGCAGCTTGTTAGCGCAATTAATGTACAATACTTGTATGGAAAAATCCTTTTTCGTGTCAGTAGCTCAAAGTCTTCTTCGGACAAATTTTGAAATTCGCATTGTAAAATTCGAAATTCATTTTTATTGAGAAAGGATGCTAAATTGTCGAGACTTAAAAATTTATAAGGACCAATGAATCATGATTTTATGTTATTCCGAATCTTTCAGCGGTATCTTTAACATTTCTTGTAAATGATATATATTTTTCCTTTGTTGGTAATAATTCTATACAGCCTTCATATGCTATAGCTATTTTTTTGATAATAAATTGTGAATCATAATCTGATAAATTGTAGAAAACTATGGGAATAAAATATGAGTTTTTATAATTTAAATTACAATTTGAATGTGCGGGACTCCTGTAACAACTGGTTAAACGGCAATAATCGCTTACTCGATTATCATCTAGCGCGAAAGGCTTTTCGTACACATGACAATGCGTCGCGCTGCGCAATGTCTCCCACTGTTCGCTCGACAAAGTTTCCATGAAGATATTAGCTGCTAAAATTTTTTTTACGCAATGTGCTAAACTTCGCAATTTTCGACGAACCAAGAAACGCAATCTAGATCGCGACGAAATCAATATGTTGGCAGCGAATCGTACGAATAGCGCAAGTAGTATCCTATGCTAAATACTTGATGATGATGATGTTGATACATGCGCATAGATGCTTCTTGATAGCTATTAGTTTTCTCGAGGATGCATTCTATCTAGATCAGCGTAAACGACAAATGAAACTCGGTCCTTTCTATATAGTTGTTAAAACTCAATCACTTGTCATCGTCGTTCGGTAGTCGGATAGTGCAGTCGTTTATCCGTCGGCAATCTATCATGTGTGACTGCAATCTCTCGTTAGAATGAAAATAATGTAAACAGTTGCAAAATAATGTTCATCAAAATAAATAATGTTAATTTTTTTTCAAAGAAGAATTTGCTTTTATTAATCATATATTTACAGATTCTTGATCCATACGAAATGGCTCATTGTTGTCTTGCGGATCTTGCAAATATAGTAAATTGACATATTTCTCTCCTTTCTATTGTCAGCGAGTCGCACCGAGAGAGCGTTTTCTGTCCCTTGATACCGTATACTAATTAATGGACACGTCGTTGAGACATTCGAATTTTGTTACGTCTTTTAACATTATAGGAAATTTTATATTTTGGAAATTCAGCTCTATCGTATAGTGTGGGTAAGAAGATTCACGATCCGCGTTTCTTTCGACTGGGTACAGAACGGCGATCACCGACCACGCGAATGCATTGTCCATCGATTGCACGTTAATCATCGCTCTTTTTGTCATTATCTTTCGCAGCATTTCGAACCGACATCCCATGCGCATTGGATTACACTTATTGATGTTTATTGTAAGATTCATGATTCGCGGCAATGCCCACCCACTCACGTTCTTGAAATTCCTTGAGAGATACCAACCAATGGATTCGATGACATGCCGCTTGTACCACTCACACAAGTTCGATGTTTGAAAGAGTTCATTTTTATTGACGAGTGAATTTTTTTCAAATATATTTTAATAACTGACGATTCTGTAAAGATATTTTGTCGTGTAGTGATTCACTGGCTATGAGATAAGCAAAAAAAATTTTTTTGTTTATTTGCTATTCAACGGTATCTAATAAATAAAATATATATAGAAAATATCTATATAGATAGAAAATTGAGAAATGTTTCCAATGAGCCGGGTAACTTGGACAGCATAGCCATTTTCTGCATCTTTCTGAAGTTTTGTGTATCGCTGAACTAGGAATATGATCAACATTATAAAGTCGCATAAACATAACATTGCATAAATCTTATATTATTTCTGCGGTAGGAATTTTAAATATATATAAAATTTGCTGAAGATGGCTAAAATATATAATCGAAACGTACGGAACTTTTGTAATAATTTTCGAAATTTTTATAATCCTAAATTATTTAAAGTTTTAGAATTATTATAATAGAATATTGCGCATTGTTTATCGTGCCGACCCCAAATCGTCCCTTGATTAGTACGAATTTTAATAATTATGTCACTTATTCATGCTCGTAATAATATGATTTTTATTATTATTATTTTGATTAATTAAATTTGTTATCTAACATACCTAAGAGATGATAATTAGACTCCTTTTCGTATTTGAAAGTTAGACGACCATATGACACGTGATTCAAGTTCTTCAACCACTCAAAGAACGAAACCGTGACACCACCAGCGTTAATGTACAAATCCGGGATTACAAGTATGTTCCTGTCAACCAGAATCTTATCTGCAGCAGGAGTAGTCGGTCCATTAGCAGCCTCTGCAATAATCTTTGCCTTCAAAAATATAATTTAATTATCATCTTTTGATTACCGTCTAAGGTCATTTAAAATTTCAGGTTAATTATAATATCGTCGTTTCATCAAATTAATGTAATAAATTATAGATCAACTCAGTTATTCATCAATCAATTTTTACATCAATCAATTAATTTTTAAAATAATATATAAAATATATATGAAATAAAAACACTTCCAAGAAATTAATTAAAAATCATTAAATAATTTTAATGTTTAGTAATTCAATTGAGTAAAGATTAATTCAATATAAATACAATGTTATTCAATATAACATCTATCTTCAAATCGATGACAGTTGATATATACTGATAATATACTGGCTATAAACTATAGAAAGTCAGGAAAGTCTCAAAAGAGACAAATAATCAGAATAATCAAATCAAATATCGCCAATACTAACGAAAGATGGTAAATGGGCAAGAGATAAGAAAAAAGCAAAAATATTTGCAGAATGTTTGGAAGATATCTCCAAATGACGTGGAAGAGAAAGTAAACAATGAAGAACATAAGAGAGAGCAGGACGAGCAGACGAAAGATTGAGGGAATCGAAGAGGAAGAAATAAAATTGGTCACGTCTAAAAAAAAGTGGCTAGAATAATAATAGAATAATAATTAAAATAAATATTAAACCTAAAAAAAGCATCTGACTTTGATTTTATCAAAGGAGAAGTACTCAGACAATTTCCTCGAAAAAGAATGGTTAAATTGATGTATCTTATTAATGCTTCGTATAGATTAAAATATGTTTCCAAACTGTAAAAAATAGCAGATATATTAGGTGTACAACTTTGCTTCCGCCATTTTCCTATAGATGGCTTTAGCGGTAAGTGGTGGTCGAAATAAATAGATCATAGACGTCATACAATAAACTTGGGCATCTGTCAACATAACCCCATAGAAACATTAGTCGATTTGTGTTTGCATCATAAAGTTATTCCCGATTAAAAATGTCAGTTTACGAGCCAAATTCTCGTCATTTGCGGGAGGTTTTAATTTTTTGCTTCAATATGAAGAAATCTGCGGCTGAGGCTCATCGAATGCTCTCAAATACTTATGGTGAGGCCGCTATTAGTGAAAGAACGTGTCGTAAATGATTTCAACGCTTCAAGAACGGTGATTTTGATGTCGAAGACCGGCATAGCGGTGAAGAGAGAAGATTTTCGAAGATGCAGAATTGGAGGCATTACTTGAGCAAGACTCGTGTCAAAACCAAGAAGAATTGGCACGATCATTGGGACTCAACAAGCCATTTCAAAACCCTCAAAGCCATGGGAATGATTCAGAAGCAAGGAAATTAGGTGCCGTACGAATTGAAGCCGAGAGATGTTTTGCTTGTGAACACGCTGCTTGAAAGGCAAAAACGGAAGGGATTTCTGCATCGCATTGTGACTAGGGACGAAAAATGGGTTCATTACGATAATCCCAAACGTAGAAAATCATGGGGAGTTCCCGGCCATGCTTCCACGTCGACGGCCAAACCGAATATTCACGACTCCAAAGTCATGCTCTGTATTCGGTGGGACTAGCTCGGCGTAGTATATTATGAACTATTAAAACCGACTGAAACACACAGGCGATCGGACGCAATTGATGCGTTTGAGCCGAGCATTGAAAGACAAACGGCCGCAATACAACGAGAGACACGATAAAGTGATTTTGCATGACAATGCTCGACCCCATTGCGAAAGTGGTCAAGACATACTTGGGAATGTTGAAATGGGAAGTCCTACCCCACCCGCCGTATTCTCCAGACGTTGCTCCCTCTGACTATCACTTGTTTCGATCAATGGCACACGGCCTGGCTGACCAGCACTTCCGGTCGTATGAAGAAGTAAAAAATTGGATCGATTCGTGGATAGCTCAAAAGATGACCAGTTTTTTCGACGCAGGATTCGTACGCTACCCGAAAAATGAAGAAGGGAGAAAGTAGTGGCCAGCGATGGACAATACTTTGAATAAATGTATAACCAGTTTTTTACAATAAAGCCTCGAATTTTGGAAAAAAAACGGCGGAAGCAAAGTTGTACACCAAATAATAATAATTCCCAAATCGCGTAAATCACCCAATGAAATTAAATCATATAAATCTATTTTATTATTACCAATAATATCAAAAGTTACTTAAAGTTACTAAAACTAATATTTAATCGAATAAAACTACTAATTGATAACTCAGGAATTATACCTGAGCATCAGTTTGGTTTTCGCGGAGAACACTCAACAATTGATCAAGTGCACAAAATAATCAATACTATTGAAAAAAAATCTCTTCAGAAGTCTTCTTAGATGGAATCTTCTTAGTAACCCAAGTGTTTGACAAGATCTAGCGCAAGGATTTCTGCTTAAACTTAGGAATGTTTTTCCAATCCAACATTATTCCCTACTTGAATATAATATATATAAAGGAAAGATACTTTAGAATTAAACAAGTTGAAACTTATTCAGAACTGAAAGAAATAAGAGCTGGAATGCCGCAAGGAAGTGTACTGAGTCCGGTGCTGTACTTGCTCTATATTAGGGATGTCCCCAAAGTAAAAAATATGGTTGTTGCCATATTCGCAGATGACACAGCCATTTTGTCAGTAGGCAACAATATATATATATTTTTTTCATTTATATTATATTGAGGAGACTACAAATAAATTACAAGGAGTAATAAACAAGATCAATAAAAAAAAACTGGACAAATCAAATTACATAAAAATAAGTCTATACAGGTAAACTTTATTAATAGAAAAAAAAGTAACTACCAATTAAATTAAATAAGATCAAAGATCCCTTATGTCAAAATACCTGGGGATGAATCTCGCCAAACTGCGTTAGAAAGAACATAATTAAGAAGAAAGTAAAAGAACTTCGAACTAAATACAAAAAGATGTATTGGCTAATAGGAAGAAATTCACTGACAATACACAATAAACTGCTATTATATAAGCAGATACTGAAACCAATTTAGATATATGGTATTCAATTGGGATTGCAATAAACCGAGTAATCTAAAAATCCAAACATTTCAAAACAAAGTTCTCAGAAACATTGTTAATGCTCCTTGATACATCCGCGACGACTTCCATAGAGATCTAAAAGTGGAAACAATCGCTGTTAAGACAAAAAGAATTGCACAAAAACACAAGAAAAGACTATAGGACTATTCTAATATAGAAGCGCATCAGTCCAAAGTGGACTTAAAAGATTCAAGAGGAAACCTTCGAATTGATCGATACATAGTAGAAATTTATGAGTATTGGATTATAAGATATTCTCAATGGAGAAATTTTAATATATATGAACATGAAGCAGGTTAAATATTAGATAAAAAAAGAAATGTTGTTAGTCTTGCAGACTAAGTACGTTGTGTAAATGTCTTGGCATTTAATTTAAAAAAAAAAAAAATTTATCTGATATACCTGTATGAATAATTAATGAAACCAGTATATTAACAATTATAATATACAGAAATAATTTACGTGCAGTAATCTTTACCTGGATATGTCCCGCATTCTCTTTGGTAATTACTTTCTCTATGGCAGCAGGTATAAATATATCACACGGCTCATACATGAGATTTTCGCCTTTATATGGCTCCGCCCCAGGGAAACCAACGATAGTACCAGTTTCTATACGGTACTCTTCCAATTCCTGAAACACATAGAAATGAATAAATATTAAACAAAAAAAGTTTTGTCATCAATTCTGTCACGTAATTGTACAAAGATTTGAGATAGTTATGCTGGAGACAATTGCCACGTACCTTTGGATCGATACCTTCTGGATTACAAATAGATCCATCGTGTTCGATCACTCCTATACATGCAGCGCCCGCGCGGTGTAAATAACGCATAGAGTGCAAACCCACGTTACCAAAACCTTGAAGAATAAATGTTTTGCCTCCCCAGCCGGGCGTAGTACCTGCACATTATCATACTCCTTAATGCGTTTATTTAAACTTTTTAAAATATTGACACACCATAATATGATATTAGATCACAGATACATTAAAAATCTTCTTATAATTAATAAAATATCTTATAATTAATCTATCTATCTTATAATTAATAATAGCACTTTTAATACGACTGAAGAAGATTATAATATTTATATAATGTTACAATATAATAATTATATAATGTTACAATATACTACATGTATACTAATTTATAAATAACTAATTCAATAATACAAAGATACGTACGATTACCTAATTATACTATGGAACAAAATTTGACCCTTTCTTGCTACATGAGTGTGAATAGTTATTTTATAGACGTTGTGGCGGCTTTACTAGTCGTACAACCTAACGTACCGGTGCCTATTAGCCCGGTATACCAGTGAAAGGGACTGATATAGTGTGCTCATTTTAGACAAATCACGTCCCTTTTGCGAATCGAAATGGGTTTAGAATCCAAATCTGCTAACTACGAAAAAATAAATGATGTTGCTACGATTAATATCTTTATCAGATCACACCTGTCCTTTTCTCTCTTCGTTTCAAAGCGTGGAGCAATATAAACTGTCAAGCAAGTGTCTAACGTGATTTCAAGAATTTATTAGAGAGAGACGAATTATAAAATTATTCAAAATGAATTCCTATTGGAACACATAAACACTCAATCTTACACGTTGCTTCATTCTATTTTAATTATGTAATGAACGAAAAAAAACAATGTTTATAGCATGAGCATCCAAAGCGAATGGACCTCATGTCTACGAGCGTCATACACTCCTAAACGTCAAGCGGCATTTGGACTGCGCGCGGGACGAGAAGGGAGGGGAATAGCGGAGGGCAGAACCAAATCGAAAATCGGCTGAGAAGTACAAATTTTGCCGAGCCCTGATTTTTGCGATCGCCTTCGTCACCATCTCGTTCCCGCTTTTAGTTTTGAGCGGCACGTCGACAACGATGAGAATGTAATTGTAACCTCTTGAATCGCGTATAAAGTCGCATCTCGACTGCTACAAATTCACATTCGCCTACTACAGATCATCATATTCGTGTACTATGACGTGTATAGAATGAGGTTAATTTATAATCAGACCGGCCTCACGAAGCTTCTCGATAATCGACAAAATCTCGTTGTCGTGACCTGCCTGGCGTGAAGTCTCGAGCAGACATTCCATTTATAAGTTCGTTGGGATTGTCCCAATGAATAAAGTCAATCTTAGTAGTATACTAAATATTACTAATTTAGTAGTATACTCAATAGTATACTAACTTACAAGTATATAACAAGGAGTTAAGAACAATAGCGAGTTGTTGATTGTTATTATTTAATAATATTTAAAATAGATTTCAACCTTAAACTAGATCATTTTCAATGTTAAATAGATTCTGATGACAAATTAAAATTGTTTCTTTAAAACATTTAACGAAAAGGACGCATACTTATTACACTAATTAAAATTAAATGACGCATACATAAATTATACAATTCCATAGATTTACAAGCTTATAATTTGGATATAATTCCTTCTTTTGACATTAAGTGCTTTGAACGAGAAAAATCATTGATGTTTTTCAAAGATTAAATACCTCGTAAATGCGTAAAACATTAGAATAGTGTCTCAGTTAATATATCGTGTGTGTGTGTGTGTGTGTGTGTATAACTCACATTGAATTATTTTAAGCATTAAAGATCTAGCTTCGACCGTTATAGGCTTGAATATTCTTTCTTACAATTAGTACCTATTTTTATTTGAAACATTTTCTAAAAATGTATTGTTCTCGATTCTATTTTGTTCTATTTTGTGTCAAAGTTAAAATATGTTTCGTACTAAATCGGGTACAGAATCTACAGGAGCTCCCAAACTTTGACTATCTAGAATATTTACAAAATCGTTTGGAAAGTTTTGAGCCTTAACATAAAGATGACATTTCTTGTCAAAATCATTCTGGTGCTACAATCGTACATGTTTTGTAAGATATCTGTAAAAATTATAGTTACTTTTGGACACGCAGTTGTTGTTTGAGAGTCATTTATATTAGTCGAATTGTTTATGTTAATTATTTGTTTTTATTTGATAAAAATTTGTGTCTTCCGAGCCTAACTTTGAATCTAGGAAACAGGAAAAAATTGTTGGGGATCCGGTGAATACGGTCATTAATTAATTTGAATCACTATTCGTAAACTTTGTAATGGCGATCGTCGATATTTGATCTTTTCCATTTTTATAAAAACACTGACTGGCACAAATGACTGTTAAATAATAACTGAGCTTCATAATAGCTACAATTTTCATAGGTATCTTTCAAAACATACGATTGTAGTATCAGAATATATGGAGGTTTTGACGAGTAATGCCATCTTCAAGTTGAGGCAAAACTTTTCAAATGATCCTCATATTTCAAACGTGATCTTTCGCGAGTAGCGAGTAATTTATTGATATCGCTTTTGCAATTTGGAACGTTCCTAATCATGTTGCCTCTATGTATCAGACCGATTTACTAAAAAGAGAATATTTGTCAACACGAGTTTCGACGTAAACATCTTTTCGACAACAGAGGCAAGAGAATGCAAATGGCCAACATCTTATCAACTTTACGCAGCCAACAATAATATTGACATATGGTAAATCCAGCTAAGATAATAACTCATAAGGGAACACAACGAGTGGTTTCTCTCTGATTAAATAATCTATTTTCGGATATGTTAAAATATAAACAAAAAATATGTATTTTTTTATATATGCTGAGTCGCACGTTAAGAAGAAGAAAACCTCCCTTGAAAAAAATCTGTTTTTTCCTTTCAGATTGAATATCATCAAACTATGAGCGATAGAGGAGAAAATTTTAAATAAAAGATGAATGATTTCAAGAGTACTTAATAATTATAATAAAAAAATGTATTTACTTATTTATTTATTGTATATGCGTCCCTCGTCCCTTTAAAAAAATTTTTTAATTTTTATTATGACAAAAATTAAAGAGCATTTTACGCTGAAAACAACGATAAAGTCATGTTCCGTAAATGCATTTTTGGAAACATAAACGAAAAGCACCTTTGCATACGTATCATACCGGTTGATTGCGCAAGATAGCATTGGAGGCAAATACAATATAGTATCAATTCAGCACTAGCTGTTGAAATAAAAGCTTTTTACAACAACAACAACAATAACAATAATAATGATAACAACAACAATAATAATAATAATGACTTTGCTAACTTCTAAAACCAGTCAAATATTTTTAATAAAAATGTAAAAAAATGCTTCGGATAATTAAAATCAAAGTATGAATAAATAAATTATTTTCGTAAAACATCGTATTCTTTAACATGAATAATGTATTGATAAAATATTGCGTTGTATTAATCTATGCGAAAAATAGAAATGACGCATAGTTTCGTCTGTGTACATTGTTAACACGAAAATATAATAGGCCCATCATCGCAGCAAATTTGCAGTTTTGTATTTGATTTCGACCAATAAGTACTACCAATTATGAATAATACGAAACTTTATTATAGTAATAAGTAAGTGTCTACTTTTAAAATTTTTATTGCTGCTTGTATTTTCGTACTTTCATTTCTTAATTTTGTTTTCAATTAAAATAGTTGTATACGTTTTATTTGCCTATTTTACTAAACTGTTAGAATTTCATAAAATTATATATTTATAATTTGATTACATTTTTAAATTACTTGCAGATAGACGTAATTTGTATAAAATTGTTTTTTTCCTTCGTTCAACTAATTTCCTTGAAGAATAATCAATAAAAAAATATCAAATTTATTATAAAATAGTGTCACGAGCGCGATGCTGATATGACATTATTATATTAAAACAAGATATAAAAGTTTAATTGTAACCTCGCGTTCGACGGTTACCAATATTACCGCGTGATGCTGTCCTCGAAAGAGTACCACGAAAAACTGACGAGAAACGCCTCGTCAGCAAAGACATGCGGAAATTGCGATACGATATAAACGGACTGGCACTCCGATTCGAGATTCATTAATTAATTCATTTATCTCACTTTCAGTCCGGATTTACTAAGAACAATAAGTCCATCAGTCGATTCATAAAAGATGTATAACGCGTCGGGAAATATTTAAATAACTGTAAAACAAAAATGTGATAAAAAATATCTTTTAATATATGTTCAATCTCTACACGACAGTGCGTGTAACATAATTAGCTCCAATCTCGACGTTCCCGCGGATCTCGAACCCATTGTATCCGGCTTCAAACACAACATAATTAGTGACAGTGGTGGGATTCGCAATCGTTGGTAAAATCATCCTGCAGGATCTTGAGACCGGAAAATCAGTCGCATCTGCAACAAAAAAGTGATATTAGTGTGACGGCGAATTAGCAATCCAGAGAGGTCAGCCGAAACAAGATCCCGCAGCAGACAGCAATCGCTTACGTAGCAGCCGAGTAACCCGAGGAGGCACAGATCTCCCGCAACAGTAACATGACTAAGAGACAACGTAGAGCAAGCAACGGTGAAGCATCGCAAGCATGCGTTTAACGACATTACTGCAAATCCTAAAACAAATTTTCTTAATTGTAACCGACTACATATCGGAAGGCATACACTCCTGGCGTTGCGAAACCTCTATATATTGAACACACAGGAAAAAGAAATAGAATTAGCTTTTAAGCCCCATGTGTTTTATTTTATTATAAAAGAAGCGGATGAGAACGTTACGTGACTCGTAATCTAAATGAGCATTATTCAGACAATAGCTCAACTGACACAGAGCTGCATCCAAACAGTGGTGCCAGACATGCCCCGTACTCGCGCATGCGCGTTGTATACAACTTAGCGCGTAGTGCTAGTCATTAGGTTAAAGTAACGATGTGGTGTCGTATAGACCGCGAAGTATGCGCGCCAAACCGGACAATAGGAAGTGCGAGGAATCCTAAGAGAAAAATAAAAATGAGTTCAAGTATTTTAGGAAAATGAATCGCAATAAAGTCAGAAAAAAGGTATGTATCCGAAAATTTAGAAAATCTTGATTAGAAAAATATTACAAAAATATTTTTAAAAATTGATTAATATTAGGTGTACAACTTTGCTTCCGCCGTTTTTTTCCGAAATTCAAGGCTTTATTGTAAAAAACTGGTTATACATTTATGATTCAAAGTATTGTCCATCGCTGGCCACTACTTTCTCCCATCTTTCGGGTAGTGTACGAATTCCGCGTCGAAAAAACTGGTCATCTTTTGAGGCTATTCACGAATCGATCCAATTTTTTACTTCTTCATAAAACCGGAAGTGCTGGTCAGCCAGGCCGTGTGCCATTAATCGAAAGTGATAGTCAGAGGAAGCAATGTCTGGAGAATACGGCGGGTGGAGTAGGACTTCCCATTTCAACGTTTCCAAGTATGTCTTGACCACTTTCGCAACATGGGGTCGAGCGTTGTCATGCTGCAAAATCACTTTATCGTGTCTCTTGTTGTATTGCGGCCGTCGTTGTGTATTGTCTTTCAATGCTCGGCTCAAACGCATCAATTGCGTTCAATACCGATCGCCTGTTGTTTTTGTCGGTTTCAGTCGGTTTTAACAGTTCATAATACACTACGCCGAGCTGGTTCCACCAAATACAGAGCATGACCTTGGAGCCGTGGATATTCGGTTTGGCCGTCGACGTGGAAGCATGGCCGGGAACTCCCCATGATTTTCTGCGCTTGGGATTATCGTAATGAACTCATTTTTCGTCCCCAGTCACAATGCAATGCAGAAATCCCTTCCGTCTTTGTCTTTCAAGCAGCTGTTCACAAGCAAACAAACGCCGTTCAACATCTCTCGGCTTCAATTCGTACGGCACCCAATTTCCTTGCTTCTGAATCATTCCCATGGCTTTGAGGCGTTTTGAAATGGCTTGTTGAGTCACTCCCAATGATTGTGCCAATTCTTCTTGATTTTGACACGAGTCTTGCTCAAGTAATGCCTCCAATTCTGCATTCAAAACCTTCTCTCTTCCATCGCTATGCCGGTCTTCGACGTCAAAATCTTGAAGCGTTGAAACCACACGATACGTTCTTTCACTAATAGCGGCCTCACCAAAGTATTTGAGAGCATTCGATGAGCGTCAGCCGCAGATTTCTTCATATTGAAGCAAAAAATTAAAACCTCCCGCAAATGACGAGAATTTGGGTCGTAAACTGACATTTTTAATCGAGAATAACTTTATGATGCAGACACAAATCGACTAATGTTTCTATGGGGTTATGTTGACAGATGCCCAAGTTTATTGTATGACGTCTATGATCTATTTATTTCGACCACTTACCGCTAAAGCCATCTATAGGAAAACGGCAGAAGCAAAGTTGTACACCTAATATTATAATCATATTCTTTGAATTTCAATCTCTATCTCATTAATGGAATCTGGATCTGTTACTGAACAGCGGATAATAAGCGATCGGTCTTGATCAACAAGGCCCTGCGATAACGGCTCCGATGGCATAATCGGACGTTACTATGAATTCGCGCGTAAATTCGAGTATTTTAATACCGGTGCAGTTATTAATCTCTCTCTTAGTATTTGGAAAGCATTTTGTTACTCTGTTGTCCATTTGAATTTCACTCCTTTCCTCGTTAAATTTGTAAGAGGCTATGCTATTTTAAAAAAATCTTCTATGAATCTCCTATAGTATTCTGCAAGTTCCAGGGAAGATTGAATGTCTTTTCTTCTTGGAGTAGGAAAATTGTTTACAGCACTTATTTTAGCGGGATCAGGTCAAATGCCATCTTTCGTAATAATGTATTCAAGATATGTTATTTCTTTCTGTAAAAATTCATATTTATCTGATTGGAGTTTCAGGTTATTTTCGCGCAACCATTGCATTACTTCAATTAATCATTTATTATGCTCTTTTAAATGTGGTCCGTATACGATTATGTCATCTAAATATACGAGACACTTAAGACCTTGTATTAATATTGAGTTTATTAGCTATTGAAAAGTTAGGCGCATTTCTTAACCCGAACAGCATTCAATTATCGAACTTATAATGACTATAAGGAGTAGAGAAATTGTTTTATGCTTATAATCTTTGTGCATTGGAACCTGATGATGTTTCGAAGTTAAATCCAGCATTGAAAAATATTTTGCATTATCTAATTGGTCGAGAATGTCTGTAATATTGGGTAAATTTGGAAAAAATTATCTACCGTGAGATTGTTCAACGATTATTTACGAAAATCAACTACGATTCTTATTTTTTTCTATCGTGTCAATTTTTTGGAATGACTAATAGGGGCATGTATCATTGACTCGTACTATGTCTAATATAATCTTCTCTTCGAGTATTTTTTTGATTGGTTTATTCATTTCTTCCTTATACTTTTCTGGTAGCCTATATGGTGTTACATTTATCTATCGGTATGTGTATTGATTGGTCATGTACTGTAATGATGCAAGATAAGACATCGTTCTCTCTTAATGGAAAATATCGCAAAAGTCGTCGCAAAATATCGCAAAATCTGTTGTAACGCTTTGCTTTCTTTCGTATTCAAGTGCTCGATTCGTAGTTGCTTGCGAAAACAATCTTCCGTATGTATGTATATATAATTCCGTATGTATGTATATTGATATCTCTGCGGTGAGTAACTGTGAGCGCGCTCGCTATGTCACTCACTTGCACGTCTTCTAATGTTACAAGCGGAATGATTATGTCTATCGCTGTCTTCGTATTGAGTATGCTAATTGGGCACTCATACTCCTTTGGTTCTATTAGACAACCAATAAATATTCCGAGTTGCGTTTCTTCGAAGTTCAATTCCTATTCGGTTTGATTTCTATGATGATTTTGCTACAGGGCGTTAATGTTATCCTTTTACATGGATTTCAATGTTATTTCACCGATGTGCACCTGCCCTTTTTCGAGATAACACTTGGCTCGCTGCTTCTTTAAACAGATATCTATTCCGAGAATTTTTTCGTATTCTATTGAAAAATCGTTTTTAACTTTGTAAATTGTATGCTTTATTTTTCGCCTTCCTAGAGATGTCCTTGCTCACTTTTTCTCAGCATGTGCATCTTATGACTCGTTAGTAAGAGCGCTCGTCTGTTATTAATGTGTCGTTCTTTGATTTCCCTATCTTCATTAAGGCTTCTGAATTAAAAAGAAAATTCTTGCTCTTTTTTATTTCTTCAATGGGAAATGTCACGAGTTACAGTTCGAGTACAAGTACTCGTGCGTGATTTCCTTGTTATCTGTGAAATGCTCACATGTCGCTCGTGTCTTGTTAGATCATCCTTGTTAGAAATGATAATGTAAAGCGATAGAGTAGTGCCATCTATA
The DNA here is from genome assembly GCF_001594045.1 of Atta colombica. Lineage (NCBI taxonomy): Eukaryota > Metazoa > Arthropoda > Insecta > Hymenoptera > Formicidae > Atta > Atta colombica. The sequence continues at coordinate 128,561 of NW_017259287.1, read as the reverse complement.
GTGATCTGTTTGTACTTTTTCCTTGCCTTAATTTATATTCTCTGGACCTTATATTCTTACGCGCACGTTCGAATTGAACTAAAGAAGTTTGTACAATAAAGAGTGTATTTCTACACGAATGATACGCGTTATGTTGATATTCTCGTCTCACAGTAATATATGTTACAATTCTTCTTCTTCGATACTAGTATACGAATCTTCACTTTCGCTTTGTTTCTTTTGTCGCCTTGCTTTCATGACAGTGTTTATGTGCCTTTTCGTCAAATTCCTTTCCTGCCATAGTTGGCGGATGTGTTCTTTTTTCGATAGTTCGTACAGCGACGAGCACTCGTTTCTCTATTATGCCTTCTCTTATACCTTGTCTTTTTGTAGTAGGTGCAAAATTTTTCGATAGTGTTTACCCTTGCGAGTTTTTCGGTTTTTGGTAAGATATACCGATTCGCACATCGACTCGTGCGACAATCCTTATCAAAATGTTTTGTTCTGATTTTCCACATTTATGACACTGTACAGTTGAATTTCAATTACTAAGAAATTGATTATTTTTATTTCGATCGTTATTTATCGAGCATGAAATTCTTTACTAATTCCTCCGTACTTGCAGCGTTAATTGCTTCTTGCAGTTATTATATTTCTGAAATCGCATGATCATCTTGATTTCTTCACGTAATCCTAATTCGAAATTCAATAAAGCCTGGTCTTGTACAGTTTCTAATATGGCACGCTTTTGTTCGGTGTGGTTTCGCTTCTCTATTAATGACTCATATAATTCCATCGCTACAGTGTCTACGTGTCGTCCGAAGGAGTGCGCGTTTTCCGCGGCTTTAATGCGTTGAACTCGAGGTGTGACATTCCTCTTTTTTCGAAATAATTCATTTCTAACTCCCCGTTTCAATTGTGCGAAACTTCTAATGTTCCTTATTTGGAAGTCTAGTAATAGCTTTCCCTTAAGTTTTGTTAAAAATTTAAAATTTCTTCTAATAATGCAGATTTTTCAGCGAGGTTTTTTTTCCATCGCGTATGTACTTACACTAATTTTGTAATTTCTGTCGAAAATGTCCATCTACCACAGGTATTAAATTTCGAGTTTCTTTTATTCTTAAGTATTGTATAATTCTATTCGACTGCTCTCTAATGTCTGTGAATGTTTGTAAGTAACATTTAAGGATCTCATTCTTTCTTTGTTTTCGTATTGTCTGACTTCTATATTACTTATGCGATCTTGCAAACCTGTGATTGTGACGAGCATTTGATCTAATAATTTTTCTTGGTTCGTTTGTTTTAATTCTTGCTCTATTGACATTCTGAATCTATTCGATATCTACTTCCACGCTAGTTACTTGTTGTTCATTAGTCGGCCCTGCGTGCGGCGTGTATAATTACTGATTCGCCATTTTCGTTTGTGTATTATTTCGCGGCTCAATATTAAATAAATTGCTCTCGAAATTAATAAGGATGGTCGTCTATGTTCAATTGGATTATTTTCTGTCGCGTTATTTTATTTTGATTTGAATAAACTGTCGTCTAAATCCACGATCGGGAATGTTCATCATATTGTTACATTCGGAAGCAGTCAAACATGCCCCGCATGCGCGCAGTCTAAAGCGCCAGTACCCTCCTGAAAAAGTTTCGCTGAAATTATTCCACGTTTTGGAACATTTCAGCGAAATTGCTAAAAATTTACTGAAACTTCACTGAAAGTGAATTTTTTAGTTAACATACTGAAAAATCACTGAAATCCAACTGAAATTTCTTTGGAATTTTTTGAAATTTCTCTGAAATTTTTTGAAATTTCTCTGAAATTCTTGTTGAAATTTATCTGAAAATTTTGTTAAAATTTTTCTGAAATTTTGTCGAAAATGAATTTTTCAGCTAAAAATCACTGAAATTAAACTGAAACTTTTTAAAATGCTGAAATTTTGTTGAAAAGTGTTTCGAAACGTGGAATAATTTCAGCAATTTTTCCATCAGGATAAAGTATCTAATCCGTTCGTGAAACTGGCATCCTTAGAGATCATCCCAAAGAGAAATAGAATTATAAATATATAGAAATTAGACATATCTCTTATTGTGAGGTATCAATTTCTACATTAACATTATTTATATTATCTATATGAAAAGCTGATTTGGTATGTCTTGAATTGGTATGTCTTAAATTATATCGATAACATTTAAGCGAAATATTACAAATTTTACACTAACTTTATTTTTTATTATATCATACACAAGATTGGCAAGGAAAATACTAACGTCAACGTTTTAAGTAGATACCCGATAACAAATACCCGAAAAAGTGAATGAAATTCATCATTATGAAAAAGAAGAACAAGGATAAGGATAACAAGAAGAAAAGGAAGAAATGATAAAAGAATATATGGAGAAATAGAACCGGCAAAATTTATATGATGCTCTGATAGGAGGACATCAGGGATTGCGCAGATCCTGAAACGCATATAACTAATACACAATTGGCGTGGTATCACCAAAGACGTGGAAGAATATATAAATAAATACAAATTTTGTCAAAAAAATTAATTGAGCAAGAAGACTAAAATGCTACTAGAAATAACAGATACACCGAAAAAGCCTTCGAAAAATGTGCATTGGACATAATCCATTGATAATTACGACCGAAGGAAATAAATATATTCTCACATTTCAAGATAACTTAATGATATTTAGCAAAGGCTTACCATTGACTAATTAAGAAGCACAGTTGCAAAAACCTTCATAACCAAAATAATAGAACATATAATTCCAGAAAAAATTCTAACAGCTCAAGATATCAACTTTATTAGCGAATTGTTCAGGAATATTTATAAATTATTAAAGATATAGAAAAGATCCAAACAATCGCGTACCACCCCGAGAGTAATGAGGCGTTAGAAAGATCGCACAGGACACTAGTAGAATATCTTCGACACTATTGTAACGAAAAATAGGAACTGTGACAAACGATTACTCTACGCAATGTTTACATATAATATTACTACGGATTACATACCGTTCGAACTAATGTATGAATATAAAGCAACTTTGCCGACTGCTCTAATACAACCGCCGAAATTAACATATTCGTATGACTGCACAGGAGTTATATATAGCGAAGAATATGAGTTACTAATCAGATCACCATAGAAAACGCAAAACAAGTAAAAAATATTATAAGATGAAAAAAACAATATAATAAAACAGCTCGAGAAAAAACATTTCAGATAGACGATAAAATCCTACTTTATCACGAGACTTTAAGAAGAGGACGTTCCAAAAAATTAGAATCTCAGTGGATCAAACCTACACGATCTTAGAAAACGACGTAAACTATATTAATTATCAAAATGGAAAGGAAACTAACACACATACACGCAAACCATTTAAAATTTTTCATTGAAAATTAAGAAGCAGAAGAGTATAAATACAACCAAATGAATCCGTTATAGGCTTTAATATTCTTATTAATATTCTTAATATTGTGTATATTCTTACTTATTCACATTACAGTATTAATAAATCATTTATTATTATTTAAAAATAAATTTTATGTAACATAGTTATTATCTCACATCTTCTTATGTTTATTTCACGCACAAATACAATAATAATAATTAATATCCACCTACCTACTTATCTCAATCCTCAAAAATTTCACTTTGATCGTAAGATTCTTGCGGTGCTTGAGCAGAATTTCCTTCGTTAGCTGTTTCCATTCTCAGTTCTCATTCTTTGTAATTCTATTATATGTCCTCATTCTCCAAGAATTCGACATTCAGATTACGATCAATTATTTACTTCTTCATGTTGTGAAATATTTCTCCATTCAGTATATAAAGCTGAAGCACGTCTGTAACATTAGAACGTATATAGGTTTGGAATGTTCTTTTTACAATCAGAACATTTGAAGAAAAACTGTATGAAAAACAAAAATTATTAAATAAATACAATATTAATAGTCAATAATAATACCTTTGATCGATGAGAAGCACCACAATTTGTACACGATGTTTTCATTTTAATAAATGACATGAAGCTCTCACTGCTGCATATGCTACTTCACTTAGCAACTGATTGTAAAAAGTTCTATTTACTGCATAATGTTGCAAAGTATTACGTGACGATATTTTCTTAAGTAATACTTTTCCAAATTAATAATATAAATTAATAATTTATAACTAAATTTGAAATTAAAAAACAAAGCAAGAAAAATCTCAAGCGATAATCAACAATTTCGTCGGAAGATAATGATGGTCAGCACGGGCAGTCATCATAATATTGATTTTAGACATGATTTCGCATGAGTAAGAATCTTCTTCCATCTGTTCTTTACATAGCATTTCTAAGTAAAAAGTGGTAAGAAACTCGCGAGGAGAGTTATCACTAAAGTATAAAAGCAATTAGTCGTGTCAGATCTTTGAACCAAAAAGAACAAATCTATCACTAAAGTATAAAAACAGTGAACAATTATTAGCTATGTCAAATTTTTCAGTCAAGTTGTTCAGTTTTTCAAAAAAGTTCTTTAAATCGAAAAGTTCGTAAAGTTCTTTGAATCGAAAAATTCTCTATTGCGGATTAAGTCTGCGAAGTCCAAACCTGACATAAATACTTGTGAGACACTTGTGAGAAATTAAAACTCATTAAATGTAGGTAAATTAATTTTTTTTATCATGGATCGATTGATTTTTTGATCTTTGTTAATTATTATCAAACTAAAGATTAATTTCAAGCCGAACTTATTAATTTGAAAATCTGTCGCTAACAAAAAGAGAGTAGCGGATTTGATGATTAATAACTATCGCTGAGAGAATTGACAAGGAATGCGGTAATAGTCTAAACTTTTCGAGAAAGAAATGTTGATTTGAGGAAATTGTTAATTCAATCAATTTTGAATGTCTAAAAGAGTCGGACGGCATGTCTAGATTAAAAGGATCAAATTTCTAATCAAACAAAATTTATTTTTAAATATTGATCGATTCTCGCTTTACCAAAAATCGCTTTATCAATTCGAAAATTTAATTGAAATCCATCCAGACATTTCCCAAAATAAAAACTTAATTAATAAAAGTAATAAAGTTGGTTGTTATAAAGATAAATCTATTTTAAATTATAGACTAATTGAAATTGATTATCAAATTAATTATCCCTCCAATTTTAAAATAATTAAAAGAAGTGATCCTCGTTATTTAAAATATATAATTCGGTACTTATTCAGCTAAATCACACAACTTTGTCTAATCCCTGGGTAAAGTATAGTATTTAAATATATTGACCTAAAAATGGACACTCATTTCTTAATTTAAAGCAACAGTAACGCAAAGATAAGCTGTATTATTAATACTGTCAACAAATAAAACTGTGCTTCAATTTTTCTATTTTCCGCATAGATTAGTAAGACGCAATGTTTTGTCAATATACTATTCATGTCAACATTAATATGCAGACGAAACTATGAATCAGCATTTCTATTTTCCGCGGATTAATACGACGTAATGTTTTATACAAAATGGTTGGATACAACAGGGCAATAGAAGTTAAGCCCGACAATTCTTGTGCAAATGGTTAACAAACAACTTTATTAATAATTAATCTGCTTACATGTTTCGGTTCACTTTTAACCTCAGAGATAGTATGATGTTGTAATTACAAAAAAAAATTTTTTTTCTTACAAACTTAATTCATTTCAGTGAACCACCTCCACTTATTAACAGAAACTATAATATAAAAACGAGCTCTATTAACAATCTAAAATGTATTAAAATTATTAAAAGATAAATATTTTGGGGAAGCAAAAACGATTTATTGTAAAACAATAGAACAACATATAGACGAAACATATAGAAGATAGCTCACTAAAACAAAAATTCATATCACAGACACTCAAATTCTATAGTTTAGTCAAAAACTAGTCATTCAACGAATCAGTATCAATTATGTTGAAATTAATGGATAACTTTGAATATACTTAAAACATTAATCGCAAAGAAAACAAAGAAGGAAACTCTGATATTAATTATAGTTCAAGCAGATATCAAAACTAAAACTGAATCTTTAATAATTTAATCTTAATACGAAAAATGTACACTGATTAGCTGGCAATAACAATGCTCCGATATTTATAGTTTACAATGTTATCAATACATTATTAATATTAATGAACGATACATTTTTTACGAAAATAATCTCTTTATTCATGCTTTGATTTTAATTATCCAAAGTACATTTCTTTGCATATTTTCAAAAATATTTAACTGGTTTTAGAAGTTTCATAAAGTCACTATTATTATTATTATTATTATTATTATCATTACCAGAAATCGGAATTTATATAGATGGCCATAGCTGTCAATGTAGTTTTTAGATGAAAATCTTTGTCAGATGTCAGAACAAGGAAATGACGTCAATGGCGTCAGACGGCGCCATTGACGTCTTTTCCTTGTTCTGACATCTGACAAAGATTTTCAACTCACAACAATACAAATTTCATACAACAGTATAGTTTGTAATAGCGTTGAACATGTCGAATTTTGCGCCTGGAAACTACGATTTGCGGATAGCATTGATTTTCTGTTACCATTTGAAGAAAACTGCTGCAGAATCGCATCGAATGCTTGTCGAAGCTTACGGTGAGCATGTTTGGTAAATCACAGTGCTTTGAGTGGTTTAAAAAATTCAAAAGTGGCGATTTTGACATGGAAAACCACCGAAAAAGTTTGAAGATAGCGAATTGCAAGCATTGTTGGATGAGGATGACGTTCAAACTCAACAACAACTAGCGGATCAATTGAATGTGACACGAGAAGCCGTCTCCATACGTTTGAAATCCATGGGAAAGATCCAAAAGATGGGAAAATGGGTTCCACATGAACTGAATGAAAGACAGCAGGAAAACCGAAAAACCACTTGCGAAATGCTGCTCGCTAGATTCAAAAGAAAGTCATTTCTCCATCGAATTGTGACTGGCGATGAAAAGTGAATATATTTTGAGAATCCTAAGCGTAAAAGATCATGGGTAACTCCAGGCGAACCATTGACATCGACTGTAAGGCCAAATCGCTGGACGGAACACAAGATTCTGTGTTTGGTGGGATCAGAAAGATGTGATCTATTATGAGCTGCTAAAACCTGGCGAAACCGTTAATACTGAACGCTATCGACAACAAATGATCAATTTGAATCAAGCTTTGTGTGAAAAACGACTAGAATATCAAAAAAGGCAACACAAAGTGATTTTGCTTCATGACAATGCATCATCGTACATAGCAAAATTGGTCAAGGAAACGATTGAGGCATTTGGTTGGGAAATACTTTCGCATGCGGCTTACTCACTAGATTTGGCTCCGTCCGATTACCACTTATTTGCATCGATGGGACACGCACTTGCTCAGCAGCGCTTCACTTCTTACGAAGATGTACGAAAATGACTAGATGACTGGTTTGGCTCAAAAGAGCAACAATTTTTTTGGCGTGGCATCCACAAATTGTCAAATACAGGTGGAAAAAATGTATAGCTACCAATGGGCAATACTTCGAATAAAATATTTTTTATCATTTTCATGCAACAAACATGTATTTTCTATAAAAAAATTCCGGTTTCATATTTACATATTCTATTATCATTATTGTAAAAATCTCTTATTTCAACAGCCAGTGCTAGTATTGATACTGTATTGTATTTGCCTTCAATGGTATCTCGTGCAATCAATACGGTATGAGACGAATACGTAGCGTACATAGAGTTGCATTTTTGTTTCATATTTCAAAAATGCGTTTGCGAAACATGACTTTGTTGTAGATCATTGTTTTCAGCGTAAAATGCTTTTTAATTTTTGTTAATAAAAATTAAAAATTTTTTTAAAATTAAGAGTGAAAGTGGGAATATACAATAAATAATAAATAAATTTTTTTATTATAATTATTAATAAGGATGCACTGGATTATAAAATTATCGGATATCCGGACAGAATGTAACAGATTTTCGATATCCGATCAGAGAAGGCAATTTCTTCAAGTCGGATATTTTCTCAAGTCGGATATCCGACATTTTCTGGATATTCAATCGGATTCCGAAAAAAACGTTTTCTAAAAAAAAATCAGTAGAGAAAAAAAATTATAATTTTGCAATGTATAAGATATTATAGCATTAAGAATATGCATACTTATTTCTAGAACATTCGTATAATAAACAATTTAATGGCATAAAATTTCAACTGGATATATTTTCGGATACTAATGATATCCAACTATCCGGTCTGATAGTAAAAACGTGCTATACTTGATACTGAATATTTTTCGGATATCTAGTGCATCCCTAATTATTAAGTACTTTTGAAATCATTCAACTTTTATTTAAAACATTTTTCTCTATCTTTCATAGTTTCGATGATATTCATTCTGAAAGGAAAAAATCGATTTTTTTCAACAGAGATTTTTACTCCCTTAACGTGCGATCTCTCAGTACATATAAAAAATACGTATCTCCTATTTTTCTACATTTTAATATCCGAAGCTTATTAAAATCAGAGAGGGACCACTCATGTTCCCATGTCAAACGAGCGTTTTCGACGAATGAGGTTCGTAATAGCTGGAACATCACAATCAATTATTGGAGGAGATTTCTTTAACACACTACAACTTTTACCGAACAAGAAGAGGTTGAAGAAAAAATCAGGCTGGAAATTCAAGAATAGCGAACATAGCAGCTGTGATATCAATAAAAATAATGGGAATGCGTACAGAATTCCACATTTTAGCAGAATATCCTGAATTAATTCGAGTCTTGGGACATAAAAAGAAAATTAAACATGAGCCCAAACATTACTTACAATCAACTCCAGATTCAGAAGCAGAGCAATCCGGAGACTGGCAACCGATAAATTGCGAATAGCAAAAACAGAATTTGAGCTAATGTTTCAAAAAGGAATTATAGCCTTTGAAAAGTCTTTGGTTATCATCACTACACATGATGCCCAAGAAAGACAACATGTGGCGACTGTGCGGAGATTAGAGAAAACTAAACTATATCCGATCACACTTGGAGGATGCATATACATTACATAAAAAAAAAATATTTTCAACACTAGATCTTAGTAAAAACTTATTAAACTCCCAGATCAATCCACATGGCGTTCCAAAAACAGCGATTATGACGCCATTCAGATTGTACGAGTTCAAATTTAGGAGCTGTTAGGACTCCGAAATGCCGTCCAAATCTTCTAACATTTTAT
>NW_017259287.1:107822-119108 GCF_001594045.1 Atta colombica | reverse complement strand
AAAATGTCAGTTTACGAGCCAAATTCTCGTCATTTGCGGGAGGTTTTAATTTTTTGCTTCAATATGAAGAAATCTGCGGCTGAGGCTCATCAAATGCCCTCAAATACTTATGGTGAGGCCGCTATTAGTGAAAGAACGTGTCGTGAGTGGTTTCAACGCTTCAAGAACGATGATTTTGACGTCCAAGGTCATGTTCTGTATTTGGTGGAACCAGCTCGGCGTAGTGTATTATGAACTGTTAAAACCGACTGAAACAATCACAAGCGATCGATATCGAACGCAATTGATGCGTTTGAGCCGAGCATTGAAAGACAAACGGCCGCAATACAACGAGAAACACGATAAAGTGATTTTGCAGCATGACAATGCTCGACCCCATGTTGCGAAAGTGGTCAAGACATATTTGGAAACGTTGAAATGGGAAGTCCTACCCCACCCGCCGTATTCTCCAGACGTTGCTCCCTCTGACTATCACTTGTTTCGATCAATGGCACACAGCCTGGCTGACCAGCACTTCCGGTCTTATGAAGAAGTAAAAAATTGGATCGATTCGTGGATAGCCTCAAAAGATGACGCGGATTTTTTCGACGCGGGATTCGTACTACCTGAAAGATGGGAGAAAGTAGTGGCCAGCGATGGACAATACTTTGAATCATAAATGTATAACCAGTTTTTTACAATAAAGCCTCGAATTTCAAAACGGCGGAAGCAAAGTTGTACACATATATATATATATATTGGTAGCGTCACCTAAGGAGCATAAACTACATTTAAGAGAAGTGTTCATTCGCTCTGAGGAATACAGATTAACGCAGTAAAATGTGTGCTCGGGGAGAAGATCAGATTATTAGAGTACGAAGTATCAGCACTAGGAAACTTATCCGCAGTTTAAAATCGAGGCAATAAGGAACTTTCCGAGGCCATCAATAATAAAATTACGATTCCTAGGAATGACCAACTTCTATAGAAAATTCATACCTATAGCAATTCAGACTCAGGCTGTAATGTATTAAACGATGAACTCAAGGGAAAAAAAAAGAAAAAAAAACTTCAGTCGAATGAATTCCAGAAAAAGAAGAGGTTTTTGAAGGAGAGCTTAGTACGGGCCACGATGTTAGCACATCCAGAAGTAGTGGTAGACTTCAGATTGGTTACGGACGCATCAGATACAGCCTTAAAAGCAATAGTACAACAGTGTATGCAAAAGCAACCGCTAGCATTCTTAAACGAAAAATTAAATAGTGCGTAAACAAAATACAGCCCATACGATAGAGAATTACTGACTGGTTACATTTACACCCTTATTTATTCTAAGTTAAACAAAGACACCTATTGTATAGATTGTGGACTAAGCGCATGGTATAAACGTAACTATTATCTATATGACAATCAGGCATTTACTGAAAGGGCGACAGTTCAGTATTCTAACGAACTAAAAGCTGCTGGAATATGCCTTCAAACAGGATCCTCTGAAAAGCTCACCACGGCAGACACAGCAGTTAGAATTTATAAACCAATTCTTTATCGATATCTGGTACATAGCAGGATGCAATGTGGTAGCAGATGCCTTGTCTTTTGTAGGAAGTCTCGAAAGGAATAGAATTTCGAGTAATATTTCGAGTTGCACATTAGTCGCAAAAAAAACTCCACGACGTAGAGCTAAAGGAGATCCTGCAGGAGCAAGAACTTAAAAAATGCCCATTCCAGGAACAGAAGTAACACTGTACTGCGATACGAGCACGCCGGTTCCACATACATTCGCCATCAAGCATAAGCCAAATCTAGCGCACTCAGAAATCAAAGCGACTGCCAAACTAGTAATGCGAAAATTTATATGGCCAAACATAGAAAGGGACTGCAGACAATGAGCTCATGCTTGTATCTAATGCCAAAAGACAAAGGTCACAAGATGACGCCAGTCGGAAATTTCATTGGTCCGACAAAAAGATTTGAATATGTGGACATAGTAGGACCACTATTTAGTTCAAAGGGGTACAAAATGCCTGACAATAATAAAGGGTCTTTCAATAAGGATGTTCGATTTTTAAATGTAAATAAAACAAGTTGTGTGTGAGATATCTACTCAATTTTTTTTTTATTTGAAAGAATAGTTTATGGCATTAAGTATGGAATATAACGTCGTTCAAATATCCGCCGCGGCTTCGCTTGGTGACACGTATTCGGGCGGTTCAATTTTCGATGACTTTCTCGCATAAATCTGGCTGAATTTGCTGGATGGTGTTTGTTATGTTGACTTTGAGAGTATCAATTGTTTGCGGTTTATTCGTATAGACCTGCGATTTAAGATAGCCCTAAAGGAAGAAGTCTAAAGGCGTTAAATCGCACAATCTCGGTGGCCACGTCGCCGCCGCGCGAGATAACCATGTCCTCAAATCGCTCGTGCAGAATGTCCATCGTGGCATGCGGTGTGTGGCACGTAGCGCCATCCTGTTGGAACCACATGTTATCGGTATCCATATTATCCATTTTAGGCCACAAGAAATTGCTTATCATCGATCTGTTGCGCTTGCCGTTGATGATTATGGCAAAGCCCGCTTCGTTTTGAAAGAAGTACGGACTGATGATTCCGCCAGACCAAAATCCGCACCAAACAATGACTTTCTCGGGATGCATTTGGAGCTGATGTGTTTCGCGTGAATTGGTATCGTCTCAAATTCGACAATTTTGCTTGTTCACATATTCCTTCATCCAAAAATGGGCTTCATCGATAAAGATGATTTGTTTGGCGAAATTGCGCGGAACGTTTCTCGAACGTAGCACTGATTTTGATAATAAAATTTTATGATTTGCACACGTTGCTCAACACTATGACCTTCCATGATTTGCCATACACTACTAAACAACAAATTTGACAGATGTCACTTTAACAACATGGCTACTATGATCTAACAAATTTCGAGCATCCCTATTGAAAGACCCTATAGATCGCTACGAGGGCAAGTCAATAAGTTCTTAGAAAATCTAGAGTGAGTCTCTATTAGAGGGCACTCGCAGTGTCATGTCACATTATTTTTTGTCAAGTAGCATCTCTCAGCTGATTACTATCAAATTTTGAGCAGGTGAATTTAAACGTGGTCGTACATCCACATATGATGCATCTCGTTTGGGACGTCCAATTGAAATTATTATCTGCTACGCCAGAAATCATCAATAAAGTCCACGATATTATTTTGACTGATCGACGAGTGAAAGTACGCAGCCTTGTTGAGACTACAGGCACATGGCAGTGATTTCAATTTTGCATGAACAATTGGGTATGAAAAAGCTATCGACAAAATGGGTGCCGCGTTTGCTATGTACCATAAGCGCGATTATGCGATGATTTCAAAACAATGCTTGTTTCAATGTAATCCGGAATTTCTGCGATTTATTACTGTGTAGACGAAACATGGATCCATTACTTCACATCCGAGACGAAGAAACAGTCAAAACAATGGAAAAAAAATTTACCGGATGAACTAGCTCCAAAGAAGGCGAAGACCGTAAAGTCGGCTGGAAAAGTGACAGTCACAGTTTTTTTTGGGATTCACGCGATATAATTCATATCGATTACCTTCCGTCGAAGCAAACGATCAATGACGATTATGTAGCCTTATTGGACCGTTTCAACAACATTTTAAAGAAAAAACGTCCCCATTTGACGAAGAAGAAAGTGATCAAGACAATGTATGGGTTCACATGTGTCCGGCATCGATGGCCAAATTCAAGGAATTCCACTACGAATTGCTTCTCTATTCAGCATATTCACCAGATTTAGCCCTCTGTAACTATTTCCTGTTTCCAAACCTAAAGAAATGGTTCAGAGGAAAGAGATTCACTCAGAGAACAGTTCATCACCGAAACAGAGACTTATTTTGAAGAGTTGGACAAATCATATTATTCGGCTTAGAGAATCGTTGAATCAATTGTATCGAGCTGAAAGGAGACTATGTTGAGAAATAAAAATGACTCGATCAAAAAAAATGTGTTTTACTATGTTTTTCTAAAAATTTATTGATTTGCCCTCGTATACATGATGGCCAGAAACAATACTGATAAAAGACACTTTTGCAGAGACGGTAGCAAGACAAGTCTTCGGGAATTAGATAGCTCGGATCGGGATTCCACAGCACATAATAATAGTCACATTCAATACAGTCACATTCACAACAGTTTGAAGCTGACCTTTTCAAGCAGCTAGTCAAAATAGCAAGAAAAGTGGTTAAGTGAGTATTTTCTCGTCGCCCTTTGTGTACCTATCTTCAGCGCTCATCGTGGATCTTAACTTAGCGGACCAAATCCTAGAATTATATTTCGTTGCATCGAAAGTATAACACTAACACTGAGGTTCAATGTCGCATGATGGCTCTGCCATTTCCAAGGAGGATCCTATGGCTTTACAAGCTACACAGAGGCATTTACGGAATGGTAACCCGGCGCACCGGCGTCTACGAGCTAACCCGGTATACACTAACTTCCTCGCAAGTATTTCACGAGCGTTTGCGGCTGTGAAAGCGTGGCCTAGCCCCCAAGGGGACTACGCGATGACAACCTGCTTGCGTTTAAGATTCGCCTAGAAATAGAATGAAGGCTCGACGAAACGATTGCTCAGAGCAATTCCCCAGAATACACTTTCATAAAGTTGTATACAACCAAGCTGGTTCGTTCATCGAGATCAATGGAGGAATGGTACAGCAGTCTTTGCTATTGGTGGAGGCATAAAAGAGGATCAAGTATTTTTTATCTCTTTGAGCTATTTTTCTCAAGATTTTTACATAATAATCGATTTTGAAGAAAGTAAAAAGAAGGCGCTAAAAATAATATACTCGTCGAAAAAATTATTGTACCAAATCATCTAAATTATACCATGGTATAAAGAGAAGAGTATGCTCACGCTCATGCTATACGATCAATAAAAATTGTCAAAGTGTGACGTCACAGGTAAGTGGTAAATTAAAAACTATTTCCAAATAGCTTTATGTTAGCAGCATGCTCGTCAGATATTTTATTTTGATTTCAAGTTTCAGGAAAAATCTGTTTTAAAATAATACTAAACTAATAAAACTATCCTGTAACTTAACTAATAAATATCTTGTTTTCTTTCGTCGATAATATGATGCATCGAAATTAGAAACATCATAACTGAACACGAATAAAATTATATATAATTTACTCCGTTACATTTACACATTTACAAGAAATAGAAAATCTTATCTTTTTTTATGTTAACATTTTGTTTTCCGCATGTTGCAACCTATTTAGCTTCGTAAAATCTTTCGGAAACGAAAAATATTTTATGCTGTTCCTGCTAAGCAATTTTATTTTCCAAAAATAATTGCCACAATCTTTTACGGAACAAGACATTGCATATGTAATATCCATAATTAAAGAGGAAAAAAGACTCAATTATGTGTTTTTATTAAAACGTCTATCACGTTTCTCCAAATATAAACATTAAGGACCAAGGGCCATGTTTAATCGAACCATTCGGAGAATCTGATTGACTCCGAGGGTGACAACACACTTTGACTGCGCAGTTACTATGTAATGAGCATATCCTTGTCATGGATAATATTATCTTTATTATACAGTTCGCGTAATTAATGCCTTCCACTATGACATCACATCCACTGAAAAGACATCGCGTTTATCTTCTCGATCGTTTCATGGCCTCAACCGGACCAAACCCTAGCCTATAGAAAGTGGAGAAACTCGCGTATTTCCGGCAATTCCGTCTGACTATACGCAAGAAAAGAACATAATAATATCAACTAAATATCAATTGCTGATTTAAACTTCGCTGTTATTGATAAAAATTTATTATTGAAGATAAAATACATTTGCTGCCGACATCCAATTTTAAGTTAAAATTAAAAGCGTCACATGAGTAGCTAACAAGTAAGTAGCAGCTATTCGTCGCTATTTTAGACGTGAAACCGAACATTCCATTCACAATAATTTGTGGAACGCTGCCGGTTGCCATTTAACTTTTAGCAGAGAATATTTTTCGCTGCAGCACCTAAATTTTAGCAGTTAATAAATTAAGCTTTGGCAGCACAGTATAATAATAAGGAGAATTCTAATTCATGGATACAGCAACTAGCAGATAACTCTAGTCGTGGGTAGAGACGGCGAAGTCACAAATGCTGAGATTCGAGAGAGGGAGAAGCGCGTCGTCGGGACCGTGTTAGAGGGAAAGAGGGGGTTTGTTTCTTCTCTCTTTCATTGCGTTCTCTCTTTAAACTATTATCCTCTCTTCTATCCAATGTAGGATGCAGTTCTCTCTCTCTTCCACCCGTTACAGTTCTGTACTTATTATTTGCACTATCTTTTCCTCCTGTTGCGCTCTCCTTTCTTTTCTTTTTTTGCATGATTTTATTAAATAGATATGGTATTACGATTTTTAATGATACGATTTAGAAACTAATTATGATAATATTTTTATGAATTTTTAATAATATAACCTGATAACACTAATTATAATAATATTCTTTTTTATCAATGTACAAATGGCCAAGCGCGCTTTCTTATTGACTAATACAATACTACTATGAAGAAGAAGATAATTTAGAAGAAAAGAATATATACTTTAACATACATTTATTTATCATGTAATGTTGTATGTACAATATAATCTAAACCATAGACTATTAGTTCACATTCTATAACAGAATTTTTATCATAAATTTTGTAGAAAGTGTTTGCAGCCGCTTTTATTAATATAATTTTGTCTTAAAAGTGACACAAAATATTCGAATTTCTTACTAACATCGTGCGTATATTGATTCAGTTCATAGAATATATGTTGAACACATTGCTCAAGCTCAAATAAGAAAAACACAGTTGTTGGTTTCATGTACAAACATGTGCCATTTAATGTTAATTTTACGTTATTTGTATCATATATTTTAACAAGTTCCACATTTAGAGCTTGAATCGGTGATGATGATGGGACTGTTGACTGCATTACTTACTCGATATCTGCACGCCTTTCGATGAACATCTTTTATGTAGCATGAGGTATGAACATTGCCTCGATTATCATCAATCGCAATTTGCACGTGAGATCCTACAACGATATCCAGAAATTTGCACACTGTCGATGTCAATGCATATTTCCTCATCAAGATGCAAGGCATATAGCGAGGTTTCGAAGATGTACTAAACGATGTTTGAGAAAACATCGTTTAGTACATGCGCTTTGAAAAAAAAAGAAAATATGTAAATAGATATTAAATAGATATTAAAAATACATAACGTATAATATGTATAAGCAAAATATTTTATAAAATTAAATGAACTTACTATCTCTTGCACGCCTTATCCTGTTGAATTGGATCATAATAGTGGCACATGACTTTTATTTTCTCGAAGAACTTATAATTAGCAATAGCTGTGAACTCCGTTGAAGCTTTCTGAACAACTGATGCGATAATGTTACCGGAGCTCTTCTTTTAAACAGTGTTCCTTTCCACATTTTTTTTACATAATTTAAAATGGAGGAAATTTTTTTTATATACATTATACATTGAAGAACAGTTGCGACGTGGTCGAAGGATACCAAATTGGTATACATCATAAGAATGCACTCTACCTATCGAATTTCTTTTATCTAAGAGATCGCCACCAATAACAATAAAGTCTGTCTGCTCCTATTCTCTTTTCAAAAATGAATTTCGGGAAAAGAAATTAAGACATATTTAAAAAGAAATCTTATATTTTTTAAACTTGATACATTTCTTTCAGGCATTGCGACTACCAGTATATTTTAAATACATTTTGTAACGCATAATTCTTAACATGTTATCCACATCGTATAGTATTAATAAAATCCAGATTCTACATCTTCGTAATCAGCATTCAGGATCTCAATGATCAAGTCGTCAGTATTGAGTATACCAGCTAGCTATTCATGTTTTTTAAATCCTTTAACATATATGAGAGCCTTATTGTCATCATTCTCTTCCACACCAATTACAACCATTGTAATTAGGCATTTCATGCTGTACAGGATCATCCTGTCTTCCCATTACAATCCATGGTGATAAGCATTCAACCAGGAAACACAGTCTTTTTTGGATTTTGTTTGAAGAAATTCCATGGCATGTAAAAATGTTATGAGAGAATGGTTCCGTTTCTCAATACTGTCACTTTATTTGCGATAAATTTCCTTCCAATGATAAATCCTTATACAAACAATCAAATTAGATATGCATTAAAAAAACGTGTTTTTCTTATGTCAATGTGTTTAACGATATTTCAAAGAGATTTTAAATCGAGATCAGAGGTGACACATATCTTCTTGTTATTGAATATTATAATATCAAGTTTACTAAATGTAAGTAGAAAATGTAAGTACAAAAATGAAAACTTACTTACAATAATTACATTAAAGATTCTTTAAATTAGTGCTTTGTAAATATGTAAGCTATGATTTTTTATTACTGAATGCAAAAACGGTTATAAACGGTTATAATGACATCTCTCAACGCGATCTGAGTTTCTTTCACTTAATCCGAAGAATTTGTTATGTCTATATTTTAACATATAAATAAATTTCAGATTAATTATATTACAGATATGGTGCATCTTCAAATCGTAATAAAAAAAAATGTAATTGTAAATGTATGACTAAGTATAAAATGCTAAAACAAATAATATGTTTTAATGTTTCCGTGCAAACGTTCCCTACCGAAATCCAAGTTATCTTGAAGAATTCATGTAAATTTAATGTTAAGAACGTTGTGAATTCTTTTTAAAGATATAAGAGACCACCAAACATCATTGGTCAACTTAAATGTTAAAAAATAAATACATTATTTCTTCTTTTGCACTTTTGTCTATATTCATTGCTATAATAAAATCATTATTTAATAACAATCATTTATTGTTATAATAGAATTAAAATTAATTGCTGCAAAATATAATTTTGTCTGATCATGTGATCAATAACAAACTTTTCATAGATACAACGATAAATTCGTGACATTAGTTACAATTATTAAATTTATTTCATATTATACATTATTAATTTAGTTCTTTTTTCTTTTTCAGTTATCTTATAATATTTAATTACATTTTAATTACAGGAAATATTACTTTTTTTCATAAAAAATTTTTGTTTCTGATGTAAATGCTTATAAATAAAGCTTCA
Organism: Atta colombica; assembly: GCF_001594045.1. Lineage (NCBI taxonomy): Eukaryota > Metazoa > Arthropoda > Insecta > Hymenoptera > Formicidae > Atta > Atta colombica. The sequence continues at coordinate 109,954 of NW_017259287.1, read as the reverse complement.
ACAAGAAATAAAACAAACTCGACACACACACACACACACACACACACACACACACACACACACACGCGTGTATATATATATATACATACATATAATATATACATTATATATAGTACATTATAAAAAATTTCTTTAATTAGATAAATAAATTTTTAATTCCATCAATTAAGTAAAAGAAATTCTATATTCGATCAAAGCTGATCTTATTACCTAAATATTTCGAATTTATATACATACGTACACAATTCTGTAAACGGCGCAATAAAGTCCTTTTCAATCTTGAAACGCACTCATGGATGAAACTACAGTAATATTATAAAATTATGTATTATAATTGTGTATTCATACACGTTCTCTTGAAAAAATGATACAATATTCATTCACTAGTTGTTGATCAAATCGGATGTTCACTTACTTATAATCATTAGCAACAAGTATTACTGAAGTTGACACGTTTGGCTTATACGAAATTGTGTTTTTACGTATTCAACAGAGTAATCGAAAAATGTTGTGACATGTTGATCTTACGTAGAAAAAAAATTTTTTTTTACACTTATGCAAAATCGTATCTAACATGGCTTCGTCGCAATTGCCGTACATTGACGTCTCTTGACCGAGAAGAACTTATGCACTTTTATCTGTTAAACTTAAATCATACCGAAAAAAATGCTTTACTATTATGTCGTATATCCACTAATACATTAATAGTATTAGTGAACTACAATTGAAACATCTATGACAATTATCAAACATATCAAACCATGGAACGTCTATCGAATCAAGAACAACTTTCGATTCAATGTCAAACATCTATCGAATCGTTATCGAACGTTTATCGCATCACTTTTAATCCTAATTATATACACTGGGTTCCCAGAAACTTCAACCTCAATTAGCTAAATCGAGATCTTTTCGTATTTCTTTTCTTCTTCTTTGAACAGACAGTCGTTGAACAGTTCAATCGTACACTCAAGACCGAAATGTGGAAACAGTTCATACACACGAATTATTAATCACGTATTCGTCTATTATATTGTCATGTAATGCAACATTTTCGATATTATTTAAAGCGTGAACTATTTATTTTCATAATCCATTCATATTCTATAATAAAATTTTTATTTTTCACAAATTTTGTGAAAAAAGCATTAAATTTATTGATAACACAATTTTTGGCGTAAAAATTTATTTTAATTATTTTAATTCTTCATACTGTTTACATACTAATACAGTTCGAAGTATAGCACGCAATGTTTCAATTCAGACATAAAAAAACATAGTTGATGGACGGATATGTATCAAGTTATGATAATATTGCATTATATGCAACATGTATTATAACAAGTACTACAATCAGAAAAAGTTTAATTTTCTTGAATAGTTTATATTAAAAAAAAATAATTGCAGGGATCAAATAAATAAAATGACACAGAATCATTGCCGTATTTTATAATTTGTAACTCCATAATTTGTATCCATAATCCGTATTTGTATTGAGAGTGGTTCAATTAAGATCCAGACATTTGTAATAAATTGCACATTGATATTAATATGTCAGTTATTTAATTTTGAACTGTAATGTTAAAAAATACCAATGGTTACGTCGGTCTGACAGATTACTGTCATATTTCTGCTAATTTTGTAAGTCCTTGTAATGAAGAATGTACACATATCACACAACATGTTTTGCGATTACTCTGTTGAATAAGTAGAAACATAATTTCACATAAGTCATGCCGACTTCAGCAATACTTGTTGAGCAATACTCGCCAATGATTACAAGTAAAGTGAACATCCATTTGATCAACAACTAGTGAGTGAATATCATTTTTTCAAGGGAACGTGTATGAATACACAATTATAATACATAATTTTATAATATTACTATAGTTCCATCCATGAATGCGTTTCAAGATTGAAAAGGACTTTATTGCGCCGTTTACAGAATTGTCTATGTATGTAAATTCGAAATATTTAGGCAATAAGATCAGCTTTGATCGAATATAGAATTTCTTTTACTTAATTGATGAATGGAATTAAAAATTTGTTTATCTAATTAAGAAAATTTTTTATAATGTATGTATATATATACATATATAAATATTATATATATTATATATATATATATCATA
>NW_017259287.1:93807-107451 GCF_001594045.1 Atta colombica | reverse complement strand
TATATATCATATATATACGCGCGCGCGAGCGTGTGCGTGCGTGCGTACATGCGTGCGTGCGTGCGTGCGTGCGTGCGTGCGTGCGTGTGTGTGTTATTTCTTGTTGAAGCTTTACTCATAAGCATTTTACATCAGAAACAGAAATCTTTTACGAATAAAATTAATATTTCCTGTAATTAAAATGTAATTAATAGTAAAATGTAATTAAATATTATAAGAAAAATGTATAAGAAAATGTATAAGAAAAAACTAAATTAATAACATATAATAATATGAAATATGAAATAAATTTAAAAAGAATATGAAATAAATTTAAAAACAATATAGCTAATGTCACGAATTTATCGTTATATCTATAGAAAGTTTGTTATTGAACGCAATAATGAGACAGAATTATACTTTGCAGCAATTAATTTTAATTCTATTATAACAATAAATGATTGTTGTTATTAAACAATGATTTGGTATTATAGCAGTAAACATAGAGCGTTCAAGAGCATTCGAAGAAATAATGTATTTATTTTTTAACAGTTTAGGTTGACCAACGATGTTGATCTCTTATATCTTTAAAAAGAATTCACCACATTCTTAACATTCAATTTACATAAATTCTTCAAGATAACTTAGATTTCAATAGCGAACGTTTGCACGGAAACATTAATACATATTATTCGTTGTAATATTTTATACTTACTCATACATTTAGAATTACCTTTTTTTTTATTACGATTTGAAGATGCACTATATCTGTAATATAATTAATGTGAAATTTATTAATGTTAAAATATAGACATAACAAATTCTTCGGATTAAGTGAAAGAAACTCAGATCGCATTGAGAGATGTCATCTTATAACCGTTTTTGCATTCAGTAATAAAAAATTATATCATAGCTTACATATTTATAAAGCATTAATTTAAAGAATTTTTAATGTAACAATATTATAAGTAAGTCTTCATTTTTGTTTACTTACATTCAGTAAGCGTAATAATATTCAATAACAAAAAGGGATATGTGTGTCACTTCTGGAATTGATTTAAAATCTCTTTAAAATATTGTTAAACACAATGACATAAAGAAGACATGTTTTTTTAATGCAATTAATGTTCAATTTGATTGTTTGTACAAGGATTTATCATTGGAAGGAAATTTATGAAGGAAGTTACGGTATTGAGAAACCATTCTTTCATAACATTTTTACATGCCATGGAATTTCTTGACAAAATCCAAAAAGAAAAACTGCGCTTTCCTGACTGAGTGCTTGTCATCATGAATTGCAATGAGGAAGGATGATTCTGTACAGCATGGTGAAACGTCTAAGTACAATGATTATAATTGGTGTGGAAGAGAATGATGACAATAAGGCTCTTATATACGTTAAAGGATTTAAAAAATGCGAATAGTTGACTGGTATATTCAATAGCGACAATCATTGAGATCCTGAATGCTGATCATGAAGATATATTAGGTGTAGTAAAAAGAAATCCATTATTTTTCCATTCAATTTCATGCAAAAATAATGGACTTTTTTTTATTATATCTAATATAATAGATTCTTTATGTAATCTGGATATTACTAATAACTACGATGTGAAAAATATGTTAAGAATTATGCGTTACAAAATGTGTTAAAAATATACTTCAATGCCTGAAATATATCAGATTTAAAAAATAAAATATAAGATTTCTTTTTAAATACGTTTTAATTCCTTTTCCCGAAATTCATTTTTGAAAAAAGAATAGGAGCAGACAGACTTTATTGTCAGACAGACTTATTGGTGGCGATCTCTTAGATAAAAGAGATTCGATATCGGTAAAGTGCATTCTTATGATGTATATCAATTTGGTATCCTTCGACTACGTCGCAACTGTTCTTCAACGTATAATGTATATAAAAAAAATTTCCTCCATTTTAAATTATGTAAAAAAAATGTGGAAAGGAACACTGTTTAAAAGAAGAGCTCCGGTAACATTATCGCAGTTGTTCAGAAAGCTTCAACGGAGTTCACAGCTATTGCTAATTATAAGTTCTTCGAGAAAATAAAAGTCATGTGCCACTATTATGATCCAATTCAACAGGATGAGGCGTGCAAGAGATAGTAAGTTCATTTAATTTTATAAAATATTTTGCTTATACATATTATACGTTATGTATTTTTAATATCTATTTAATATCTATTTACATATTTTCTTTTTTTTTCAAAGCGCATGTACTAAACGATGTTTTCTCAAACATCGTTTAGTACATCTTCGAAACCTCGCTATATGCCTTGCATCTTGATGAGGAAATATGCATTGACATCGACAGTGTGCAAATTTCTGGATATTGTTGTAGGATCTCACGTGCAAATTGCGATTGATGATAATCGAGGCAATGTTCATACCTCATGCTACATAAAAGATGTTCATCGAAAGGCGTGCAGATATCGAGTAAGTAATGCAGTCAACAGTCACTCATCATCATCACCGATTCAAGCTCTAAATGTGGAACTTGTTAAAATATATGATACGAATAACGTAAAATTAACATTAAATGGCACATGTTTGTACATGAAACCAACAACTGTGTTTTTCTTATTTGAGCTTGAGCAATGTGTTCAGCATGTATTCTATGAACTGAGTCAATATACGCACGATGTTAGTAAGAAATTCGAATGTTTTGTGTCACTTTCACTTTTAAGACAAAATTATATTAATAAAAGCGGCTGCAAACACTTTGTACAAAATTTATGATAAAAATTCTATTATAGAATGTGAACTAATAGTCTATGGTTTAGATTATATTGTACATACAGCATTATATGATAAATAAATGTATGTTAAATTATATATTCTTTTCTTCTAAAATTATTTTATCCTTAGTATCTTCTTCTTCATATCTTTGTAGTAATATTGAATTAATCAATAAAAAAGCTTGGCCATTTGTATTACATTGATAAAAAAAAATGTTATTGTATTATGATTAGTGTTATTAGATTATATTATTAAAAATTCATAAAAATATTATCGTAATTAGTTTCTAAGTCATCATTAAATCTAAGTATCATTAAAAATCGTAAATATCATATGTATTTAATAAAATAGTATGCAAAAGAAGAAAAGAAAGGAGAGTGCACGAAAGGAAGAGAGAGCGTAAATAATAAGTATAGGACTGCAACGAGTGGAAGAGAGATAAAGAGAGAGAGAGAATTGCATCTTACAATGGATAGGAGAGAGAGGATAATAGTTTAAAGAGAGAACGCGGGTGAAAGAGAGGAACAAACCCCTTCTTTCCCTCTAACACGGACTCCGACAACGCACTTCCCCCTCCCTCGAACTCCAGCATCTGTGACTTCATCCTCTTCACCCACGCGACACTAGAGCCAGCTGGTTGCTGTATCCGTGAATTAGAATCCTCTTTATTATCCTACTAACGACATTAATTGTTCCTATTATAAGGATATATTTTAACTGTCACAGCTCTATTTTAACTGCATTGATCTAATCTTTTCTCTGTGTACGATCATGAACATGAAAATAATCGATAAAGAAACGCGCAATGTCAAAACAGAGATGGAAGACATTACTTGCGCGAAATGTACCAAATTAGAAAGCAAAACGCAAATATGATACCATTTTTTGTTATTTATTTAAAAGACAAAGAAATATTGAACATAGAGTCCACAAGAGTCCACGTAATTAATTATAAATGCAAGAACTGTAATATGATATATAAAATGTATACAAAAATTCTATAAATAACAATAATTATTATATAGGATTCTCGAATTTTAAACAATACAACAAAAAGATAAATATAGTAGACCAATGAAATCAGTAACGATAAACAGCGCAATTATTTAGTGAACAATCAATAATCAAATATTGGATTGATGTCTTCTTTATTTTGGACGTTTCGATTTTCTTTGGAGATTCTCGTCTTCAGCAAGAATAATACAAGTATAAGCAGGTGTATAAGCTTAAATCCGCTTTTTTAATCAGAAAAACATTTTTTTTTCCTAGGAAGCAAAAACAAATTTATTCAAAGTACTTGTCCTCGCTAACTATACATTTTTCCCATCTTTCGGGCAATTTGTGTATACCACGCCAAAAAAATTCCTCATCTTTCGAGGCAAACTCATCAAGCCATTTTCGGGGACATCTTCGTAAGAATCGAAGTGCCGCTCAGCGAGCGCGTGGCCCATCGACGAAAACAAGTGATAGTCAGAAGATGCCAGATCTGGTAAGCGGGATGGAGTAGCACTTCCCAGTTGAGAGTCTCCAAGTAGTTTTGGATCATTGTTGACGTGTGCGATGATGCATTGTCGTGGAGGAAAATCAGCTTGTCATGTCTTTTCCGATAATGCAGCCTTTTTTCACGCAGAGCACGGTGCAATTTGATCAATTGTTGGTGGTAGCGGTGAGCATTAATAGTTTCACCAGGTTTTAACAGCTCGTAGTAGATGACACCCTCCTAATTCCACCAAACGCACAGCATCGTCTTCCGTCCGAAGCGATTTGGTCTTGAGGAAGATGTTGATGATTGGGCGGGAGAGATAAATCCAAGATTTCTTGCATTTAGGATTCTGAAAATAGATCCACTTTTCATCGCCTGTCACAATCCGATGCAGGAACGACTTTCTTTTTTGTCTGGCAAGTAGAATTTAGCATGCGTTTTGGCGTCGCTCCATCTACCTATCGTTCAGTTCATGCAATGCCCATTTTCCGATCTTTTGAACCTTCCCCATGACATGTAGCCGTATGGAAATGGCTGCTTGAGAAACACCTAATTACTCGGCAAGCACTTTTTGCGATTGGATATCGTCCTCCTCCAAAAGAACCTGCAATTGATAGTCCTCAAACCTTCCTGGGCCGATTTTCACGCTTCTTGTCACTCAGGTCAAAATTGTCGTCATTGAATCGGCGAAACGTCATTGAACCAATCTCTGCACGTTGTTTCCGATAAAGCATTAGCCTCCACAAGCATTCGATGCGATTCGGCAGCCGATTTCTTCAAATTGAAACAGAAAAGCAAAGCTTCCCGTATATGGTATGCTTTTTTTTAGCAAAAAACTAGACAGATTACGAAAGAAAAAAATAGTTGTTGTATGAAATTGCTGATGATGTGCACTGGTTAATGTTGACAGATGTCAAACACGTAAAAAAAAGTGTGTTGTGTGCCCAGGATAGCTTTGTACGCTCACTAATGCCACCTATGAGCAAACAGCGGATTTAAGCTTATACCTGGTAATTAGCTCACATGTCTATGTCTATAAATAACACATTATATAATTATAAAACATTGTAAAACACTCACTCAAATTGGTTAAAGAACAATACAGTATACAATATCATGTGCAAGGATTGTGATGCATCATATGTCGGACAACGGTAGATAACTTAAAATCAGAATTACAGAACATCGTAATCATATTCGTTAGAATACACCCATTCTATAACACCAAACATAGACTGCAGACGACACATGATTTTGAAATAACGTCCAAATATTAAATGAAGAACCATGCTATAGTAAACACTTAATTTCTAAAATGTTAAATATTAAAAAGCAAGAAACAGTTTTAATCTCCAAACAGACACGGAGAGTCTTCAAAGCGTATACATCGATAATAAACAAAATTTGACATTATTCTTATCTAGTCGTTTTTATTAATCGCCGTTCAATTAGTAATAGTTACCGTTAACTTATCTTTCCGGAAGATTCGATCTGTACTAATTATATTGATTGTGTATTATATTGATTGTATATTGATTATGTATTATTACTACCTATATTTTACATGATTTTATGATGAATTTGACGAAATATTTCTTCTTAAGAAATGATAACTGCGATTAGTGAGTGTTTTATTAATATTGAAATGATGCTTGGTTTTTACAGAATTTTAAAAGTAGACATTTTAACTTAATTTTTAAGATTTTTATTTTATTCAGATTTTAATTTTATTTTTTAATTTTATTTATTAATTAACAAATATGTTTCTTTAATTAAAAAATCATTCCTAAGAATCGGTCAGTAAATCGCTTGCAAATAATTCATGTCTTCGTGGCATCCATCAATATCGCTATATAAATTGGATAACTTTCATCATGATTTTTCTATGACGGAAATCATCGAATTTTAAGGTTGTGAATTTTATTTTATCTGAGGATGGCTCAATCCAAGATCCGAAACATATAATGTAATATATTTTACAATGTGTTATGTACGAGGGCAAGTTAATAAATTTTTAGAAAAACATAATAAAACACATTTTTTTTGATCGGTTTGATTTCATTTTTATTTCTCAACATATTCTCTTTTCAGCTCGATACACTTGAACGATTCTCCAAGCCGTCCGAATAATATGATTTGTTCAATCCTTCAAAATAAGCCTCTGTTTTGGCGATGAGCTACTCTCTAGTGGTGAATCTCTTTCCTCCGAACCATTTCTTCAGGTTTGAAAACAGTCGCAAAAGGTTAAATCTGGCGAATATGCTGGATGGGGAAGCAATTCGTAGTGGAACTTGGCCATCGGTGCCGCGTACATGTGAACCCGTGCATTATCTTAACGGAAGAGCACTTTCTTCTTCGCTAAATGGGGACGTTTTTTCTTTAAAAATGTCCCCATTGTTGAAACGATCCAATAAGGCGTAGTAATCGCCATTGATCGTTTGCTTCGACGGAAGATAATCGATATGAATTATACTGCATACATCTCAAAAAATTGTGACCCATCACCTTTCCGGCCGACTTTACGGTCTTCGCTTTCTTCGGAGTTGATTCATCCAGTGAAGTCAGTGTTTTGACTGTTTCTTCGTCTCGGGTGTTAAATAATGTATCTATGTTTCGTCCACAGTAATGAATTGACGCAGAAATTCACCTAGATTACGTTGAAACATCTCCAAACATTATTTTGAAATCGTCGCGCTTATGATCCACAGTGAGCAAAGGCAGCACCTATTTTGCCGTTAGCTTTTTCATACCCAATTGTTCGTGCAAAATTGAAATCATTGTGCCATGTGATATGCCTCAACTTTCACACATCGATCGGTCAAAACAATATCAGACTTTATCGATAATTTCTGGCGTAGCAGCCTCAATTGGACGTCCCAAACGAGTTGCATCACATGTGGATGTACAACCGTTTAAATTCATTCAATTGTATATAGTCGCAAATGGTGGTGCATGTGTACTATGAACACTATCCAACTCGGCCTTAATTTCTTTCGGCGTTAAATCTTTCATGATAGATGTAGATGTTTGATCACAAAACTCGTTTTTTTCCATTTTGCAAAAAATAGAAAGGTTGTTCGCTTTAATCGTCTATAAAAATCACGCGATGAATTCCGCTCAAAATTTAACAGTAATCAGCTGAGAGATGCTACTTGTCAAAAAGTAATGTGATATGACACTGCGAGTGTCTTCTGACAGATTTTCTAAGAACTTACTGACTTGCCTTCGTAATGTGTTATTTATAGAACTTTTTTATACATTTTATATATCATATTACAGTGCTTGTATTTATAATTAATTACATGCTTTTATATGTTCTATACTTTTTTGTATTGTCTTTTAAAAAACTAAGAATTCTGTACTATTTGTTATTTGATTTTATTTATTTAACTTTAATAATATGTATCATTTGTATAAAAGATTTGATATCAACAATAAGTGCCAAGTGAAATCCTATCAAATTAAAAAATAAAATCCATGATATTTTTATCTTTTTCACAATAAGAATTAATTACAGATTTCAATATGTTATTCAATTATTAAGATCATTTCGAAGATGCGAATAAGCATCAAAAATTTATTAAATTGCTAGCCAATTTAATAAAGTCATGATATTATTGCGGTAGTTTAGTAGAATTAGCGTTTTCAAGACCGAAAAATCATTTCGGCACGTGTTTTTGGGGACTATATACGTAGTATATAGCTAGATCATTTAAAGCTTTAATTTCTATTGTTTGTATTATCACACATGTACGTCCTATAATATATTATATTGTTTACTTGTCGCCTAAAGAGACGTTGTTCCTTCAATACGTCAATTATTGCGAAGAATATTACTAATATTACTAAGGCCTCGATAATCTAAAGGCTTAGGATGCTCGCACGGAATGCAAGAAATCCGGGATCGACTCCCGAGGTAATATTTTTCGCAATAAAAATTAATTATTTACAGATTTTAATATGTTATTCAACATTATTAAGATCGTTTCGAAGATGCATCAAAAATTTGTTAAATTGATAGCCAATTTAACTAGTGACATTACTGCGATAATTTAATAGAATTATAGTGTTTTCAAGATCGAAAAATCATTTCGGCGCGTGTTTCTGGAGACTACATACGTAGTATATAAATTCACAAGAATTATATAAACATTTAAGATCCAGTTAGATCGTTTAAGGCTTTGATTTCTATAGTTTATATTATTATCTTTATTATTTATTTAATTCTAATGATATGTATCATTTGTATTTGATATCAACAACTGGCACTAAGTTAATAAAAATTCTACTCAAATTAAATTAAAAATTTCAAATTAAATTAAATTCAAATTAAATAAAGAATCTAAGTGGTACTATCTCTAACTTTTATACAATAAAATCTAAGTATGTATCTTTGTATTCTTATTAGATAATTTTCCTATTTCGATCCAAGTAATTTTAATTCTTTTTAAAAGAAATAATTATATCACAAATCTATTTAAAGACATCCCAGATAACAAAATGTTAGAAATATTAGGTGTACAACTTTGCTTCCGCCGTTTTCCTATAGATGGCTTTAGCGGTAAGTGGTGGTCGAAATAAATAGATCATAGACGTCATACAATAAACTTAGGCATCTGTCAACATAACCCCATAGAAACATTAGTCGATTTGTGTCTGCATCATAAAGTTATTCGCGATTGAAAATGTCAGTTTACGAGCCAAATTCTCGTCATTTGCGGGAGGTTTTAATTTTTTGCTTCAATATGAAGAAATCTGCGGCTGAGGCTCATCGAATGCTCTTAAATACTTATGGTGAGGCCGCTATTAGTGAAAGAACGTGTCGTGAATGGTTTCAACGCTTCAAGAACGATGATTTTGACGTCCAAGGTCATGTTCTGTATTTGATGGGACCAGCTCGGCGTAGTGTATTATGAACTGTTAAAACCGAATTGCGTTTAAGCCGAGCATTGAAAGACAAACAGCCGCAATACAACGAGAGATACGATAAAGTGATTTTGCAGCATGACAATGCTCGACCCCATGTTGCGAAAGTGGTCAAGACATACTTGGAAACGTTGAAATGGGAAGTCCTACCTCACCCGCCGTTTCAATGCTCGGCTCAAACGCATCAATTGCGTTCGATACCGATCGCCTGTGATTGTTTCAGTCGGTTTTAATAGTTCATAATACACTACGCCGAGCTGGTCCCACCAAATACAGAGCATGACCTTGGAGTCGTGAATATTCGATTTGACCGTCGACGTGGAAGCATGGCCGGGAACTCCCCATGATTTTCTGCGTTTGGGATTATCGTACTGAACCCATTTTTCGTCCCCAGTCACAATGCGATGCAGAAATCACTTCCGTCTTTGCCTTTCAAGCAGCTGTTCGCAAGCCAACAAACGCCGTTCAACATCTCTCGGCTTCAATTCGTACGGCACCCAATTTCCTTGCTTCTGAATCATTCATGGCTTTGAGGCGTTTTGAAATGGCTTGTTGAGTCTCAATGTGATCGTGCCAATTCTTCTTGATTTTGACACGAGTCTTGCTCAAGTAATGCCTCCAATTCTGCATCTTCGAAAATCTTCTCTCTTCATGCCGGTCTTCGACATCAAAATCACCGTTCTTGAAGCGTTGAAATCACTCACGACACGTTCTTTCACTAATAGTGGCCTCACCATAAGTATTTGAGAGCATTCGATGAGCTTCAGCCGCAGATTTCTTCATATTGAAGCAAAAAATTAAAACCTCACGCAAATGACGAGAATTTGGCTCGTAAACTGACATTTTCAATCGAGAATAACTTTATAATGCAGACACAAATCGACTAATGTTTCTATGGGGTTATGTTGACAGATGCCCAAGTTCATTGTATGACGTCTATGATCTATTTATTTCGACCACCACTTACCGCTAAAGCTATCTATAGGAAAACGGCGGAAGCAAAGTTGTACACCTAATATTTATTTTTACCAGCCGCGATATGCAATTTTTACATATGTTTTCGCTGTTATGCAAGCAACTAAATTTGATTTCGGACATTTGCCAGTATAATATAAAAATATCACTGATGAGAATAATAACTCTGAATAAAATACACAGTTTCGAAAACCAAAATGCTTTATTTTTATCTTGGGCACGAGCGAAAAAAATTTCTAACTTAATGAACAGAATAGAACAGAACTATAGCGCTGAGATCTAGATAATAAGCTCAATAATCAAGAGAGAGTGCGCGGCTGGTAATTCCATTGAACTTACGTCAAATAAGCGCGAAAATAATCAAACAGAACTAGAACAGGCGGAAACAATAAGAAATTAACATTCGAGCTTTTCAAATATTTCGTCCGCCTTGAAAGATTCCTTTCAAAATATATTATATTTCAAATTATAACAAATGAATATTTCAAATTATAACAAATGACCGTTACTTAATTACATTTTCTATAAAGTAAAGGCAAACATTTCTTGCTAATCGCTTGAAATTTCCACTGACCGTCTTCATTTCAACGGCACACGATGTCGTCATTTCAGGGTAAATCTCAGTAATTCTTCCCACTGTCTACTGAAAGAGTGGTAAATTGTCCTCCTTTAAAAGTATTAGCATCCACTGCAAGTTATCACTGCAGTTCTCTTGATCCATTTGTTACAGCGTTGGAGTTCCACCAAATATTCCTTCTGTCAGCATCGCTAAAAATCCTGGCGAATCTTTTGTATTGTTTTCAAAGTCTCAATCTGTTATCGAACATTCAGGTAGTTTCATTCAGCTGGCTGTAATAAACGCTCTCCTAAATTAAGAAATGTACAAGTATCAAGACTGATAAGTCTCCGAGAGGAGTGCTATCGGTCTGAAATTTAGAACGATTTCAATGTCTACAAGCAGAATATAATTTTTTCCAAATATCAATGCAAACCCCTTGATTAAGACTTTAAAGTGTTTCTTCAAGCTTTCGATATTAGACTTCCATATTCCTCCGAAATTAGGTGTCCTTGGAAAGATAAAATGCCATTTTTTGCTGGCAAGTTCCTGCATTGAGTTCTTATGTTCCGCAATGAAGTCATAGATTTCTTTAAATTCCTTTGCTGCGCCATAAAAATCGTGGTGTTTGAATATAAATCTTTTAATAAGGACGCTCGATTTGTAAATAAAACAAGTTGTGTGTGAGATATCCACTCAATTTTTTTTTATTTGAAAAAATATTTTATGGCATTAAGTATGGAATATAACGTCGTTCAAATGTCCGCCGCGGCTTCGCTTGATGACATGTATTCGGGCGGTCCAATTTTCGATGACTTTCTCACATAAATCTGGCTGGATAGCGTTTGTTATGTTGACTTTGAAAGCATCAATTGTTTACGGTTTATTCATATAGACCTGCGATTTAAGATAGCCCCAAAGGAAGAAGTCTAAAGGCGTTAAATCGCACGATCTCGGTGGCCAGTTCACGTCGCCGCGCGAGATAACCATGCCCTCAAATCGCTTGTGCAGAATGTAGCATGCGGTGTGTGGCACGTAGCGCCATCCTGTTGGAACTACATGTTATCGGTATCCATATCATCCATTTTAGGCCACAAGAAGTTGCTTATCATCGATCTGTTGCGCTCGCTGTTGACGGTTATGGCAACGCCTGCTTCGTTTTGAAAGAAGTACAGACCGATGATTCTGCCAGACCAATTCGCACCAAACAGTGACTTTCTCGGGATGCATTTGGAGCTGATGTATCTCGCATAGAATAGTATCGTCCCAAATTCGACAATTTTGCTTGTCACATATCCATTCATCCAAAAATGGGCCTCATCGCTAAAGATGATTTGTTTGGTGAAATTTGAGTTAACGTCCAACTGCTCCAGAACTCAATCAGCGAACACACCGCGTTGTCTATGATTGTTTATCTTAAGTTCCTGGATCAGTTGAATTTTATAGGGATGCAGATCCAAGTCCCGACGCAAAATTCGCCAAGTCGCAGAAAGACCAAGTTCTTGTGAACGAGAAATTGACCTCGAGTTTTCTCGTACACTCTCACGCAGCGATGTTTTTAGCAGACCTTGCGTTTCGGCGATGTACTGGTGTTGGCTAATTATTTATCGAACCGGTTGACGAATTTGGCCACCAAATGTCGAATAGTCGACTCGGCAGGACGGTTGTGGCGAGGATAAAAATCACGTAATGCGCGGAACGTTTCTCGAACGGAACACTGATTTTGATAATAAAATTTTGCACACATTGCTCACTATGACCTTCCATGATAATTTGCCGTACACTACTAAACAATTCACAACAAATTTGACAGATGTCACTTTAACAATATGGTTACTATGATCTAATAAATTTCGAGCGTCCCTATTGAAAGACTCTATAGTTGCGAGCAATTTTCTCGCCCTCTGAACCGATACAACTCTAATAAAAAGAATTCAATGGTAAGATTGCTCACCAATTCAAGAACGGCGCTATGGAAACATACAACGCAATGTAAGCCTTTAACGTAAGAATTTTTCTACGACATCTGCTTTTAATCTTTATAAAGCCGGCATAATCGACGCCAATAGTGAAGGGATGAATGTAATTCGTGACCCTAGCTGCAGATAAACTTCCCATTTTGACTTGTGCACTTTTAAACCGTCAGTGAAAACAGTCTACGGAATATCGTTTAATCTTTCAAGCTTCCCTTGAAAGAATTCAATATTTTTGTCTAACAGTTGCCAATAGCTGCTCATTTTGAGTTAAATCTGAATGCTGCAGTCTATCCCACACAAATTAAGCTTCTTCCAGAAATGGGTCCAACGCGATAATTTGCTCTCGATAGATCCGTTTTGCAGATTACGTAGTTCCTGTAGAAAAACTTCTGTTTGCACCAATCTTATGACCGTTGTTTCTGCTCTTTTGATTTTCATAATAAAGACCTTGACGTCGGTTTTCGATTTGCATTGATCTCCGAATTTATAGAAGTGAGAATTACAACGTAAATTACAAATTCAACAAGCTATGGTTAAATGTAACAAAGTAATATTTATTATTCATAATTTTCGATGATAAGTTTCAACAGTTTCGATTATACTTACAATTAGTCCTCATCAGCCGCAGAAATATATAATTGTCCTATATTTCAAAATTACATTAACATATTATGAAGATCATCTCACCTTCGAATTAGAATAGACAGTATAACGCAACCATATTATATTTAGTCAAATTTGTTAAATAATAGACAATGTAATGATAAGTCATGAATCCAAATCAATTCATCGGTTAATGGCGAGAAAGGGCAGTCAGTATGAGTAAATAGGAAAATTCAATTGTATTATTGATGTCAAATTACATAAGATGGTTGCATGTAATAATGTTGCCTTTAATAATGTTGATAAATAAACTAAATAGAAATATCGTCAAAATTGAAGCTATAAAAAGATTTCGTAGATTATAACTTAAAATCTTATATATCTTATATATC
>NW_017259287.1:91469-93707 GCF_001594045.1 Atta colombica | reverse complement strand
TATATATATATATATATATATATATAAATGAAGTTATAAATTATTCTTGTTTTATCTATAGTTTTGCACAAACAGAATAACAAATAAAATTGTTTTTAGTTTTATATAATCAAATTAACAAAAATTAAATGGAGTTATATATAATTATTATGGAATAAAGAATAAATGATTTTTGCAACACTTATATTAGTCATGAACAAACTTATATTAGTCAGACACAAATTATATATATTGGTAAGTTTGCAGCTGTTTATTACGAATGCAAAGTAAAGAATTTAGAGTCGTTTACTATTCCGTGATACAAGATTGATCTTGACTGTAAAAGAGTTTAAATGCAAATGATACCGCATGTATATCAGAATGTCAAGAGACAAAGAAACTGTTATTTTTGTTATTATTTGAAATTAAACAAATAAATATATATGTTATCTACAGATTCGGTGTCTTTTTTCAAATTTATACATTTAACTATTCTTTTATATGCAAATCAGAAATAAATCTTTTATTCATCTTTTATTAATTTGATTCAGTATCCATTATTCTGATATTTTTTATCAAAACTATTGTATTGTAATACATATTACGTTATAACCGAATGTCTAAATGAGTCAAGCTTTATATTGTTATTTGTGTAATATGCTTTTATTCTGGTATTGAGTTTCCTCTTCGTCTACCCCACATAAGAAACGTCGCACATGTTACACTGAATCTTATAAATTACTATAAATCTTATAAATTATTATTATCAGAATATACTTTTTTGTCTTTATGCGCTTTTATAAAGTTGTTCAATTTGTTAATGCATCTGTAACCTATAAGCAATATGTTCAAAAATTTATTTACTTCTTTCACATTCAATAGTAAATTGTAACCGATTGTGTATGTTATTAAAGGTCTTATGGATAAACGAAATCTGATCGGAGGGGGCCGCCAATTATGACATCCACGTATCGGAAATAAAACGGTAAATTAATATTGAGTATATTCAAAGCTTTTTCTTCAAGACCTTATTCAAGGTCTTCAAGAACAATGTCGGTTACAATGGGAAAGAGAAGAGAACTCATTGGTGTACCAAACGTCTGTTTATAAATCACTGAATTTAAAATACATTAAAAAATTAAACAAATTCAATTGCACATATAAATTCTGTCTTAGGAATCGAAATTTTTTGTTCTATGCATTGCTTCTATCTCAATGATCAGATCTTGAGGAATATTAGTAAATAATGATGTAACATTCAAAAAAATTAATAAATCATGATGAATCATTGATTTTTTTATCTGATAGTTGCTTGTATAGATAAAAACTATTAGAGAACTCTTCGAGGATTTTCAGGCAGATTATTAGCAATAATTTTGTGTAGAAATGCAAGGCTATGTTAATAGAAAAAATAATAATTCTTATTGGGCAATTAACTTTGTGGATCTTCGTAAGGCTACATGCTAATGGAAGATACGAATCGAATAATTGAAGGGCTAACTTTGTTTTTTTGGAAATGAAATCATTGTCTAATCATTTCTTTGAATTAAAATTTCTTTCCATTTTTTTTAGCGAATCCTTCCTCATTATATTATAGGTATGATCATTGATCATTAATAATTCCTTCATTTTCTTAATACTTGTCTAACACCATTGTAATATTCCTCTTATCGGCTCAAGTGAAAGTTATGTTGAGATTCTTTTTATAAAACGAAGTAGTTGTTTTATATAAATTTAAAAGTTCTAATTCGTTATTATTATTATAATGATTGTTCAACAAGAAATTCTCAAGATAGGGAACAATTGAGGCACCAACTTACTTTTACAAGCATCATTGAATACATGGTTATTATTTTCAAAGTCTTTAATATATATTAAATTCATGTACTGCGAATTTTTTATCTATCGTCAGAGGCAGACTGAAATTATTACTTAATTGTAATAAATTAGAGACTGCAGGAGGAATGTCAATGCTGGACGGATTAATAAATCATTTATTATTCGTGGTTCCCAGCGGGCTTTTTATATCAACGAATTTTAACGTATCTATAAAAATATTGATTAATTTTTATTCGATTCCTTAGAGAATTCGTAATTAATAATTAAATCACGTAATAATTAAATCACCGTTAGAACCATTTTGAGATACAATGGAAACATTCAGAATAAGTTATTTCATTGGTGTCGTCTAAATAATATCAAAAATTAATAGATGTGATTGAATTTTTTCGATGTTCTCTTTTTGTTATACCACTCGAA
>NW_017259287.1:74706-91369 GCF_001594045.1 Atta colombica | reverse complement strand
ATATATATATATATAAGAAGGTTATTCAAATCGTGTGAAATGATTGACAATGATTTATGTATTATAGATCATCCACGAGCCTATATAAGTCTAAAATTTCTATCCTAAGCAACTGTTTTCGAAAATTATCATATACATTATTAAGTTTCTCGTTAGCCTTATAATGACCAGAATAAGTTTTACTTCCGATATGTGTTTTAGATGAGAGGCGTAACTCCATGCAATTTACAAGATTTTAGAGACTGACTTGAGATGTGATCCTCACAATTTTATAATTAAGATCGATCCAACATTTTAACAAATAACTCACATATTCACCAAACACCCAATAAATAAAATTAAAATTAAAACAGTGATATTTGAACGGAATATTTCCCATTATAAGATCAGCGTATAACAATATTACAATGTAAATTAATATCAATTTTTTTCGCTCGTATAATTTACAACAAATTAATAAATAGTAAATCCAGGTCAACAAATTTATGTATTTCTGCGGCTGATGAGGATTAAGTATAGTCGAAACCGTTGAAACTTACCGTTGAAAATTATAATTATAAATAATAAATATTATTTTGTTACATCTAACTATAACTTGTTGAATTTGTTGACCTGAATTTGTTTACTATTTAATTTATAATAAGCGATAATCATGATAAGTTGTTTGAATGACAATGTCGCGGATAGTAATCCTGTAATAATCACCAAGATAGTGATAAATTTCTAATTCCTTCTCTCTACCAAGTTGTTCTGGCTATGCATTCTCCTCCCGAAGCCACCGCGGTTCATTCCACCATAGCGTTGACTTTCGACAAATATCCACAGAGTTTTCTGCTGATGGTACCTGCTGTCAAACATCTTGCAGACCTAAAGTTTGTATTTGCAAAGTTCAATTGGCTATAAAAATTTTTAATGTATTTGGACATATATTTGTTCAATCAAGGACAATAAATAAAGTTAAATTGCTCCGTAACAGCCTCGATTTTATCTTCAATGGTTTTATCTCTTGAACGGTCTTAAAGTTTGGCAAGGAACAATGCAGCACAAAGCTCTAATTTAGCGATAATCATAATCTTTAAAGGCGCTACTCTAGTTTTAACACAAAGATGTAAATACAAATTGCCAGTCAAAATCATAAGTAATTACATACAGGCAGAAAAAGGATTCTTGAAGAATCCTTTTTTTCTATATGACGAGATATCTTCAATCGGTGGCTGAGCTGGCTTCACAATACTTGATAAGCTTCCCATGTGCTATGAAGTTCTTGTGACAGATTCTCGTCTTATGTCAAATTAAGCGTTCATAATTGTTGCATTATAATTTTCGCAATCATAACAAGTCCAAGCAGACTCAAAGAATCGTAAATCTAGGCGATCTTCAAGAGTATATTTTGTTGACTGTGTTTTGTTATCGTCCTATCTTAGCTCCCTTCACATCGTACTGCAAAAAATATCTTGATTCCAAAAGATTCCCAATACTTTCAATGATGCCTCCTTGTTGATCATTAATAAATCTTCCGCCTTGCCTTCGCTCATTAGATGACTCAAAACTTTTTCTTCGTTTAATTTCCATTTTCTTAAATAAAATTGACCTCGAGTCAGTAAAACAGTAAGTTGTTTTTCTAACTTAATAGTTTCTTCTAAATCATCGTGGCCTGATAAAACATCATCCACATAAAAATCTGACATCAAAACCTTCTGAGCGAGTGGAAATTGCGATTCATTCTCTATCTTGCCTACTGCATAAGACACCGCATAGCCAGATAAGGCGCGCATTTGATTCCATATGTAAACATATGTTTAACAAAAAGACTTCGAACGGATCTTCGTCTCTCTTCTTCCAAAGGATTAACTACAACTTGCGATCCATCTCTCTGCTATTAATATTTGTCTAAACATGGCTGTCATCTGTAGTCACAAATTCGTATGTGCGAAATCTCAACAATATGTATAACAACTCTTGCAAATCCAATTGCAGATCCAATCATAAGCTTATCATTTAATGAGTAATTGTTGTCCGTTTTTGCAGAAGTCAAATACAACTTTGAGCTTCGTTGTAATATTATCCGGCTTCAGTACTGGGAAGAAAATATATCTCTTTCTCAGTAAATATGTTAAGAAATATTATAGACTCATGTGTCCACTCTTTTCGTAGTCCTTGAACTGTATACTCTTCTTTGATAGAAGACTACTTCAAGCATGACTTCCTCATTTTTTGAGAATCGCACCAAAAATATTCTAGTGAGGTCTCGTATTGTTGTGTCCTTGTAACGCTTCTTATAATAGACTTCTGGTGCATTCGTATTGTCTGCGCTCAGGAACCTATTCTTGAGTCCAAAATTTCTACAAATTATCGCTCAATGTTTATTTCGTCACCAGCAAGATAACTGACTTTATTTTATTCGTTTTTGCTTCGATAAGCTCTCCTTCATAACCCAACCAAGTTGAGTCTTTTGCCATGTGGGCTGCGCTCTTCCTCTTTTAACTTGTTTAAAACAACATAGCACCTATTAGATAAGATATCCACTGGATCTGGCTTGTCAAATGCAAGGTTCACCAATCTATGATCTTCCGAAATGTTAAGTAACTTGTTTATCGAACTTATGGCAATTACTCTGTTATAATGAGAATAACTAAACAATTCAAATCAGTTAATGTTGCGTTCTAAGATTTCATTCAAATTCTGACCGATCTCTCGATATTTATACCATAATACTTATATTACATATAATATTACCTTGATCAAAAAGTTCCCGGAATTCATTCAAAAAATTCAAAATACAAAGTTTTATTATATCAAAAGTGATATTGTCCCCTTCAAAGTACTCCCCATCGACTGTAACGCACTTATGCCAGCGCTTAACCCAGCTCTCGAAATATTTCTGGAACTCTATTGTCGGTATAGCCATCAGAGCCGATTTTTCCATTACCTCCTTTCGGTTGTTAAAACGCGTTTCCCATAATGGTTTTTTGACTCGATCGAACAGAAAAAAATTGCAGGGAACCACAGGTGAATTCGATGGCTATTGGATGGTATTCGTTTCGTTCTTGGTCAAAAATTCACGGATAATGATGGCACTGTGCGACGGTGCGTTATCATAGTGCAAAATTCACGAGTTGTTTGCCCACAAATCCTTTCTTTTTTGGCGAACTGCTTCACGCAAATGTCTCATAACGCCCAAATAATATTCCTTATTAACTGTCTGACCTTCTGACAAAAATTCGTGATGTACAATACCGTTGTAATCCATGAAAACTATGAGCATCGCTTTCTTTTTCGATTGAAAACGACTGATTTTTTTTGGCTCATTTGAAGCTTTCCATTCAGCTCGCCGATGTCTGGATTGCGTGTTGTACTCATAAATCCACGTCTCGTCTCCAGTAATGATGCATTTGATGAATTTTGAGTCGGATTCAGCCTTGGAAATCATGTCTTTGGCGATGACAACGCGGTCCCTTTTTTGCATGAAATTCAGTTCCTTCGGGACCAACTTTGCAGCAACACGGCGCAAATCCAAACCATTAACTACAATGTCCTGAATGGATTCAATGTTTAAGTCCTCTGCCAGCTCTCTGATAGTTAATTTGCAGTTATTGATCAACATTTCTCTCACTTTATTGATGTTTTCGTCGGTTTTCGATGTCGACGGCCTGTCACTGCGTTCGTCATCCTCGATGGACTCACTTTTGAAGCGTTCATGCCACACATAAACGGCTGTTTTCTTTAGAGTATCACTGCCGAAACAGTTTCCCAACATTTCCAAGATTTTCACAAATTCAACTCCATTTTTAAAACTGTAAAAAATCGAAAATACATGCAGAGGTAGATGTACTCAAGACGGCGTAACTTTTACAAATGTCAAGCTATGGTGATAAAATTTGGTGGGAATGTTAATGATAGATGTGGCAACCTAATAAAAAAAAACAGAACTTTCAAATCAGCTGACTCAGAACATCACCTGTAATTCCGAGAACTTTTTGATCAAAATGGTACATGGTACAAAACGGCAATTGTAATCTTTCAAGTTCTTCGGTGACTAAATGTGACTGAGGTCCAACATGCGCTTCCTAACTTGCTCACACACTTGTGCGTGTACTATACTTGCGCGTTGCTAAAATGACTTGAGAGCTGGTTCTTTCTCCTAGATGCTATAGAAACGCTTGATATGAGCGTTTTTTCGTATTTCCCTTTTTGAACACAATGCATGATCATAGCTTCCTTCCTGTTCTCTGATCCGTTTGGATGCGTGCTTTGTCTAGACGAATTCTATATGAAAAATTCTTCGCGATCGATGTGTAGCAACGTATTATGAAACCTGAAACATTTGCGGCATTTTGTGCATTTGCATTTTTTTGTATAATGACTTCAAGCAGTTAATTCACAATTGCTTATTCTTGACAGTTGCAAGTCGATCTTGCATGGACAATTTCAAAAAATTTGAGCAATTAAATAAACAATACGATTATTAAAAATGTAATTTATTTTTCTTGTACTACGCATCCTGGGTAACGCTAAAATAGTCCGAAATGTAATTATTTATGTTAAAACACTATGAAATAAATTATGATTGTGATTATGAAAAGTAAATTACAATTTTTTTACATAAAAGTGGTTATAACTCGAAAACGATTTCGGATTATTTCCGGATCTATGTTTATATAGCCACTTTTGCCTCTTTTTGGGTCCGGAATCATTTCCCGAGATATTGCGATTTTTTGGATATATGCGAGATATTCTGTATACATGAGTAAGATATACAGTCAGATAAGTTGTGAAAGTTATGAAAGTTGTTAGTTGATTATTGTAAGTTTAGATTATGATAAATAAATTTGAATTTATAAGACATGCGATATGAAAAAAAAATAAACAGTAAACTTTATATTTATTCAGTGCAACATTCAGATTATATCCATTATTACTCTTAAATTATTATATCTTATTATTTCTATTTTTATTGATTACTATTATATAATTTTTGAATTGTTTTCATAATTTTTCTTGTTCAATCTAGCAGGGTCAAGCATTTGTACACAAAACTTTTTTTCTATTTAAATTAAATTATTTTATAATTATATTATTTCATTAATTCTCTGTAGTAGTAACACCTAAATTGAATAAATAATACAATTTTGTGTATAATAACGTTTTGAAAGAGAATTAAATAACTACTACTACTTTAGTTGGAAGAGAAAGTATCTATGAATAGTGATAATAATTTCTTTTAAAAAAAATTGAAGCCATTTAGAAATAGGAAAAACTTCAATAGAAAAAGCCTAGAAGAAACAAAGATACATACCTAGATTTTATTATAAAAATTAAAGAGAACACCATTTGGATTATACTTTTTATTGGATTTGAGATTTCATAGCGGCGCCTGTTGTTGATATCAAATCTTTTATATAAATAATAGAACTTGCAAGGAAACCGTCTGATTCTCACCGATTTAATGAGTTTTGGCTGTGTTGTAGAGCATAAAAAATATTAGACCATATTTTTTTGTGCTTATCTTGAGGTTTAGGGGGTGAAATAGCTCCTCAAAATTAATGAATTGTCGTTTTCCTTAAATATCTTTTAAACTGTGAGGTACACCCAAATATGTTTTATATAAATTACAGTAATGTACAGTTTCTTATGTTCTGTACAACGGCATAAAAGATATTTTCTAACAAAATTAATTTTGCAACAAATTGTAAACAAATTAATAAAAATTGATTGTAGAGATGCTAAAGAAGCATGCTTAAATTTTTTTATGTTTATGCAAAAAAAAATAATTATGAAAATTCGTTTCTGTCCATGTCTACACTAAGGATAACCAGGAAATGACAATTGTAAATAGGACCAAAGCATGAAAAAATATTTTTAATGTTAAAAGTACATTGCAAAAATCAATTTTGCAATTAATTATTATAAACAAATAGTTTTTATATAAATAAAGAACAATTTAAGAAAGAATTATACATGTTTCTTTAATATTTTTTCCCATACAATTGATATAGTCACTATATCTCTACAATCAATTTTTTATAATTTGTTTATAACAATCTGCTGCAAAATTTTTTTTGCAATTTGTCTTTTATATCGTTATACAGAGCATAAGAAACTAGACAACTTTTATATAAAACATTTTCTTATATATGTTATAATTTTAAAAATATTTTTTTAAAACGATAAAATTCATTATTTTCAATGGGATGTTTCACCTTCTAAACCTCGAGATACATAATAGAAATATAGATCTAATAAATAAAATATGAGATATACTTATAAACGTAACTGAACTATTATGATAATATCATAAATTAAATTGATGACAACCAATTTAATAACTTGATATTAAATTGATATTACTTTTAAGATCTTATTATGAATCTATATACTAAAAATAGATTAATAGATAATGATATTACGTTTAAGATCTTGTTGTTAATCTATATATTAAATATACTAAGTATATACACTAAAAATCTGTAAATAAAATTTATTGCGAAAAATATTGATTTATTTGAGGAAAATGAAAAATAGGTATATCTATCGGAAGAAGTTATGTACATATTTGAAGCGGCAATATGAACTAAATATAAAAAACAACGTGGAAACTTGGAAAAGTGGGAAAACCAAACCAAAGTCGCTTGAAGGAATTAAATGAAGATAAATTCAGGAAAGTTACGATCGATTTAATAACTACAATGATGGTAGCAGATCTGAAAAATTATAACAGATTTCTGAATATACATAAACTAAATATACATAAACCATTTTAATGAAGCATTTGAAAAAGGAATAATTATATATGACATAAATATCGCTCGATGAGCTTCTCGGATACAAGAGGAAGAAAATGTTTCAGAATTTAAAACTTCAGAAACTTGGGTAAAAAAATTTTAAATTAAACATATAGCATATCTTGAAAAATAACATAAAAAAAGTATGTTATCAAAAGAAGATTTGGAATGCGACGCATTTATAGAAAATACTACATTAAATACTACATTGGTTACAGACAAGAAAATATAATTCGGATTAGAATGGCTTTCAATTTCAACTTCACTTTGGTGAACTTAATACAAAATAGTGTAAAAAAGATAGAAATTGAAATGTACAATCTATATCAGCAACGACACCCAATTACACTATACAACCAAACTAAATCCGCTGATAGTTGGTTATTGTCGTCTCTGTTTATAGTATTACGAGAAGTTATTGGGTCTGAAAGTTCAAGAAAATGTATTCAAGGCATCTAATATTTTTGTAACAGCTTCCAAATCAAGTAAATTAACATCAAATCATGTAAAAATTTGGTTGAAAAAAATATTTTTCCCGAATGTTGGACCACAATCCGTATTACTATTGATTCATAGAGTGGACACTATCCCAACATTATTTCCGAAATTAGATCAACAAGTAAGATGGGGTTGCTATGTGGAAGTCGTATATGTCTCTAAACAAATAAAACGTTTCTTTTTAAACTTTTTTTGTTAATAACTTTTTAATGAATAACGAGCGACGGTTAAAACTTGTTGGAGATTGCTCAGAATCATGACTTTGATAACATACATCAAGATCAAGATCGGTGGTTGCTCCCCTTTTCTGCAATTTTTTGTTGAGATTTTGACTGCGGAACATGAACAGAATTTAATGGAATAATACATTCTGAAAGAATCAGATATTTATTTTAGTTTATCGCCAAAAGAGAATTGGCATTTGAATATTCACAACAACTTTTATTTGTGTTGTAGCTGGTACTAGCAACAATTGTCAGTAGTACCAATGTATAGAAAAATGGAGAAGATTGATTCCAGAAATTCATGACGTCAACCATGCTTGTCTATTAGAAAATCGAGGCTACGAGCTTCGTTCATGCCACAAGTTTCAATCGCATAACACTAAGGCATTTTTCACCCTACTCAAGTCTGTGTCATGATCGTTTGCTGCTGGTTCCTCGTGCAATCAGAAACATGGACGAAATGAGAATTACCACTGTGCAAACACCTCAAAGAGTTGTCAACCCATATGGTTTCAAACAAATTGGGCGTATTACTTCTGCCGAGCGTGGCGCACTTATTACACTGGTAGTAGCGATATCGGCTTAAGGAGCTGACCTGCCACTCTTTTTCTTTCCGCGCATTTCCATTTCAAGTCACACTTCTCGAACGGTATCCCAACTAGAAATGACGATGCAGCCCACTCAAGTGGTTGCTTTTTCTGCAATTTCTTCAGCAAAAAAAAAAACATATGTACTTCGACAAACAATCCAATACTTTTTTCACTGGATAACCACGAATCCCATTTATCTATCGAAAGCTTAACTCGAAGCTTTCGAATCCCGCGTCGAAAAAACTGGTCATCTTTTGAGGCTATCCACGAATCGATCCAATTTTTTACTTCTTCATAAGATCGGAAGTGCTGGTCAGCCAGGCCGTGTGCCATTGATCGAAACAAGTGATAGTCAGAGAGAGCAACATCTGGAGAATACGGCGGGTGGGGTAGGACTTCCCATTTCAACATTTCCAAGTATGTCTTGACCACTTTCGCAATGGGGTCGAGCATTGTCATGCTGCAAAATCCCTTTATCGTGTCTCTCGTTGTATTGCGGCCGTTTGTCTTTCAATGCTCGGCTCAAACGCATCAATTGCGTTCGATACCGATCGTCTGTGATTGTTTCAGTCGGTTTTAATAGTTCATAATACACTACGCCGAGCTGGTCCCACCAAATACAGAGCATGATCTTGGAGTCGTGAATATTCGGTTTGGTCGTCGACGTGGAAGCATGACCGGGAACTCCCCATGATTTTCTGCGTTTGGGATTATCTTAATGAATCCATTTTTCGTCCCCAGTCACAATGCGATGCAGAAATCCCTTCCGTCTTTGCCTTTCAAGCAGCTGTTCACAAGGAAACAAACGCCGTTCATATCTCTCGGCTTCAATTCGTACGGCATCCAATTTTCTTGCTTCTGAATCATTCCCATGGCTTTGAGGCGTTTTGAAATGGCTTGTTGAGTCACTCCCAATGATCGTGCCAATTCTTCTTGATTTTGACACGAGTCTTGCTCAAGTAATGCCTCCAATTCTGCATCTTCGAAAATCTTCTCTCTTCCTCCGCTATGCCGGTCTTCGACGTCAAAATCACCGTTCTTGAAGCGTTGAAACCACTCACGACACGTTCTTTCACTAATAGCGGCCTCACCATAAGTATTTGAGAGCATTCGCTGAGCCTCAGCCGCAGATTTCTTCATATTGAAGCAAAAAATTAAAACCGCCCGCAAATGACGAGAATTTGGCTCGTAAACCGACATTTTCAATCGAGAATAACTTTATGATGCCGACACAAATCGATTAATGGTTCTATGGGGTTATGTTGACAGATGCCCAAGTTTATTGTATGACGTCTATGATCTATTTATTTCGACCACCACTTATCACTAAAGCCATCTATAGGAAAACGGCGGAAGCAAAGTTGTACATCTAATACTACATATTACGCACAAGTTGCAGTCCCTCGATCGTAACGTGATGCGCTAAAAAAGGCGAATATCCATTGTATCTGGATGATGAATAATCCAGGAAAAACGATATCTATACAATTTGCCAGCTATTATTAGTTTACCGTTACCATTGGCGGCCACGAACACAAATATCAAGGTAGGATTCAGTTGAAATTTCGCCATTAAATTCGGATGTGTTTCAGGACATTGATTTTCTACCCAGCCAATTAATCGATCGTCTTAATTCAAATAATGCTATAGACATGAGCTCTCCCCAAAGAAACTCTACAAACGTCCTTAATGGATAATGATGAGAAAAACTATCAGCGATAACAATCAAGATGGACACATTCTTTCAGTCAATTCCATTTTTGAAGACTGTCGCGAGAAAGGAGTCACGCAAAGAATGTAAAAAAAGATCGTCTGAAATTTTGACGGTCCCTGACGTCATAAATCAGCTTTCTAACAAAAGAAAACAGGAACAAAAAACCTCTGAAAAAATGAATCTGATGGCTATTGTGTGTGTGGCTTTTTTAATACTTTACTTGTATGCAACTTTTTTGAATAAAATTGTGGTGAATGCATCGCTACTGCCTCAGCTGCAATTCTATTAAAGCACGACAATTATAAGGAATATAGTATTCGCAAGAAAAGTATCATGTATACATTTAGTCTGAAGGCCGCTCAGCTATACGAAGCAGAGAAAAAAAGGCAAATACGAAAGTCAATATACGCGAGTCAAATACGAAAGAGATCATTACATCGTCTTTCGACATGTGTGAACACGTAGCGTGTAATCGATTGTATTTTAATAAAGACTAAATTATTCTATCAACAAGATATTTTAATTCGACTTTTAATCTGATTCTGTAACACCAAAAATAAAGCCTTAAAACTAGTTTTTTCCAAATTTTTTCTGGACTGTCCCGAATAGCCCCAGACTTGTCCTAAATAAGTAAAAGTCTATTCGGAACATTTCACTGATCGACATTTTTATATATATTTCGAAATAAGTACAATTTTGTATCCAATCTATAATGGCATTGTGAAGACAGTAAGGTTCAACCTTTCAAACCGTCTAATGAATTTTTTTTATGACTACAGGATCCAGGAGACGTAAAAGAAAAAAAAAGTATCCCGAATAGTCCCAAATAGTTTCCTAAAGAGAGAATATAAAAGGAAAAAATTAAAGCATTGAAGGAAAAAATAATAGAAAGGGAAAATGTGAAAAGGGAAATGTGAAGAGGTTAAAAAAGGATTTCAAAGAAAGACAGAAAGCATAGAGAGTAGCAAAAAGAGAGTATAGAGAATATAATAAGTTTTTAAAAAACAGCTAGAGATCTGGTCAATAGAGAAAATGGAAGACGAAGGAGGAGGGCAGAAATGTCTTTAACGAAGGTAGCAGTGTAATTAATAAGAGAGGGAGTAGCATTTCTACAATATATCGGAGAAAAGTATGGATAAACTAAGTATGAAGGAGATAGTTAAAATAAGAAAAATAATGTCCGAAAAAGACAGAGAGGAAAGAAAGTGTATAGTAATTAATATTGTGACATAGGTAAGAAATAAAGACACAGAGAGAGGAAAGGCACGGGTACGAGAATTTCTAAGAGAAAAGGTAGGAGTAAACTATAAGATAAGCGGTAATAATTATAAGAGTGGGGAGTGTAGAAAACAAACGGAAGATAATGAGAAATAAATATAAACTAAAAAAGAATATATTTGTGGAAAATGATTTCAACGGAGGAGAAGAAGATGCAAAAGAAAATAAATGAAAGTCAATAAATAGGATCAAAGAAAAATAATAAATCAGATATCACAGTAGGTTTAGGAAAAATGAGGAAAAAGAAGTTGGAAATTCTGGGCGAATATTGAAAAAGAAGAGAAAAAGAGGAAAGAAAAAGAGTAAGGATAAAGAGGTAGATCCGAATAAGGGGATAAATAGTATGAAAAATAAGCAAAGGAAAGAAAGAGATGAGAAGAAACAAAATAGAGAGAAAGAAAGAATAACAGCAGAAAAATAGTATGGAAGAGCAGAATTTTGGCAGAAACATGAAAGATTAGGACGGGGTCCGCGGAGAC
This sequence comes from Atta colombica, assembly GCF_001594045.1. Lineage (NCBI taxonomy): Eukaryota > Metazoa > Arthropoda > Insecta > Hymenoptera > Formicidae > Atta > Atta colombica. Next base: position 79,804 of record NW_017259287.1, on the reverse strand, counting down.
GGAAGAAGGGAATTGAAGAAAGAATACAAGAGGAGAAAGAAAAGTAGAAGGAAAAAGGATACGAGAGGAGAGGAGAGGTTTAAGGAGGGGAGGCAAGGAGGATTTTATTTTAGAATATAGCATGGGCGGGGAGGAGGAGGGAGTAAGGACATAGACTTCTGGAAGTGGAAAACTTTTTGTGAATTTAAATTTAATGAGACATGGGTCAAAGAAAAAAGGAAGGCATGAAGAATAGATTGCCTAAAATAGACGAATGAGAATAAAATAAAAAAAAAACAAAATAAAAAAAAGAATAAAAGGAAGGACTAGAGAGAAAAAGGAAGAACATATAATTAAAACAAAGGAAGAAGAAATAACATCAGAATTTAAAGGAGCGAATATAAAACTAGTTATGATCTTGGTATATAAGGAACAAGAACATAAAAATTTAGAGGAAAAATTAAAAAGTTGGAAGAAAATAAAGGGGAAGAGAGATATCTAATAACAGGAGATTTTAATGTAACAATAGAGGAACTAAGAGAGAAGAAGTTAGAGGAGAAAAAGAAAAGGAATAAGATAGGGATGTGTAATGAATCCACTCCTTTTCAATTTGTATATAGTAGATTTAGATAAAGAGCTAGAAAAAAAGAGATATGTGCAGTAAAAGTAGAAAGAGATAGGATATAGTCCTTGGTACATGCAAATGATATTGTGTTTGTGGTCAAAAGAAAGATATTACAAGCTATCATGGGAACTTTCAGAGATTTTTGGAAGATTGGGAATTAGAATTATATATAGAAAAAAACAAAAATAATGGTAGATAATAAGGGAAGAAGAGAAAGAAAAGAAAAATAGAAATGGAGAAGAAATAAAAGAGATTCAGGAATTTAAACATTTAGGTTTTACATTGAATAGGTGATTATAACGAGCATATAAAAGAGATTGGAAAGAAAGCAAAAATGGCAGTAAGGAAAGTATAGGATTTAGGAAAAAGAATATGCAAGAATGATTTTAAGAGGAGATGGGTATTATTTAAATATTTGTGCAGAGCGTAATGTCAATGTAGTGATGATGAAGTCTGACATATATACTAACATATATATGTCCTGAACCTAACATATATACTACACATGTTTTAGCCAGAAGACCCTCTAACACCGCACACGCGCATTAATTCTGTACATGGTTTTGGGAGCCATGTATCTGAGAAAAGTTAGCAGTATAGAAGTCTGTGGTTTAAATCCCTTGCAAGCAATATAGAAGTCTATGGTTTAAATCCCTTGGAAAATGCAAATAGTGCATAAGATATAACAGCGTTGTATTGCTGATGTATTGTTAGCGCTTCTTACACCAAAAATATCAAAAGGATACCAGAGTTTCTTAAAACGAAATCGCGAAAGTTGCACACATCAGAACTTTACATTGCAATATCTTTGTGTAGAGCACGCAGAAAAAAAAATAAAAACACTATGATATATTTTGAGTAGAAGTTCAATTGAGCCTATTTAGAACTTGATCGGTTCAACTCTTACTAAGATCCAATAATCGTGATTTTGGAAAACAGATCGCATAAAGATACACGGTCAGTCTCAGACGCTATCTATAAGAATATGCTGTCACTGCGCATATTCTTAGCGCAAGATACTACCACGTCTCTTGACTTTTGCCAACTTCAGCAAGTAAAAATATGTTGGATATGATTATTATCACAAATAATGAAAGAAAAAGTTAATTTTATCAAACAATGTTAAACATGAGAAAAGAATAGTATCTACAAATTTTTATATCTTGGAAAAACAAAATCATATTAAATACTGAACCAGAATGCATTTTAAAATTAAAAATTGGTTTACTTTGATAAAGCATTCATGAAATTAAGCAAAAACTAGTTATACCTTCAAAATCATTGTTTTTTGCCTTTTTAAAATTATTTTGTTCAAAATTGTGATGTAATAACATATTCGTATTTAACGTATGTACATACATGTAAAAATATATCAGAAATATATCAGAAATGATATTTACACTCATGTTGCAAAATAGTATTTTTTTCTTAATATTATCTCATTAAAACTGTGGAATATTAAATTGTTTTATATGGACATATTCCGTACTTCGTAAAAATTGTTAGAAGTAACATCATGATTCGGAATTGGGAGAAAGTAAGGGCGTTCACAACAATTTATGAAATGACCAACAATGAACAGTGACTTAATATGTTGAGTAAAAAGTGAAAATATTATATTGTTTTTCGCGGAAACAAAAAGTATGGCAAAGATTCAAAAACGTTTTCGTTCACTTCAATTGTATCATTATCTAAAGATTTATATTAATCAGACATAATGGCGCATCTCCAAAAGGTTGTAAGACAACAAACGATCATACTAAATGTTAACATGATATTAAATGTTATTCATTAAAGATAATTTTCCAATCTTTAAAAATTAATTTTATACCAATTCTCTGTTAATTTTCTTCAAAATATATGTAAATAAGGTGTGAATCCTCAGAGGGGAAAGTTACTTTTTAAAAGTAACGCGTTACCGTTACTTAAAAATAAAAATCATTATTTTCCATTACTTTTTTTGTAATTATGCAGGAGACAGGCCTACTCACCTTTGCACGAAATGAACGAATCTAGCAGAAAAATAAGTACGAGTATTGCTCTGTTCGACGAACCAAGACAGAAGAAAGAATTAAATATTAATAGTTAAAATTGATGACTATTAAAGTAAAGAAATCTGTCAGATTCATTCATTTCATGCACAAATGTGAACGACCTAATTTCATCAAAATCGATAAATAAGCCTGTCTTCTGCATAATTACACTTTTTAAAATGTTAAAACAAGTTTCTAAGATAGAATATAAATTAAATGCTAAATAATAAGAATGGTAAGACAGAATATAAATTAAATATAAGACATTTAGAAAAATATTTATCTTTGAACATTTTTATCTTTTATTAATATTTTATATACTTGTGTTTAATTCTATAGTATTTTATTATATAATAGATATTTTAGTTTTTAATATTCTTATGCTAAAGTGAGAATTGAATGAAACAAAAAGTTTTTGGTTTATTTAGTTTATTTATCTATAATCTTATTGTCCGTGACGACCGTGATCTATAGAAAAATAATAATACAAGAGTAACGGGATCAATTTCATTATTCAATAAATAAATTTTTACATCGTATTTTATTTTTCGTTACTAATAAAAAAAAGTAACGGCGTTACAAAAAAAAAGTAATGAAAATGTAACTTGTAACGTCGTTACAAGTAATGTATTACTTCCCAATCTGAGTAAATGTTACATATAAAGTAAATTTGGTAAAAAATATAGTATCTTGCATCTCACGTGCATTTCATGTACCATCCCATATTTCACAAACTGGTGTGTGCGTCTTCATATATATATAAGATAAATATATAAGATATAAGACATAAATATAAAGATAAATCCAATATCCATACACTTTTCTATAGTATATGCTGGATTTGGCAGAATGATGTAAGAGACAAAATATTGGGGCAATCTATCTTTTTCTGCGCATACATCTTGACATTTATATCATTGAAAAAAATAAAATAAAATATAAAAGTAACGGTAATAGTCAAGAATTCTATCTTCTTCACCGATTTTAATGAGATTAAAGCAAAAATATTTATCCCAGTAAACGAAAGAATAGGTTAAAATAGATTAAAATTTTTTGAATGCGTATTTTAATCCATGAAAACGAATTGAAATGGATTGATTGGATTGAAATTGTCTGAAATGAATGGGATACGAGCTGACACTTCGAAAAAAAAAAAAACATTATTTATATTTAAGGCTAAATTTTAATCCTAAGATATTTATAATAATTATACATGAAATTAACTATTTTAAATTGATATTAAAAAAACGCACCTTGGAATTCGAACTTGGGACCTCTGGATTATGAATCTTCTGCGTTACCTGCTACATCACTTCTTCAATTAATAATGTATGTTATTCATTGTGTACTTCAATTATAACCAGTTAATCTAGCGCACGAAATTATAGATACAATAAAAATATCATCATTTAATAGATATAATGAAATATAAACAATTTACATTATTATAAGACGACATTGGGCATTGGATAAAAAACGAATAATCTAATCTCATTTGGCCGATTTCGCGCCTCAATCAGAGTAATATTTAGGATATGCTCGATTTAGTTTGCTAGTGTCATCAATCATTCATTTTATTTCTAATCAAAGAGAAATAAAGAAGATAACTAAATTATTTTTATGTTACAAATTCTTTTGAACTTAGTTGGATTAAAACGAAGAATTTCCTACTCATAATTTTAAATTGTACAATATTCCCGATGCAGAAATGACTGATATTATTTTTAGATTCAATTGAATTAAAAAAACTGCATTTCCTATTCACAATTTTGAATTAACTTAGTTAGTATTACAATGTACAAAGTATTCACAATGTACACAAAATACCATAATATTATTTTTAGATTGAAAAGCATAGAGATATACTCCATGCCTATAAATGAATAAAAATGCATTCAGGATTGAAAAAAATTCATTTTAACATTTATGAATCCGTATTTCTGAAAATCTGAAAATCCATTTTAATCCATTTCAATCCATTCTCGTTTGCTGGCTATTCTAGCCTAACTTACACATTCATGCTCTATTGATGTGACAGATTTTCTAATAGTCGTTAACTTCAATGATTAATATTTCGGTCTACGGAGCAGAGCGTCACTTTGTTTTACCAGATTCATTTCGTGCAAAACGCATCGAATGAGCGTACTTTCATCAAAATCGGTAGAAAGGTAGAATTCTTGAGTATTATCAAAGTTGTCAAGATACGAGCGCAGAAAATAGATTGCTTCAATATTTTGCTTCTCGCATCGTTCTGCTAAACCCAGGTATATATAACTAATGTTGAGTCTATCTTATATATCTATGGTCTTTACCTTCAACTAATTCTGACTTATAATGTCACACTCACAGACTTCTATAAATAGATTGTCAACTTCGCTGCCATGTTAGAGGACAGACATTGGGTAGCGTCATGTTTAATTTCACATACTTAATTTCACACATGTATAAATCATATGAAAAA
>NW_017259287.1:71603-74606 GCF_001594045.1 Atta colombica | reverse complement strand
ATATATATATATATATACAAGAAATAAAACAAGGTAGCTCGAAATTTGGTTCATCTCTTTCTATCACATTGAGTCAGCAGTCTATTTACAGAAGTCTCTATAAAAAAAACTAATACCCTACAAATACAATTTTAATATAATAATTAAATGTCTTTTTATGCATCCTGTATAAATGAAAATTAAAATAAAGTTAGCTAATCAATTCACAAACATACCAATCATGCTCATATAACTAGCTTCGTTGATGAAATTTTCTAATCCGTGGAACACTCCACGTCCTGTCGCAGAAATGCGACCATGAATGCCACCCTGATTGATGGGTTTGCCAGTGACACAAGCGTGAGCGTTGATGTCGAGATGGCCAATAGTTTTCGCATAAGTATCGGCTATCCAAGACATTTCCCGTACACCGGTGCCCATATCGGGAGCAGGAACATCAACTCCAGGTCCTAAAAAAAATAAATCTTTCTAAAGTCGGCACACAATGCTTGTTTCCTTGCTGGATTGCTAGCTTGAATAAATTTTTGCCATCGTATTAACTATAATGTCTATCAGTACTACAGCCAATACGATGGCAAGATTCTAATCCAACTAAGAATCCAACAAGAAAACAAGTGTGCTGCAGGCTTAAGAGATAAAACTCTTTTATAGAACGCTCCATTTTGACATAACTTCAGAAATCAAATATAACATACATTTTTTTAAGCTTGAAAAGTTTTCAAAAACTTTTTTCATGTATTACATGTATTACATGTGAGTTTATCTCGCCAGTGATTATCGAGATATATACAGGATGAACCAGAATTATTGAACCAGCCCTACGAGAGAATAATTACTGCACGCACGTTATAATCCAATAGATATGAAGTTATTGTAATAATTTTCTCATAGGATAAAAAATTCAATAACTCTGATCCACCCTGTATAAATTTTTGGTATAGAAAAAACAAAAGTGATTTTTACATATATGTACTGTCACGTCCAGGTTCGTTTATTTCGAAAGGAATAAGGAATTAGGAAAGGACCGAGGAAGGACGCAACTGTGATATCGCTCTTGTGATTATCGCTCTGAAGCGGGAACTACAAGTCGGACTTGATTACGTCCCAAGAATAGATCAACGTCGATGCTGTTACCTGATTTAAGATAGTGCATCCGTCGATCCTCTTTTAGGTCAAAGAACTTAATCTTTTTGACCAAGGATTGGACCTGTATGATCTTTGTCTAGACGCAGTGAATCGGAAGGGTGGTAAAATAAATGATAATTGGTTTTACAAAAAAAATAATTGGTTACATTTATTTACTAAGATATACGTATATATTTACGCGCCTGTATGTATACATTTATGTACGATAACTATAATAATGTTAAGATTAAGCTAATACGATTTAAAATAAATATTTAGAAAGGTTATGAACCAAATAACAAAAAAATATGTAAATATAAGAAACACAATATAATTATCATGATCTAACGCAAATAATAAATATACGTCGTTTTGAGCCTAAGTTTTTCTGTCTATATGTATGTGTTTATGTGGGGTGAAGCTCGCCGAATCTGCAAAGTTCTTCCTCAAGGAGAGGAAGAACTTTGTAGATTCGGCGAGAGTTTTAAGAGATTGAAAAATCTCGTCCTCAGAAGGGACGAGGAAAAAAGACAAGGAAGAAACTCCGGGGCGTGGAAAGTCTGTCAAAGTGGGAGAGTCAAAGAAGGGGAAGGAAATTCGAGATCCAAGGAAGGGTCTGAAAATATATTCTGGGGGGAACTATCGATAGGATTATCGGAGGTGAGGTCTATCAAAGAGACATCGGGGTAGTCTTGGTCGACATTTTTGGCGCAAATGAGCCATTTTAAATCAACAAAGGGTTTGAGAAGAGATAAATTGCCCTGTTTGTGTTCGCTTAATAATTGGAACGTTTGCTTTTTGGAGTTTCTCGAGTTTGACCCATTTCTTGCGTCCTGCTCTGTGTCTGTTCCGCCAGACCATCTATTAAAATTTTCTCTCGTTAGTGTCCATGAAGAAGAAAAAAATAATATCAAAGAGAAGAGAGAAGAAATAGATTTTCCAGTTATGTTCTAGGAAGAGTAACCGTGGGTTACTTAAGGGATTTTATTGCTTAAGTAACTGTGAATACGGAAAAGAAAAATCACTTGAAGCGTTTTACCGCTTAAGTAATTCGGAGTAGAAAAAGGGGTGAATCACTTGAAGCATTTTACCGCTTAAGTAATCTTGGGTAAATAAAGAGGTGAATTACTTGAAGCGTTTTACCGCTCAAGTAATTCTGAGTAGAGAAAGAGGTGAATTACTTGAAGCGCTTTACCGCTTAAGTAATTCTGATTAGAGAAAGAGATGAATTATTTGAAGCGTTTTACCGCTTAAGCAATTTGTTAGGAGAAAAGATAGGCAGGGTTCGTTTGTGATTAAAGGGAGAATAGATCGAGGAAGAATGAGAGAGCGAGAGAATATTAATGGTCAAATAACCTTGCAATTAAAGTAACATAGGAAAGAAAAAAGAGAAAAAAAAAGAAATTTGTTCTGTTTGCTGGAAGTGATGGCGAACTGTAGCGGGAATACTTAGTGATGTCCCAGTGATGACTTAAGATGAAAGATCTTCAATGTGGACTATTGATTTAGCTTGGATTGCACTGAGCCGAGAACCCGCACTTAAATTTGTCGACTGATTTTGAATGTCACTTCGAAAGATTTTTTTTTATAACTGACTGTTCGAAAAATTTTTTGTGACTGACTGCTCGAAAAGTTTTTTGTGACTGCCTGCGCTTTTATATATATATATATGTATATATATGTGTATGTATATGTATCATTAAATAACTAAAAATCTTCAACTCCTTACATAAAACGTCTACACTGGTTTATCTCAATTTTAGCCATCAATATTAATTTCCTTTTAATTTAATGGTTTATTAAATTTAATGCAATATTTACTACATTTAAAATTCTCGTAATTCTAACACTCACTAATCATAAGCCTTTTTCTTTTTC
>NW_017259287.1:70905-71503 GCF_001594045.1 Atta colombica | reverse complement strand
TATATATATATATAATATATACGTATGTATGTGTATACTATATGTATGTAGTTTCTCTACGAACATTCCGCTGGATCGGGAGATTATTTGATCAAAGCCTAGACATGAAATGCTTAAAATAGATTAAGAGCCGCCCACAGATCATGTATGGGGATCGTTGATATTCCCCATCCTGCGTTCAATGTGCTTTATCGACACGTGTAAATCCTTCAATATAGCTTGGGCATTCTTCTGCAAGCTGTATTTGTATAATAGTTGTACCGCAAGTCGCACAGTTTGTCTGGTTACGTACAGAATCCTCATGAATTTATTACGTGTGCAAAGATGGGAACGTATTGGTTTTTCCATTCGGCTATCACATCTTCATAACAGTTGCTATCTTCATAGCAACAAATTTTAAAGAAGATGCATTGGTAGACTCGCCTTTCCATTATAATAATGTACCGGAATTTCATCAAATATCGATAGGCATCCCAATGATCCTCTTCTCTGGTTAATACAGACGATTCTTCCTCGTTGGCCAAAGATGCAACAGAGGTAGCGGTATGCAGGCATTTCATGTACTGCAATTTAATCTGACAATTTTGGGAGAGAAGGT
>NW_017259287.1:56904-70805 GCF_001594045.1 Atta colombica | reverse complement strand
GAAAATTCTTGTTGAAGAACAAAAAACAAAAGTAAGAAAAACGTGAAATATATATATGTATGTATATATATGTGTATGTATATATATGCATAATTTTTTCTACAAATTAAACCTTATTATCATATATATATTTTCAGAGGTTTTTTGTTTTTTTTTTATTATTCTATTAATACATGTATTATAATAGTTTATATGTCTTGAGCGGTCGTGGATATAAATTATTTTTAGTTTCTTTTTAATATAGCCGATTCAACAGAGAGCTGTACAGTTTCTAGCATTTTTTCACTGTGCTGTGCATGACCTAGACTTATTAGAATATCCTTAACATTTTTTATTTCTCTGCTACACTCGTTTCTTATTTTTAGCTTTACAAGCACAGTCTCTTCGTTTATATGTCCTACAATGCTAATCCATCCTTCGCGTCACTTTATTAGAAATTGGATCAGCTGCCTTCATCGGGACTACATCCTTTTTGCAGGATCAGAGCCAGTATAAATGAGTGCGCAGAATTGCCTGCCATTCTAGATCGCGGAATTTATCCTCAAGTAGGCAGAGATCGTGACAAGGTCGCTCGATAATGCGCCCCCAATCTCTTAGAGCAATCACTGCTGTTCCATCCCCTCGAATTTGAATGAGGACACTTCTTTGCCACTTTCGTTCTTCTTGGACTGCAATGATCTCGTTCAAGTGAGTATAATTGGGTAGTAACGATAGGGATCGGCTACGACGTGTTATCCGACGAGTGAGTTCGTCTATTAGTTCTTTGAGTCCTCGTGATACTATATTATGGATTGGACCCAAAATTTCGTGAGTGAGTCCACTTTTATTATATTTTGTTTTCAATGGGCTACGTGTTAGGAGTCAAGTTTATGCAGGTAATCTCCATTGTTATCTATAAAAGAATCATAAGTTGTTTTTTTTTCATTTCATTTTTTTTTTCAGAGTGGAGGGACAGAAGAAATTTAATTGGCAGAGGAGTTTCCTTTTATTCACCCTTTTAGCTCAAGAATAAAGGTGGAGGCTTCTTTGAGAGGAAAGAGAGGATAATTGAATTCAGTCCTCGTTTCATCTCGTACTTCTGAATATTTTATTTCTTTAAATTCCAACTCATCGGGAGCTGAAGCAGCTATGTTCTTGTTTGTACGTCTCTCCTTTCCTAGGTGTAATAAAAAATTGGTAAGTGAATCCCAAATAGCTCCTATTAAGAACATTAACCATCCATGGTATGCAGAGCATATCCATGTACGATTGTATCTAATATTAGTTTTATGATTTTTGCGCTTATATATATTCCTATTATTCCAGCGCTAACATTTCCAAAAATTAGGAATCTATTCCAAAATTTTTCCCAAGCAGACATGATTATCTTTTCTATTGATGCTTCATCTAATAAATTAGAAAATGAACCTCCATTCACAAATCCTAGTCTCATCATTCCTCGCTATGATATTGAGTACGGATGATCATTCGGCTGGAAATATTATGTGATCTCGTAAAGTTTCTAGGTCATTATCTGAATATATACCGCTCGTGGAGTGATCCGGGACTGATATATTTCCAAGTTGATTTGATTGGTTTGAGTACGACGGGTGGTAAAGTTTCTACTAGCCGGGGCGTAAACCGATACGCATCTCCTAGAAGGCAGGTGTGAGCGAATTACAAGTCACTTGCGTTCCTTGTCACATCAGGATGTGAGTTCGTGGTGTTAGGAACTGTGTTTCGTTATTTCTAATCACGGGTAATTGATCATAACATTCTTGAATAGAATTTATCCCTTAACAGGCACACATTATACTGTGTGTATTACTTCTCCGGCCAATAAAGCCATAGCTCCAGGCCCTTGCATTACATGGTAAGCGAAAGCATCCGGTGAATGAATGGCGAGAGCTAGGGCGTTTTTCAATATTTTCTGTTCGAGATTACACTATTGTTGAAGTACATTTCGATATAACTGGCTTCTTTGGGTGCGTATATGTTTTTCCACGTACACAAATTTAGAATTCAAAATAGATAAAAATGTCGAGATTTTCTGATTTATATACTTTGCTGAAGATTTTATTATCGAGTGTCGTTTCGAAAATATTATAATAATCGGGTTCGATTCTTACAAGAACATAGCCGCACATTGTTTCTATCCTCTTTTTGTTAAGGCAAAAACAGTATCATGTGAATTGAAGATATAAATTATTTGAGGTCGTACGCCTATATTGTCTGTCAATATTTCCAGTGTAAAGTTCACTATAATTTGTTATTCCACAAGAGTTTCGTGCAGATAAAGCATTTCAATAATATTCCCTCCTTCAATATTCACATAAGTAGAGGAAAATTCGTAAATTACATCGTGATTGTAACATTACCTGATTAGTATTTAATTGTACTAATGCATGATAATCTAATCGTAATCGTTATAGTTGCTAATACAATAATATCGATCCATGTTTCATAGGGATCGGAATATGTGCGTCTGCTATTATACATGATTCGTCGTTATCCACTTGTTCTACTAAAATGGTTGTTCGAGAGTCTGACTGATTTTAGTCCGGTTATGTGAACGTACTTCATTTAGAGGTATCCCATAATGTACATCTTTTCACGCTTCGCGAGATGTTTCTTGTATGTACGAGTATTTACCGTTGTGTACATTCATAGTGTGAGAGAACATTCCGAATTTTTTTACAGTTCTATCGATCTCTACTTTACTCTAACGGATTTGAATTCGTTAATTTGGACGAATTGTATATATTTTAAGATCTTGTTCATCCTTTGCAGTGATATATCACATTCTTCGATATTAAGTAACATAGTATTAAGTGACATAGTAGTTATGTTTTCTAATAGTGATCCGCAATCGTACTCTATTATCCCGTAAGTCTCTTGGGTCCAACTTATTAATAATATATGTCGTAATTCGTCCAATCATTCGGGAATCCATCTGAAATTTTATTTACTTATTATTTTGAATTAATTATTGAGAGCCGATCTTATATGAGAGATTCGTAATCTATTAGGATGTACTAATCGACTATTTTTCTTTATTCTAATTTTTATGTTATTATTTAATATTTCTAACACTTTGTGAGGTCCGGTATATTGATTTCCGAATTTTCCCTTTAATAGGAACATAATCTCCTAATTAAATATTTGCGGATTAATCTTCTTATCATAATGTTTTTTGGATTTGATTTTGGTTGCTACTACATTTCGCGAGCATTTCCCTGGATGGTGTGAAGTGTAATTATTTATGTGTAACTATTTATCAGATATTCGTCATAACTTGCAAATTTGTCTTCGGGGCCTAACAATTCATTTGATTCTAATTATTTTGCCGAATACTAATTCATATGGAGTATGTTTGGTGACTTCATGGATGCTGGTGTTATAATTAAATATTGCTAAGCCAATCCTATTCCATTATTTTTGATTATTGGAATATTTTAAATATTCGCCTAACGCATGATGAGACCTTTCTAATGATTCATTTGATTGAGGGTGGAAGGCAGTAGTACGCAGATTACGAATCCTGAATAACGATTTTCTTCATTAACTCGCTAATAAAATTTCTTCCTTGATTCTGTCAATATCTTGTCTTGGGTACTCCTAATATGCAGATGAATTTGTCAACAAAGGCTTCTGCTACGGTTTCAGCGGTTTGATCTGGCAGGAGTATACCCATGCAAAATTTAGTTAGCTGATCCTGTAACGTTAGAATATATTCATTTCCTTTCTCGGTTTTAGATAGAGGTCTCACAATATCTATGACTACCTTATCGAATGAAGATCCCGATGTGTCAATAATCATCATAGGTTGCAGTTTTTGACTAGTCTTATTAATTTTTTTAATTGGCATTGCAAACATTGCTGTATGTAGCATTGAACGTCGGATTTAAAATTTTCCCAATAGTACTTGTGTTTTATTCTATTATATGTTTTTGTAACGCCTCTGTGTCTATCGTAAGTAAACAGTGAGTTTCTCCAATTATTGCAGAACGAAGGTGGATATTTAACTAGCCCATTGCATATAATTAATTTGATCGATGAATCGGCAAAGATTAATTGCAATATGGTTTTAATATTGTTCCAGAGTATATTATTAATGTAATCTGTTTTCGCAATGCTAAGAGCATTTGTTTTTAAGTTTCCGCGACAATTCGTAAGTCTTTGATTGCTGCAGAGATCTAGGTAGAGAGTGGTCCTTCGCGTTGTCCTTCACTGACACAGGCAAAGCTATATAATATTTTTTATATTTTATGACCTTACCTAAAAAGCTTTATATTTTATGGCCTTACCTAAAGCGAGGTTTCCTAAACAGGGAATTTCATTTGTTTCGAATAACTTCTGTGAACCAGAGTCTAAAGGTTTTCCATTAATATCTATAAAATACGCTACATTATCTTTTCTTAAAAATAATAAGTCGCGTGAATCTACAATATTATTATTATTATTGCCTGGTAATGATGATAGGTTTTTCCATCTTTTTTTATGTTCCGTCCTTGTTTTCTTCCCTCTTCGTTTTTTCCTTCTTCTGAATTTCCTTCTTCGTTGCTCATTTTGTCTGGCAGATCGTTTTTACTTTCTACTTCATTTCTTCTGTTTTCATATTGATGTAACTCCTGTGATTTTTCCTGTTGTACTTTTCCTGTTGCCTCTCGTTTGACTTCGGGTTTGTCTGCTAACAGCGTTAGAAGGATCTTACATTAGCGTTTTCCTCTTTAATGGCGATTTTGTTGGTTCCTTCCTTTTACGTAATCGGAAGAAGTTCTAAATCTTCCTCAGGCTGTTTGCCGTTGATCAGTAGGTCCATTTTATTTTTCTCCCCCTTTCGTCTGAAAAGTATAACGTGTAATCCTCGTCTTCTTCATCGGAATCTTCCAGCATTTTAGAAATTGCTTCTGCATTTTCAGAGCCATTAGGGTTTAAAGATTTATTGTGGGTAATTATGTTGCAATTTGCTTCACTGAAATTTATAGGATTTCTTGATAATGCGTCGGCGTTTACATTAGTTTTTCCCTAGTTTTAACCTCCAGCAGAGTATTCGCATGTTTGCATCCTGTGCATTTTTAAACCAGAATTTGTATCTAATAAATTTTCGACCGTATAAATAAGATCTGAAATGTTTGATGTAGTATATTATGGCTAATGCTTTTTTCTCATAAGTATCGCATTTTATTTCATTTTTGGTTAGAGTTCGCGAAACTATCTCTAACCAAAACAAATGCTATCGATTGATCTTTATTTATTGATCCTTGTGATGCCTCCAATTGCTCTTCCGGAAGTGTCAGTAGTTATGATAAAAAGTTGGGAACAGATTCTTCACACAATTTCTCTTTTAATGTTTGGAAGGAATCTTCTTGATCCAATAGTGTTCAAATTTGATGTTATTTTTTAATAAATTGGTGAGAGGCTAATTTCGAAAAATTTTATATAAATCTTCGATAATATCCGGCTAATCCTAGAAATTGTTTGATATTTTTTGATGTTTTAGGCCTGGGAAATTGCCACAGCCTCTAATTTTCTTTGGGTTGGGTTTAACCATCTTTACTAACATGCCTTAAGTGATTTCAGTTTTCAAGAATTCGCATTTGTCGGGTTGTAATTTTAAATCAGCTTTATGTAACTGCTCTATTAGCAAATTATATTTTCTTTTATGTTCTTCTAATGAGGCGGCGTAGATGATAATGTCGTTCATATAAACGAATAGCTCTTCTCCCTGTAATCCTGTTAATACCAAATCCGTTAATCGTTGGAAGGTAGCGGGAGCGTTTTTTAATCCAAAGGGTATTTGGTCGAATTTGTAATGACCGAATGGAATTGTGAATGCTGTTTTATGGTTGTCTGCAGAATCCATTTTTTTATCCAGAGGCTAAGTCACATACTGAAAAGTATTGCGCTTCGCCTAGTTGATGCAAAATATCGACGATATTAGAAAGCAGGTAAGCATCACCAATAATCTTATCGTTCAAAGCCCGGAAGTCCAGAACCATTCTCCATTTGAAGAATCTTACGTTCCATCTTCCGTTTGTTTCCTTTTGAATCTTCCTTTTTTGGCACGCTTCAGATAGATATATTGTATGGTGATTGAGGTTTTATAATGCTTCCTTTTAACAATTCTATCTGTCTATTTATTTTTTCTTTATGAATTTGCAGGAATCTGCATTGTCGCGTATTTATAGGTCGGTCATCCGTTGTAGGTATTGTAATGTTTGTTGCTGTTAACTTCTCTACAGAGATGTGAAATCTGGCCTGGCTGTCAGTTACAAGTTTCATTACACTTGTTTCTTCCTGGTGACTTAAGTGTTCTAATTCTGTAATTTCCGTGAGTCTATTCTTTGCAATTTCTTCTGACACTACTAAGCATTCGCGTGAAATACTTTTCGTATTTTTGTTTCGAGATTTCTTGTGGTTCGACTTGCGTTTGCGCATAAATTTTTCCATCATTTCCTGGGATTGATTTTGTGCAGACGTTAGGATTTTAGAAAATGATTTGTTTCTTTTGGAATTTATATAAGGATTATATGATTGCATCTCTAGAAGTTCACTGATAGTAACGTGAGAGGAATTATTTTGTTGAATATCATTTTTTGTGCGTATTCCAACCCTTGGTATTTTAATTTAATTTTTTGGGAATTTAATTTTTTCGACAGAGGAGCTTTTTTCTTTTGACTCCCTTTGATAAAATCGAGTTGTATAGTGAGATTACTTCCCTCCTTGCGACCGACAGGAGTAGAATTTACCAGGGAGATACGAAAGCTTCTCTGGAATTCTAAGATTATTTGAATTTTCAGGAGAGATTTGGTAACTTCCCCCTCCAAGGATTTTAATTTTATTCAAACTTTCAGGAGAAGTTTGGTAACTTCCCTCTCCAAGGATTTTAGATTTATTTAAATTTTCAGGAGAGGTTTGGTAACTTCTTCTTCCAAGGATTTTGGAATTATTTAAATTTGTAAGAGGGATTTGGTAATTTCCCCCTCCAAGGATTTTAAATTCTAGGATTTCGGAGGGGATGTGGAAATCCTCCTTTCGATCAATTATTTAGTGTAGAAGTTTTTTACTTGATTCTTTAGTTCCTCTCATTAATTTATTCTCATTCTTTTCTTTAAATACTTAATTTTTTTCCTTTTATTTTTCTATCATTCTTTCCTTTTGCCTTAAACCTCATCTTCCTCTGTAATTCCGTCGTTGTTGTCACTTGAACTAATATCGTTATTAATATCTTCGAGAATTTGGATATTTTTTTGGATGGGTAAAAAACAAATTTGCATATTTACAACTTCTCTTTGATTATCTTGCTTTTCAATGCTTGAGCTATCGTTGTTCATTTTGTTTCTTCCAACAGTTGTCGGCCGAATGACCAGATTTATCACACCATTGACAAATTAAAGGGGATTTATTCTGATTACTGTTATTATTTGTTTGACAACCTTTAGCATTAATGGCCTAGCTTTGAACATAATTGACAATAAATATTATTTCCTTGCAGAATGTTAACGGGTTGTCATTCTTCGCGAAGTCGATATTTATCAGCGCTGTGTCCGCGTTTTTTATAGATTTGACATACTAGAATCTCTGATCCAAAATTAGTCAATTTCCTACAGATTGAAGCTGAATGTCCTTCTTTATAACAAATCTGACAAGTTCTTCGTGATTTATTAATATTTTATTTTTTATAATATTTTTCTTTACTGGGTGTACTTTTTTGATTTCGTCATAAGTCATCGAATGGAGTTCCGCAATGCATCGGCTATCGTTTTTTGAACACCTAAGTTTCCTGCTATCCCTCAATTTCTGGTTTTAATCCTCTAATAAAACACTTATACATATCCTTTTCTAAAGATACTTTAATATTTTGATCGTAAAGGGCATTTCCCGAAATTTTATGGACGTCTATTATTTGTTTTCCTAAAATCTTCATCCTTCGCGTATGATTATGTCTTCCTCATTCTTTTGATAAACGTGGCCTAATTCCCCTTGCAATTGATATATATTTTTTGAAATGCCGTAGACCTGTTTTAGATATTTAGTTAATTATGCTACGCTGTTAAAGTCTTGTATAGTGCGGCGCGCTTTACCCACAATTCTTGTTTTTAATACCTTGATGAATTGCGGTTCAGTTTCATCTGGTAACATGGATTTTGCTTCCTCGCAACCCTCGATAAAGTATTAGGTGTACAACTTTGCTTCCGCCGTTTTTTTTCCGAAATTCGAGGCTATATTGTAAAAAACTGATTATACATTTATGATTCAAAGTATTGTCCATCGCTGGCCACTACTTTCTCCCACCTTTCAGGTAGCGTACGATTCCCGCGTCGAAAAAACTGGTCATCTTTTGAAGCTATCCACGAATCGATCCAATTTTTTACTTCTTCATAAGACCGGAAGTGCTGGTCAGCCAGGCCGTGTGCCATTGATCGAAACAAGTGATAGTCAGAGGGAGCAACGTCTGGAGAATACGGCGGGTGGGGTAGGACTTCCCATTTCAACGTTTCCAAGTATGTCTTGACCACTTTCGCAACATGGGATCGAGCATTGTCATGCTGCAAAATCACTTTATCGTGTCTCTCGTTGTATTGCGGCCGTTTGTCTTTCAATTCTCGGCTCAAACGCATCAATTGCGTTCGATACCGATCGCCTGTGATTGTTTCAGTCGGTTTTAACAGTTCATAATACACTACGCCGAGCTGGACCCACCAAATACAGAGCATGACCTTGGAGTCGTGAATATTCGGTTTGGCCGTCGACGTGGAAGCATGGCCGGGAACTCCCCATGATTTTCTGCGCTTGGGATTATCGTAATGAACCCATTTTTCGTCCCCAGTCACAATGCGATGCAGAAATCTCTTCCGTCTTTGCCTTTCAAGCAGCTGTTCACAAGCAAACAAACGCCGTTCAACATCTCTCGGCTTCAATTCGTATGGCACCCAATTTCATTGCTTCTGAATCATGGCTTTGAGGCGTTTTGAAATGGCTTGTTGAGTCCCAATGATGGTGCCAATTCTTCTTGATTTTGACACGAGTCTTGCTCAAGTAATGCCTCCAATTCTGCATCTTCGAAAATCTTCTCTCTTCCACCGCTATGCCGGTCTTCGTCAAAATCACCGTTCTTGAAGCGTTGAAACCACTCACGACACGTTCTTTCACTAATAGCGGCCTCACCATAAGTATTTGAGAGCATTCGATGAGCCTCAGTCGCAGATTTCTTCATATTGAAGCAAAAAATTAAAACTTCCCGCAAATGACGAGAATTTGGCTCGTAAACTGACATTTTCAATCGAGAATAACTTTATGATGCAGACACAAATCGACTAATGTTTTTATGGGGTTATGTTGACAGATGCCCAAGTTTATTGTATGACGTCTATGATCTATTTATTTCCACCACTTATCGCTAAAGCCATCTATAGGAAAGCACGGCGGAAGCAAAGTTGTACACCTAATAGTTTAAAGGGAATAGTTTTGCATCGAAAAAAGATAGAACTTCTACAGTGTATTTTAGTGTAGTGAATAAGTTATGGTACGTCATTGTTCCGTTAGGTTCCTCTGTTTTAGAGGTAATACTAAACCTTGGTTGAACTGTTTCGTCTGCGAGGTCGCAAAAAGAGAAGAAATCGAGCACAAGAGGTTTGGAGAAATTTGTTGAAATATCTTCTATAATATTGATCTTAAAATCTAGATCAACGTTCCCAGTAATGGATTGAAAGGGTTTGGCAGGAGTGGAAGTATATGTCTTGTGTTTTATTTAGGTTCAATTGAGTCACCGAGAGCAGTTTTATAAAGATTTCTTGTAGACCTATCGTCTGAGAAATCGGAGTTCATTACCATTTCCAAAATCGCACTTTAAATCCCGAACGAGCCCCCAATTTTTATTTTGTTACATCCAGACCCCAGGACTTGTTTATTTCAAAAGGAAGAAGGAAGGGAGCCGAGGAAGGACTGATACCGCTTTTGTGATTATCGCTCTGAAGCGGGAGCCACAAGTCAGACACACTTGATTATATCCCAAAAATGATCAACGCGACGCTGTTATCCGATTTGAAGTAACATTCTGTTAACGTTCTGATCTTCTTTTAGGTCAAAGAACTTAATTCTTTTGATCAGGGATTGGACCTGTACGATTTTGTTTAGACGCAGTAAATCGGAAGAGTAGCGAAATAAATGATAATTGGTTTTACAAAAAAAATGATTATATTTATTTACTAAAAGATATATGTATATATTTACCTGATATATATGCCTGTATGTATACATTTATGTACGATAACTATAATAACGCTAAGATTAAGCTAATACGAATTAAAATAACATTTAGAAAGACTATAAACCAAATAACAAAGTAAATGTGTAGTCAAAGAGAGGGAGAACTTTGCAGATTCAGCGAGTTTCAAGAGATTGAAAAATCTCATCCTTAGAAGGGACGGAGAAAAAAGAAAGGGAAGGAACTGCGGGGTGTGGAGAGTCTGTCAAAGTGGGACAGTAAGAAGGGAAAGGAAATTCGAGATTCAAGGAAGGATGTACTTTTGATCAAAAAGTTCCCGGAATTCATTTAGAATATTCAAAATACAAGTATTATTCAAAAGTGATATTGTCCCCTTCAAAGTACTTCCCATCGACTGCAACGCTTATGCCAGCGCTTGATCCAGCTCTCGAAACATTTCTGGATCTCTATTGTCGGTATAGCCATCAGAGCTGTCTTCGATTTTTCCATTACCTCCTTTGTTAAAACGCGTTGTTAAAACGCGTTCCCCATAATTTTTTGACTCGATCGAACAGAAAAAAATTGCAGGGAACCACAGGTGAATTCGATGGTATTCGTTTCGTTCTTGGTCAAAAATTCACGGTATAATAATTCACGATAATGGTGACACTGTGCGACGATGCGTTATCATGCAAAATCCACGAGTCGTTTGCCTACAAATCCTTTCTTTTTTGGCGAACTGCTTCACGCAAACGTCTCGTAATATTCGCCCAAATAATATTCCTTATTAACTGTCTGACCTTCTGGCAAAAATTCGTGATGTACAATACCGTTGTAATCCATGAAAATTGTGAGCATCGCTTTCTTTTTCGACTGAAAACGACGATGGTTTTTTTTGGCTTATTTAAAGCTTTCCATTCACTCGGCTGATGTCTGGATTGCGTGTTGTACTCATAAATCCACGTCTCGTCTCCAGTAATGATGCATTTGATGAATGTTGGGTCGGATTCAGCCTTGGAAATCATGTCTTTGGCGATAACAACGCGGTCCCTTTTTTGCATGAAATTCAGTTCCTTCGGGACCAACTTTGCAGCAACACGGCGCAAATCCAAACTTTTAACTACAATGTCCTGAATGGATCCATAAGCAATGTTTAAGTCCTCTGCCAGCTCTCTGATAGTTAATTTGCAGTTATTGATCAACATTTCTCTCACTTTATTGATGTTTTCGTCGGTTTTCGATGTCGACGGCCTGCCACTGCGTTTGTCATCCTCGACGGACTCACTTTTGAAGCGTTCATGCCATACATAAATGGCTGTTTTCTTTAAAGTATCACTGCCGAAATAGTTTCCCAACATTTCCAAGGTTTTCACACCATTGAATCCATTTTTAACGCAAAATTTAATATAAACTCTCGTTGTTGCAAATTCAACTCCATTTTTAAAACTGTAAAAAATCGAAAATACGTGCAGAGGTAGATGTACTCAAGACGGCGTAACTTTTACAAATGTAAAGCTATGGTGATAAAATTTGATGGGAATGTCAATGATAGATGTGGCAACCTAACCAAAAAAACAGAACTCAAATCAGCTGACTCAGAGCCTGATGGTAATTTCGGGAACTTTTTGATCAAGGTGGTATTCCGGGGGGGAATTATCGGTAGGATTGTCGAAAGTGAGATCTATCACGGGGACGTCGAGCCTTGATATTTTTGGCGCAAATGAGCCCTTTTAAGTCGACGAAGGGTTTGAGAGGAGATAAATTACCCTGTTTCGCTTAATAATTGGAACGTTAGCTTTTTGGAGTTTCTCGAGTTTGGCCCGTTTCTTGCTCTGTGTCTGTTCCGCCAGATCATCTATTAAAATTTTCTCTCGTTAGTACCCATGACGTAGAAGGAGAAGATAATTCCGAAGAGAAGAGGGAAGAGATTTTTCAATTATAGATTCTAGGGAGAGTAATCATGGGTTACTTATTTTATTGCTTAAGTAACTGTGGATACGGAAAAGAAGAATCATTTGAAGCATTTTAGCGCTTAAGTAAATCTGAGTAGAGAAAGAGGTGAATTACTTGAAGTGCTTTACCGCTTAAGTAATTTGTTAGAAGAAAGAATAAGGAAGATACGTCTGTGGTTAAAGGGAGAATAGATCGAGGAAGAATGAGGAAGCGAGAGAATATTGATGTTATATAACCTTGCAATTAAAGTAACAATGAGAAAGAAAAAAGAGAAAAAAAATTTGTTCTTACTGTTTGCTAAAAATAATAGCTAACTACAGCGGGAAAGCTTGGTGATGTCTCAGTGGTGTCCCAGTGATGGCTCTTAACTTAAGATGAAATATTTTCAATATGGATTGTTGATTTTGTTTGGATTGCACTGAACCGAGAATCCGCACTTAAATTTTTCGATTGATTTTAAATATCACTTCGAAAGATTTTTTTTTTATGACTGATTAAAAAATTTTTGTGACTGACTGCTCGAAAAATTTTTTGTGACTGACTGTTCGAAAAATTTTTTGTGACTGCCTGCACTTTTCCGAAGGGCTATATATATTTATATACATATCGGGATGTGATGCAATTTAGTACTTGGATGGGTGATTCGTCTCTTTTTTCCAAAGATTTCCCAATTATTTCGAAAGAATAGGAGTTTTAAATAGGAGTTTTAGGAGAAGGATTAATGTGTTTTCGTTTTATATATTTATGTGAGTCAGAAAAAGGTTTAGCTATAGGGCCAATACATATGCTTTTAATCAAACTAATAATCATTTTCTTTTAATTGATGTCTAGTCATTTATAATAAAAAGAAAAATCAATATTCGATCCGCCATGTTATTGATCCCGTTATTCGCATTTGAGAGAAAAATAGATTTTCTCCACAAAAGAAAAGAATCCTGGAGTCAAGACGTAATAATACGTATACATAACTTCTACTGATTTAAAGTTTTGATATAAACTATAGAAATCAAAGCCTTAAACAGTTTAGCTGGATCTTAAATGCTTGTATGATTCTTGTGTGGATTTATATACTATATATGTAATATCCTTAGAAACGCGCGTCGAAATAATTTTTCGGTCTTGAAACGCTAACTCTACTAAACTGCCGCAATAATATCACGAATTAAATTGACTAGCAATTTAACAAATTTTTGATCTTCGAAACGATCTTAGTAATGTTGAATGACATATTAAAATCTGTAAATTAATTCTTATTGTGAAAAATATAATTATCTCGGCCGTGAGTCGAACCCGAATCTCTTGCATTCCATGTGAACGTCCTTAGCCCAGTAGTTGCGCATTTTTAGGGATTACATATGTAGTACATAAATTCATACAAGAATTATACAAGCATTTAAGATCCAGCTAAATCGTTTAGACTTTGTATATGGCTTTGATTTCTATAGTTTGTGTTATCATATATATGGCCTATATGATATATTATATTGTTTAAAGTTTTGATATTGTTTTATTTTTAATATTTAGACTGCCGGGAAAGATACTTTTGTAGCTTTTGAATGTAAATTAAGATACCATTTATCATTTTGCTATTTTAAATACTAATTGTATTGAACACATATATATGTGTGTAACATATATATATATATGTTGCCCACGCAATACAAGCTCGCTTCGCTCTTGTTCGCGCTCACGGAATATAACACGGAACAATCTAATAATGCATGATCTATTATGCATAACACTGTTTTAAAAATTATCA
>NW_017259287.1:54568-56804 GCF_001594045.1 Atta colombica | reverse complement strand
ATATAAAATACAAAAAAATTAAAAAATATAAAAAAGTAAAAAAATTATAAAACAAAAAAAAGTATAAAAAATAAATTTAAAGTAAATTTACAAACAAAAAAAAGTCAAAAAGTTAAAACTATAAACTTTCTATGTCCATGTCGTTAGCTCTAGGTAGAGTCCTAGATATATCCAGAAAGCAAAATATTTCCACGATATTGATACGGTGAACGTATGGCATACTATGTGTGCCGATACCGTATCTGTCAGATACGTGCGTACTTAAGCTTATAGTAGCATACTTTTGATACGCCTTACCGATAATGTACACCTTAGATACGCATGTTAATAAAAAAATTAATTAATTTTGTAGTTTTATTACTAAAATGAATATTATTATTGATTAATATCTTATTTCAAAGTACACATTATAAAATTATGATAAAAAAAAACGTTTTTCCCTGAATTCGGGAACTATAATTTCATAGTACTTCGAAGTGGTCATTCGGTTGCATATCGCTATGCACTATCCTTGACTTCTGGAAACTGCTACACTTCAATGATCCACGAACATCTATATAATCATGGATGTATAGCTACGATACATCCGATCAATATATGGTCCTGATAGAAATTTGTGCAGTTTAACTGAACATCCACTTACTGTCTAATATTTAATTTTAATGTTATAACGACTACTTTCAGGTTAGGAAATCATACACTGTATTTTCGCAGTACAAATTATCATGTATATCGTCTTCGATTAGAGATTTCCACAGTCTCTCTCCTGTCCATAATGGTACGTCGTATTCATACGGTACGAATTATGTATCATGATATGCCTAAACAGTATGCAGTACAGGTAATGTTGATACGCTGTACTGTAATATCATGTACTCTTTTTGTATTGCTATCACGCAGTTACGCCGTATACCATCTCGTGGCAGTACAGTATCAGTATGGTAGCGGTATTTTGTGCGGATATCGTGGAATATCGTACACTTGATTATCTGGATACATATAAGAGAAGCGCGACCGATATTAAGGCTCCTGAGTAATCACCCATGTTGGAATCATGATAAGAATCAGAAGCGAGAAATAACACCTTAATTTATGTTATTTGCCATTTATAAATAAAGACAATTTGAATAAATCTAAATGACGAGATAGCTTTAAAACACTTGTAAAAATTGAAGAAAACTGTCTTTTTCTTGACAAAGAATAAATGATTGCAAAAAGCACGTAAAATAAGCCTTTATCCGAGCAGAAAACACGGTCTGATAGTTGTTGAAACGAGTGAAGAAAAAATTTTACATATAAAATTCTAAGATAATTTTAGTTTTTGTCAATTTTTACGACTTTGATAAGTACGAGACAAGTCGCGTTTTCACAATTAAAATAATCACTGATAAAATTAGACTTACATGATAAACGCAAAGACAAATCCTTCGGAGAATATCAGTTCTATTTTTCGCTCTCATGTGACGCAATAAAAAATTAAACGATATAAATATTATATTGACAAAGATGATAAGAAGAGATAAGCATCAAGTCCTTGTAAATAAATTGAAATATATAACGAGAGATTTCATGTCATTTTTAATGTTTAAGCCATTTATTTATTTAAACTTATGAAAATCATGCCAGACGTCAATCTTTCGTGTAAAAAATCTTCATTTAAAATATTTATGTTCTCCCAATCGAATTTATGTGGGAAATCAAGTCTATGTGCAGTAACTGAATGTGTTCCAATTGATGTCATGTTCCAATTGATGTGATTTTCGTGTTCTTTAATACATGTTTTTAAGATTTTTAAGATTTGTCCCACGTATGACGCATTGCAATTTATTTTATTATACATGACATTGGAATGAGAGAGCTCGTCCTTTTGAACGCGGATGAACTTCTTTAATTTATTTATACCTTTGTATGCTTTGTATGTAAAAACTTTTATTTTAAAAAAATGTTTAATTTCTTCAATAATGTGAGAAATAAAAAATATCGTAAAAAACCTTCGTTTCTCTTATTTTCGTTAATATTTGTGTTCTTATTGCTATTACTATCTACTATACTATTATATTTAACTATTCGAACTTTTTGTATAACCTTTTTTGATTTTTTTTTCGTAAAAATCATATTTAATGAATAACCATTTTTTAATCCTTATTATTTTATCAAAATTCTTCTGATAAAACATTGGAAGGGAGAGAAGCAAGACTTTATCCATTAATTCTAAGATAATGTCTTCTTTTTTATA
>NW_017259287.1:32348-54468 GCF_001594045.1 Atta colombica | reverse complement strand
ATATATATTATTGCGGTGTCCTGTTTAATTAAGTCCAAAAGATTTAATAACATCCAAAAAAATAAATCTCCACCCATCTCCAAAGTAAATTTAAGTCGTGGATGATAATTATTGAAGATATTTAACAATTCTTCGATGTTAGTTTGATTAATAATGTCGTCAACATATCTAAAATAGAACAAAGGAGATGCAGATAGAAGTGGAGGAGAACACGTTTCTAAATCACACATGATTATGATGATGTCAGCTGTTATGGGAAATAGAGATAAATCCATAAGTACCCCAAAGATCTGTTTCTAGAATTTGTCATTGAACGTAAAAAACATGGAATTAAGAACTAGTTTTAATGCAATGATGAACTCATTCAAGGAGATGTTAGTATTATCTTGTATCAAATGCCATCTGTTTTTCACGCTTACAATAACCAAATCAACTGGAATATTCGTAAATAATGAAATTACGTCCAAGGATAAAATAATTTTATCATTAGAAATATTAATTTGAAAAATACTCTCGACTAGTTTAAAACTATTACCAGTTTTAAAACTAATTGTCTGAGGCAGACTGTCATTAAATATTTTGTGTAAATATGACGCTAAATTATGTAACGGATTACCTATTAAAGAAATTATGATACGTAATAGATTTTCTATTTTATGTATTTTAAGACATCCATACGCATGAGGCAAAATTAAATTTAAAGAGATTAATTTTTTATATTCAGCTTTAGTAATAAATTCGTGTTGCTTCCATTTCATTAACATCTTCTTCAATTCTAATACTATTCGTCGGATTACGATTAATTATCGTGTTAGAATCTGAGAACACTGATTCCATGTTTTCCAAATAATCTGTTCATAGCTACTACAGTATCGCCCTTATTCGCATATGTGAAAAGTACCCGTGAATTATTCTTTATAAATACTTTAGTTGCTGACAGGTAAGATAAAATAATCTTTTCAACGTTAGATGTATTATGGTTGGAATATTGTGATTTCTTGAAAAAAGGAGTTAAATTACCCCCGCATGGGGCACGACCTTGTCGTGATGCAGGACTCATCCCTGGCTGTCCTCCGTCCCAAGACTACCGCCGATGCTTACTGGCGAGGGCAGTCGGCCTGAAGGTGCTGACAGTGCCCTGTACGGACTCACCGTTAATTCGGTGGAGTCTGTACTCTGGGTCCGGTATCCTAATAGGGGGCGAGTCTTTGTAACTACAAGGACAGAGGCTTTGCAAAAGTGAGGAAGAAGAGGAGGAAGAGGCGGAAGAGGCAGGCATGTTCCGACCGTGTGAGGGAGATGCGGTGCTCTGCTTGAGGGACAGCGCGGACTGTGGTCCAGAGTTTGAATCACAAAGGATGTGGAAGACGTTGATATGGAGATAGAGACCAAGGAAGGTCTCCATGAAGCCCGATTTGACGCCGAGCTCTTGTTCAGTTATATCTGTCGCGAGCAACTTCAGGAGCCGAGTGAGGTCGTCGGAGTCATTGTACTCCGTGGCCTCGTCAAAGAGGAAGGCGGACAAAGCACTAATTGTGGTATCGGATAAGGAGGGATCAGGCTCCTCGAAAGAGAGCATCGCTAAGAAG
Source organism: Atta colombica (assembly GCF_001594045.1). Taxonomy (NCBI): domain Eukaryota; kingdom Metazoa; phylum Arthropoda; class Insecta; order Hymenoptera; family Formicidae; genus Atta; species Atta colombica. The sequence goes on along the minus strand of NW_017259287.1, from coordinate 52,879 downwards.
CGAGAGAGATCGGGACTTGACCTTACGCATGAGGGTCATTCACGAAAAGTAAACGCGCCTGGCAGGCGAAACGCTTATTAAAGATGTGGTCTTCATCGCGGAACCCCCCTCGTCCAAGAGAAACGTAAAAAGATTAGATTACGTCTCGTACGATTAGAGAACCTCTCATTGAAACTTGAGCAGCAATCTCCGGAGGCTATTGTGGGTCAGGCCAACGAATGAGACCTTTGAATATATTGTAAAACCCATCGAGAAATCCAAGAATATAAGAAAAAGTGATATCGTGGATCATTTGGCAAGCGGTGACATTCCTCACCGCCGCATGCGACATGCGAAGCGTGCAGTAGACCCGCTAAATACCCGCTTCGGAAGGCAGGAGTGAAAGATTATGCTTCTCAAGAAGCAGATTATTACCCTGCATAAGGAGAAATTCCAGCTTCAGGAGGAGATGGGGCATTATCAAGAAGGCGCGTGAGGACGCATTTGCTTGGAGGAGGAAGACGGAATCACCATCACCGATCCTTGGGAAATCCGCGAAAGTGGAACTCTTCAAACCACGGCGGAGCAAGGGAGAGCACGACACCCTCCTTCCCTACAAGGACTCCGTACCGGAAGAGAACGTTTCCGCCTGGCTTCCGGAAGTTTTCCGGCCCCCACTGTTAAGGAAGGAAAAGCATCTAGAAGAACCCCGGGAGTTATAATGCAGAGGGCAACATCACGCCTATCGATAAAACCACCTGTGAGAAGAAAAAGGAGGAAAAAGTCCGGTCGAGAATTAAGGTAGACTCCACTGGACCGGACGATTCTCTTGAGGATCTTCTTGACTACTGCGGACTAAAACTTGTCAGGTAAAGGTGTGTCCGCACAGGATGATATAAGGGAGGCCAAAGCTGGCAAGGCCAAGCCCAAGGCCGCTAGGACCCTAGCAGGAGAAACGACGATACCATTTAAGGATGCGGTAGCTCCGTCATCTGTAAATAGGCAGTGGACTATGGAGCACCGTGGTAAAGAGGAAAAAGAGGGGAATGGCCAAGGCTAATACGATAATATTGGCAAAGGCCAAGCGCAGTCCCCCTCCCTCGTCCCCCTAAGAAGGCAGCGGAAAGATGGCGCATGCCGCCTAAAATCAGACTGGCCAAGACCGCCTCCGCCGGCAGCCTCGGAAAGGACATTCCTCGTAAGGGGCCAAATACGGCTCGAGGACCTGGAGATAGGTGAGGTAAAGGCCAGGCGAGTCATCATTGGGGCTTTTGTATTAGAGATTAAGAGCGCCAACGATATCATAAAAGCCGATCACCTAGCCTCATATATGAAGGAAGCAAGGGAGAAGTAAAAGTTTCGAGGCCTACAAAGACAGCGAAGCTCTGTCCAATGTCTCGCTACGACAGCCGCAGATTGAGGGTCGGCTGGATGGTGACCCGCGTGACGCTCCTACCTGCCTGTCCCTTACAATGCTTATGCTGTCTCGGCGTGGAGCACATGAGAGCGAACTGCAGCAGCCTGATAAACTATACGAGCTGTTGCTATTAGTGTGGATGGCAGGAGCACACCCCACACGAGGGTGTAAAGCCCCTGCAAATCCCGAGTCCCCAACTCAAGCTGAGTTTGGATTGGGGAAGGGCAGGGGGCATCAACGACGTACTCGGTGACCATTGCCTAGAAATATACAAAAGGTTCCCCCTCCCCATCACCATAGTAAGGAAGAACTGCTATGTCCATATGCTGAGTGGGGAGCTATCGACGTTCTCGCCTGCTACCTCCAACCGAGGCTATCCCTCGCGGATTACGAAACCGCACTGGAGGGACTAACCGTGGCCAATGAATATAGAGGACTATTTATTGGAGGAGACTATTATGCGAAAGGACAAGTTTGCTTATATATTTTTAGAAGAGCATAGGTTTTGAGAAATATATCATGAGCTACATAACAACATTCTTAGAATTAGATACATAATTCGCATTTTTCCTCACCAATAAAGCATGCAAACCTGTCAAAATTTTCTTAGTAGGATCTTTCTTAATGACTTAATAAGTATCAACATCTTGAAGCATCTCAGTTACTTTTAAAACATACATCTGTCCCAATGCCATCGTCATGTTATCCTTATCAGCTCGAGTAAAAATAATCCTATTATTCATGTCTTTCATAAAAACTCTAGTATCCCTTTCCAATTGTAATAGATTCATGTCCACTTCAATGTACCGTAGAGAAAAGCTAAAGCCCAGAATCACGCAGCATAAAAACCATCCGATGGAATATATTTACCCGTTCGGTCATAACTGATCATCGGTTGCAAGAGGACCATGAATTTGACTACGAGAACGTTGCAATTCTGGATGAGAGCTTCAGTATAGGAAAAAATTGATTTTGAAGATGTTATACTTCAAGAGACAAACGCATGAGCTTAATTTAGACGAATATGGAGGTGCTTCCCAAGACCTACTTTGCGATTATTGACAGGTTATAAATATCGATTTGTTTTGGTTCCAGTCAGTCAGTGTCGTGTTTTGCATAGAAACTAAGTCTTTCTATTTTGATTATTGTTATCTAATTTCTTTTTTTTTAATTAAATAATGAGTTAATTTTAGAATTTTAAGTTAACTTTAAAATTTTTAAATTTTAAGAAATTTTAACTAACTTTTAAAAAGTAGTACACTTAATCTGATACTGATTGGCCAAAAAGTCAAGAATTAGTTTTTGACTGGATAACTTGTGTTTAATGTTTGCAATATAATGCATTCTATTCGTGGTGAACTTCCTTTACTTTCATTGTGAATTAAGATTAAAAAAAATTTTTTTTTCTTTTCTTTTTAACATTCTGAGTTTAATTCTTGTATAGAGATTTTTTAGTGTAGAGGGAACTCATTATGGCAAGATAGTTATTACGTATAGATTACATTAATAAAGATGATTTATGTCTCTGAAAAGAAAGTCTCAAAAATGAGCCGAAACATGTAAGCATGTTAATTTAATAAAAAGTTTTGTGTTATATCTATATATCATTTGCGCAACGACTACCGCGTCTGACTCCCATTATCGCCAAATATTTCTTTGGAACAATAAGAAGTCTTTGTAAATTGATTCACGTTTTTTAATAAAAGTTCTTATATAAACATAGCGTATAAAGATATAACTAAATTAAAGAAATTCATCCGCATTCAAAAGGACGAGCTCCCCACTCTGTCTCATTCCAATGTCGTATATAAAATAAATTACAAGGATTGCAATGCGTCATACATGAGACAAACAGGTAGAATTTTAAAAGCACGCATTAAAAATCACAGAAATCACAGTAACTGGAATGTGACACAACTTCAGTTATTACTGCACATAGACTTGATTTCTCACATAAATTCGATTAGGAAAACATAAATATTTTAGCTAAAGATTTTTTTATAAAAGGTTGACGTCTGATATGATTTTCATAAAAAAATAAATAAGTAGCTTAAACATTAAAAATGACACAGAATTTCTTGACGTTATACAGGATGATTCATTTTAAAGGATCCATTCAAATGTGATACTGCAACTTTCAAATCCTATAACTTACTAAGTATTCCTAAGTATTACTAAGTATCACAAATGGATTGACATCTTGCCGCGTATCAAATTATTACAACGCGCGCAAGCATCGAACTATCGGTATGTCGATGTTACTCCGCGATCGCCGATAGGCTCTTAATTATGGTTTATAATCGCGTTAAAGATTGCCGTACCTACGCGATACAAAATAGGTGATTCACAAGTGTGTGAGTAAATTTAAGAACAGTCTGTGATAAAGGTTACAATAAAGAATTGGAGTATGGAAATGTTTAAAATTATCAAAGTGCAGCAAACTAATCCAGTGACGTATCTATTGGAAGATTCTTGCGAGGAGCCTACTGCTGGAGAATTCTTGTATAGCGTCGCTAATCCCAATGTGCATCTCGTAGAAAAGGGTTGCGCAAGAGAAGGAGTAAGGTTTACATGAAATAGTTGGGATTTGACAATTCACACAATTCGTGGATACATAAAGATAATGTGTTATAAAACTTATATTTATTATAAAAATATAAATACATATTATATACATTATAAATATCATATACACATTATATTATACATAGTATACATATTATATGTACATGTTATACATAACATACATTTATACATGTTACATACATATTAAACATATTATACAATAAAAATGTGTTTTATTTATTAGGTGTAAAAAGAAATCCATTATTTTGGCATGAAATTGAAAGGAAAAATAATGGATTTCTTTTTACTACACCTAATATATCAGTAATGTCCTCATGGCAGCGGTGAAACCTGTCACAATATATCGCTTATCATTGTGTTTCCGATATGTATACCTCGTGCAATTTGGATATATGACTGCCTGCGCGTCATTTCGATTGCGTCATTCAAGCACCGTGTGTGTTCCTCGAACGTTATAAACCTCGTTACTCTTTGCCTTCTTCATATCCTTCTTTCCTTCTATACGCAAGGTGTACATTTTCGCTCTCCTACGAATTCGATCATGATGGCATTGTTCTCGTCATAAGATCAGGAACTTTTTTATTTACGAGCGGAATACCGTACGCATTGTCGCTCGAGTAATCGCTCAAATCTATTTGTATCACGTTTCATGATGTCATATACATCGTCGCATTCTATATAATATGTAAGACTATCGGTGTCGGTGTACATAATTTTGCATTTTTCGCGAAATAGCGGTGCCATGTACTTCGTACGCCATGAAATTCGTACAAACACGTCTTAGATATGAGATCGAGGACATGTATGTGAACATATCCACATATATCGGTTTGTCAAACTTCACCTCAAGCTTACGCAGTTCAATCGCGACCAGATTCTCCGAGAAGACGCTTCTATGGATAATTGGTTTGGCGATCATTGTCTCTCCACCGTATCTTCCCATTTTGTAAAAAGGCACACGTTAATGCGATCGCGCATTCTTCATGATTTTATCAAATATCGCGTTATTCATAAGTTTGTATAAATTTTTTTCAAAATCGTTTTTCATCAAAGTTCTAAATTTTGTGTTGAACTCAATATATTCGCCATAGAGATTGCGTGAATTGTACGGCCATATGAAGACTGTGATAAGTACACTATTGCAGATTGATGTAACGCTACTCGCATAATGTTGCGAGGAATTTGTCATCGCGTTTGCCAGGTTTCTCGCGCATCGAACGATAGATCAGTGCCCGTCATGAAGATCTTGCGGATCCACCTCGAGAATATAGTCTATTGCCGAATCTAACGCGATGTAAAGTAAAATTTTGTACTTCGTCGACCCAATCAAAAATCGGCATAAGGCAATGGTTGACACATTGCCTAGCCGTACAGATTGTTGACGTCATAGTACATCAAGTATGTTTCGATGGATCATACAACGGCATGTATGTACAATATTTATTGTTGGCTCGCGCGTACCTATTTGAACACTGGCTCAGACGGCTGCGTATACTGCGCTCGATAAACATTACCATCGATATCTGTGAGTTCAAATTTTACACCAGTATGTTTCAATATGGCGTCCCACGTAAGGCCCGGTAAGGTGTAATAGTACGCGAGACCTAGCCCGTAACCCGTAACTCGCGACGCAACTGTCACGGAAATTTTCAAAGACGTCGGCCAATAAAACGTCTGTTTTCAGATACAGGTCGCTATATTCGCCGAGTATCCGAATAGAGAATCGCTGCGACACATTGATGGCATGTGCATAATCATTCTCAGATATCGTGTCATCTATCAACTGTAAACCGAGTCGCGAGGCGATAAACACAGCTCCTCCAACTTTTCGACGCAGTCAATGTATTGTAGTCGTATGGAAAGACGTCCTTTCATTAAAAGATTAAAATTTTCTTCGAATAATTAGAAAATTCGCGTTGCAATAGCTTATCTTAACTGATAAAAGATGACAATTTGTCGAAACTTGAGGCGAGAAATTTATATGAATGAATCTATAAAGCATAATTTTACACAATTTTTTTTATCGTTTTTAGTACTATCAATGTGTATCATAAACGAAAAGTATTTTTCCTTTGTAATTGGAAACAAATCAATGCGTCCTTCGATATGCAATGGTAATTTCTTTGATGACGAAATGCACCAAATAAATTGTGAAATATTACGGGTATGCAATACGAATCTTTATAATCGTATTGCAATTTGAGTGAGTGAGGCCTCTGTATCGTCTGATTAAATGATAATGATCGCTTACCTGCGCATCGTCAGATCGTGAACGATTTATCACACACGTGATAGTGCATAGCGTTATTAAATTTTTCTCAGTTATCTTGCGTAAAATCATGAGTACGTTAATCCATAAATTATGGACTATATACTATACGCTAGATTTTTCAATTCTTCGGCGAACCACGCAATACAGTCTTTATCACGGCGAAAACAATTCATGTCGTAGGAACAATGCACGTTGTATCCACTAAACACATCATGATAGTGATACGTGTATATAGCTGATTCAGGATTTTCATCCGTCTTTTTCAAAGCGCACTCTAAGTCGGCATAGACAACGAATGGGATGCGCTCCTTCCTGCAGTGGTTGTCAAAGCTCAATCATTTGTTGTCCTCGGTAGCCTGATCGCACAATCGTTCAATTTTCACAGTCTTCACTGTGGATCTCCAGTTTAATGCTCGAGCTGAAGTAGTGCAGGCATCTGAAAAAAAAAAAAACCGTACATTTATTATTATTATTATTATTATTATTATATTTATTATAATTATTGTTATTATAGTTATTATTATTATTTCATAAAAGAATTTTTACGTACCTATCGCAGAAATATTTCTTTTTTCTACTAAGTTTTAAGCTGACTAATCGAGATAGATTCTTAATGAGTGCAAAATGTTTCGCGTTGTCATCCTCCACGTATAAGAGATTCATGTGCTTGCTTCTCTTTCGGTCAGCGAGTCGTATCAGCACAATCCTCTTCTTATTGTAGACGTTGATGGAAATGTCATTCAAAGTTTCGAATATCTTAATTTGACTCAACGTCATTGGAAATTCGATGCTCGCGAGATTTAGAACCGATGTATAATGCGGATACAAGGACTCTCGTTCCACATTTTTTTTAGCTGGACGTAGAACAAGAACAGACCATGCGAAACACGCATTGTCCGCGGTTTGCACGTTACCGCACGTACCGCACGTACCGCTCTCTTTAGCATAATTTCTCGCGGGAGTTTGATATGATATCCCGCGAACAAAAGATTGTGCTGGTTCACCGTTAAATTTAGTATACGCAATGTCCATCCGCTATTACATTCTTGAAACTCTTCCAGCGATGCTAAGGTAGATGATACTCGACGGGCATCACGCACGGCCATTCGCAAATCGGTGTATTAATATAGTTCAAAGTTTCGAATGGCGATACATTTATTCGCGCGTTTATCACCCGCCATGAACTCACCATTGAAAAGTGTTTATTTTTATAGAGTCATTTCGTTATTCTGCACGCATTCGAGCACAATTTCGTTCGCGTCTTCGAGGAATCGGCGAGACTCGATATGTTTAAAGTTTATCACTGCGGATTCGGTCAGAATATGACTTTCGAACGTCAACTTTCAATGATGCGCCAACGGAATCCGTACCCGGCGCCTACATGCACGAATCTTCCGCGCACAGATTCCTTCAAACTCTCGAGCCGCGCGATACATTTTTGAAGATCACTTTAGATTATCTCAGTTTTAGCTAAGATTACTTTAAGAATGCCTAGAATTAAAATTAAATTAAATTACCTACAGATTATTTAATATTACCATTAGATACTACCATTATATATTACCATTAAATTAGAGCTTTAGCAGAAAGCTGACTTATAATCTTAAGATAGTGGCTTATGACTTAAGTAACATCTTTTGTCTTTAGTAACGTATAATAATTATGTATTTATGATTTACGTCTTAAAGGCATATAAATACGAGATGCTTTTAACACATAAGTCATAAAACTATCTTGTGAATTAGAATTTCCTATTAGATTACCCAAGATTATTTGAGAATTAAAGATTATTTAGATTTATCAAAAATTATTTTGGATTACTCAAAATTTCGCTTTAGATTACCGCTGAATTACCTAGCCCTTATACAAGCAATTATACAAAAATACCTCAGTGATCAATTCCTCGATTTATTATAATTTACTTTTTTAGTGTAATCTCCAAATTATATTTTTGCTATTACGGATTTTTGCTAACGGATCTAATTGTGATCTGCGATATTTTTTTTGTATTTTTATCGTCTCATCCGATCAGGCACAGGAAAATTTGAAGAGGATTCAAAACCATCTCATCTGAGAACTTGATACACGCAGGTCGTATCATTCTGTATTTCTTTCGTTGCCGTTTAGTGATTATCACAAAATATTTACAGAGAATTTATTTCATGAGAAGAAAGAACTTCTTAAACTGCATTTCTCTCCGATCGAGGACTGAAGTTATCAGGAATGAAAGTGTTCGCCATGGGTAATGTCCGTCGAAAGAAAGACACTGGAATCCGTCATAGCGGAGCAACATTTAACATTTGGAATGACCAGGAGGCAGCCTATAATAAAGAAGTCTCCTAATTTCAAATACGTGCTATATACGCGCAAGGATCTATGACGATCATGAAGACTAGCGCGATTCGCGGGATCGCGTGAGCAATAAAAGCCAATTGACGCGTGACATGGCCCTAATTAGGAGGACCTAACACCCTGCGTGGATTCGCGGAAAAATCCCGGCCGGCATTCGTATTGTGTTAGAACCTTGCAATTGTAAGAGAGGATGCATGATCCTTGCGATGACGCGAGAAATGCGATGACCGAGACGACTCGAAAGATTGGAGGGATCGAAGAGGAGCAAACTTAGTAAGACGAGTATCATATTGTGTAAAATCATATATATGTGTAATACATATATGTGTAAAATCGCTGATCACGAGATTCCATGTCAGATGGATCGCGTATTAAGAATTCTGGAGATTTCAAGTAGCCGATTTTTCGGCTACCGCATAATAGATTGCAAGTCGTGTGCCATCCACCCGAAGATTATTTTTAGAGAACTATCTGTTGCCGAATAGCGCTCGCTCCTTGCCATAGTCAAATCATATCTGTATAATTGTGTATTGAAAAAGAAACTTTGTTTCTCGTGGCCTCAAAATCATTTTCGAATTCCCGCGTAGAGAAATATTCAGTGTCGCGTAACTATTATTTTTTCACGTTATATCCTTGGTCATTACATGAACTTCTGCTTATTGACGATACCTTAGTTGTAACACATTTGTGTGCATTTATTTGTTTTTTTTTAGTATTCGATAATAATAAGAACTTTGATAACATCGAAATCTTGTGATCTTATTTAATCGATGCACATACAATTAGATTTCGTTACTTTCATTACGGATCCCAAAGGGTGCCGGGCCCCAAAAGAAGCCTGACTCAAAGAATGTACATTATAAAGATCATCTGTAATTTGACGTTAGCAGAATATATTTATTACTCTCTTTTCTTTGTTACCTTATGTTTTTTCAGCTATCTCTCTCGTCCTCTGACATTCTTCCCACTTATCCCGTCTACCAATTCCGGGGCTGAGCGATCGGATTCCACGAATCATAATTATGATTAAATATTATGAATTAAGTAAAAATGAGTGAAAGAATGGCACGCTCTCTCGTGTCTGACGTGACTGACAATAGTTTTAGTTATAAAACCAAAGAAATTGTCCGATAATGGACAATGAAAATATATATGGGTACATGCAATTGATACATGCTAGCTGATTCTTAAGAATTCTGATTATTCCATCGCAGTTTCAGTGTAGTTCTGACTTCATTTAAGCGCTTTCTAAATAGTTAAATAAATATTTCATATTTCGAAAATGAAATGAACGAAATTCCGAATTATGATAGGAGAAAAAGAGAAAAGGAAAGTGAAGAAATCGAAGTTTAGCAAGTAATAAGCTGTGCTATTATTGAAAATTACATTTTAGACAATGCACCGTTCGTTTCATTTTCTAAATATGAAATATTTATTTAGAAATAGTTAATATAGAAATTTCACGAAATTTTGTAATACTCATTCGACCATGCTGTTGAGCGATACGTCCGTCAAAGCATTCGCGCGGCCGATCGCTCAGTTGCGCCGCTCCTGACGGCGCGAATTTCATGCCCTGTGGTTGATTATTTTCAAATGCCGTTTGAAAACTATTATTGATGCCTTAAGATTTTGCTATTTTCGATTTATTTTTTCATGAAGAATAGTACGTGCCGGCCTCTGCGCTAACGCTGATACACTCTGTATAATATATTAGCTTCACAAACGTGTAGCATAGATAACATTACGAGACAGTGGTATAGCTTTATACGTTTTCATTTTTTCAACAACGTCTAAAATGATCGTGCAAACGTCACACCTCCATTCGCTTATAATACTATTACATCAGAGAATATCATCAGAGAATATTATCAAAATCTCGGCACTTTTGGCTAAAGTCAAAAAAGCTATCCTTTATAGTTTTTTATTTTTTATTTTTAGCTTGAATTCTTACCGATAAATCCCTTCTTCGCTAATTCCAACGTAAATCTTCTAGTAATTTTTTCCAGTTCGTGTTCCGAATAGTTCTTTGGATTAATCTTAATTCCAGCTTTTGCGCCGCCAAATGGTACGTCGACACACGCACATTTGAATGTCATCAAGGCCGACAGAGCCTTAACTTCATCCCGTGAAACGTCCATCGAGAAACGAATACCTATATATAAACATAATAAAAATATAATATGAATTAATTTATTTTTTATAAATATAAATAAAATATAAACGTAGTTATATAAAGAGACTGGCTGTCAATTTTCAACGTTTTATTTTTTTGTCATAAAATGATGAATGTATTATAATCATAGAAATTAATTATCAAAAAAAAAAGTATTTCATAAATTTATAAAAATTCTTAAATTGTATAGTTCATCAAATGCAATAAATAATTTTATATTTTTCGTATTTATGTATTACTTTTACTTTTAATAATTTAAAAATCTATTTCTAGAATTAGATTTATTTCTAGAATTAACCGAATACTACTGCGAAGTGTATACGCCTACCGATCACTTGGCGCGCGGGCCATGGGGAGCGGGGATAGTCTAGCAAGCGCGCCGTCCAAACTATGGAGATTTGCGGCGATGTGCGTGGCGAGGGGCGCTTGCCAATCCCTAACTCTCAAAACCCGCGCCAAGCGGGCATATACACTTCGCAGTAGTAGGCGGGGCGAGCACGCGTATTCGGCTATCTTTAAGGATTAATATCTCATTAACTATTGGGGAAATTTACAATGGTAGAGGACTTTTCGACTCAAGTTAGTCCGCTCTACCTGCCCATTAAATATTTGGCGATTATTTCCAGACACCTGTATATAAACAATAAAACAACATCTACATGATTTCATATAAAAAAATTGAAAAATTGGTTTTGTTATCGATTTCTGGCATTAACTCGTAACAACACATAATTTATATAAAAGTCTTATACTTTGTACATATAAAACAAACTTCATCCACACTAGGAATTAAAATATAATTTGTTTTTAGGAATGAGTCTTAGAGCTTTACTAAAAAGAAAAGAAATAAAAGAGAAGGAAAGTCGTGTTATGTATTAATATACATTCATATAATAATACGTAGTTATCCTTTAATATTTTCTAAACCGTATGTATGTGTTGTAAATCTCATATTATATGTGTGTAATGTTATTAGACTAGAGGTTTAGAGATTAAGATTGAATAATCAGAAGAAAGAAAACCAACATCAAGTTTAGTAAATTTTTGCTTTGATTAGTTAAATCTAATCTCAATCTTTATCTCTCTCTAATATAAATATAAATCAGTAAAATAGCGATGCTATTGAAGTTCGATTTTTAGGAAATGATACTCATAGTCTTATCTTATTTTAAGACCGTTCTTATTTTAAGTCTTAAGTGATATCTTAAGATGCTATTATAATATAAATAGCTTTCTGATTGGTCCACAATATCTTATGACTTTACTTAAGGGGATACTGAAATGACTAAATTGTCGATATATTGCAGATAAAAAACTTCGAATTTACTGTACGAAATCAAAAGTCCGTTTACAGAATTAAAATAAATGCAAAATTGAGAAGTGAGAGAAGCTTTATACCAAAATCGAAAAAAAATGATTAAAAATTTACATTTTTTTCAGCATAGAATTGTCATCTGATGTAGATGTTTCTTTACAAAATACAAAAGTTTTATATTACATAAAGTTTTATAACAAAAGTTTTAAGTTCATATAGAAAATGATAATACAGCATCCGGCATATTATGTGCACATACTCAGTTTACAAAACTAAGATTGAAAGTTTAAAAAGAAGATTTATATTAATATGCAAATTACATGTATACGAATGCTAAGCGAATATTCAGAATGGTAAATAAAGTAACACTATACAATTCCTGATTTTATGTTGGCCAAAATGGAGTGTGTGCGAAATAAGATGTTCCATCTCTTCTTTTTCTTTTTTCATTGTTCTCTCTCTCTCTCTCTCTCTCTCTCTCTCTCTCTCCCTCTCTCTCTCTATTCAAATAAGTGTTTCAATGTTCCACTTAAACATTTGTCTTTCAAGCATAGTAGAAATTCAGAATAGAAATTTAGAGGGAAATATTATGTGTATTGTCCATTTGAAAAAGTGAATAAAAGTAACATAGAAAACCAAACAAGAAAGATTTCTTTTTATTTATTGTATTATACTATTTACTATATACTATTTTATTTCAGTAACTCTACTGTCGACTTTTCACGCGACTCTCATCTCCCTTCCCCTCTGCAAAGGGACACATGACTTTCACCTTCGACTCTCACTTTTCCTCCCCCCCCTGCAAAGAGATGCCGGACTTCCATATAAGGCTCACGTTGTATGTTCTAGCATACTCCAATGTACTCCTGTTATAACTCCTACTTACTTCAACGAACGCGTTAGAGTGAGTAAATGCTATGGTAGGAGCATTTTAAAGCATACGACGCGAACAAACCTACAGTGATGCATATTTGGTCAGCATCACAGAAAACCAACCCCATCATTTCTATTCCCAATCAGATACTTACTGGCACCAAGTCAGCCGACTTTGCTGCTGCGCAAGAGCGAGCGAGACAGCGAGAGAGAACGCCCGTTCTTCTCGCTCTACTAGTAACTTGTAAATACAAGCAAATAATAGAGCGAAAAGGCCGTTCTCTCGCTGTCTCATTTCCTCTGTTATAAGCCGAAAATCGAAAATATGCTTTCTCTGCCACTCGATGTGTTTCTGTATAAGGAAAAAAGGAACATACTACTAGATAACGATAGATTTTTAATCAATTTTAATAACCATATAACCTTTCCATTAATAGTAATGATTTTAAAACGCGATAGTTTATGAAATATTAATTGCATGTTATAAAATTACATTGATAATCTTTAATTAAAAAATATAATCTTTATAAATATATTCATCAAAAAAATATAATCTTTATAATTATATTCATCATCTCACTTTCATAAGTTCACTTTCATTAGTTCATTATCAGAATTCTTACATACATTGAGATGATAGTTATAAAAGAAGCATTTAAAACAAAATATTGATCAACATCAAATACATTGTGATAAACATATCACATATAAAAACATTATTTTTTTCGGATTTTTTAAAGTAATAAAATTTTATTTATATGTAAAAATATTGGTCTTCCAATTCGATTAAGTTGGACGCATATCATAGAATCATTATACAATTGTTGATTTAAAAGTAAACGATTAATTGCAATAATTATATAAGAACGTATTATTTGTCTTAATCGTTTACTGGTAATTAATTAACGTAATAACATAAATTTAAGAAAATTATATATTATGAAAACAAAGAGAAAAGAGACACGATTGGCGCATGAAATGTCCATCATACGTTTTACTTGCTCAGTCACAGTGAATAGATGCGTTTATAAATGCGTATATACCACACAGAAAATTTGAATAATACCTCATTAATTATTATATGCACCGATTTTTGGCCATTAATTGGCCAAAGAAAGAGATGCTATATATATTCAAAATTTAATGAAATTTATAATGTTGGAAGCTATTCGCTAATTTTATCAATCTCGACCGCGATCTTATTAATGAATTTTTATAAAATATAATCGCGATATCCGTAAACTGATCTTATATCTAAATAACATAAAATTTATCTCACACAAACTTATAGTTGTTTTTAAGATAAGTTGTTTATAAGATGACATTGAATATGTGAGATCGGATTATGAATATTGATATATGAATAATAAACATGTCAAATTTTAGTAGAGATATTTTGCTTATATTTCTTTATTTTAATATTTTATGTGATATGACGCTTCTTTGGCGCTCGTCACACAAGGTATTCTAAAATTGTTTATTCTATAATTTTTAATAAAATTTTAAAATCTGTAAATATTTTTTTAGAAATTATAGAGTTATAGAGAAGTGTTACATATTTTTTAATATATCAGAAATTGAATACTAAATGTTCCAAAAAGAATATAAACTTTCTCAGTATTTTAGGTATCATAATTCATATAAAAATTCTGGAAAAACTTTACATCAGGGCGTGAATTCAGGGATGAAAAGTGAGACCGCTGCCACTGTGAGATTGCCACGCAACTTTCGTGACTCCCCCATAAACAGAAAATTATCTTTTTTCGCGATCTGTATTTGTTTCTACTCGTTTCATGCTTAGCATGTATGCGATTAAAGATTCTTAAAATTCCTATAGTGATTAGATTCCTATAGTGATTAGATTCCTATAGTGATTAGATTCCTGTAGTGATTAGAAGATTATACTGTTAAATTATTTGTGTTCTATGTACAATTTTATGTATAAGTGATTTTGAATGTAATATTTTGATATTAGTTTGATGGTTACGTCATTAAACGCTTTTTCTCTTTCTCTGACAATAGTGTGCATTCTTGTAAAGGTATTTACAATTACATTTTATTTTTTTATTTGCTGTTTTTTTTTATTTTATATCTTCCTTTAATTTTTTTCTTCTATGTTTTTGTATTCTTTAGTATGGAATGCATAGATTCTAAGCATGCAAAAAGACGTAAATTTTCTCATGATTGATTAGAAAACGAGAAATGTAAATCTTAGATTAAAAAAGTTCCTAATGATGATAGTTCATATTTTTGTATTCCTTGTAATAAAATTAAATGTTTGCTTGCTCATCACGAGTTTTTAGGCATGTTGAATCGAAAGCTCATCGAACTAACATGGTAAATAATTGCTCTAATGAAGTAAATATCTTTGAAAAGGAATCTCGTGAAAGGAAATTTTGCCATTTATGGCTTGAAAATAAACAATTCAAATCATGACTGCAAACAATCCCAAACAATCTTTTCAATTGTTTTTGCTTCTTCTAAAGCAATCTAAAGCTTCAATGTTTCGACAAACTTATGCGGCATTCTGACAGCAAGAAACATTTCAAATGTCAAAAAAGGAGCTTCAGCGTAGATTTGAATACGCATGATGAAGAACTTGTCTTTTGAAGAAGTCGGAAAAAAATCGCGGAAATAAAATTTGCAGCATTAATTGCTGAAAAAAACATTTCATTTGAAACGGCAAAGTCAATCTTAAATGTCTTTCAAGATCTTGGAAAAAATCTTGAAAAATATAACGATCGGAATAAAGCACTGAAAGTAATAAAGAATGTTTTTATGTGTTCGCGAACAAGAGGTTGGTCATCAAAAATTACATAATAATAAATTTTCTATTTTTGTTGAAATATCTGATTTAATTAATGATAAATGTATGACGTTTCTTGTTCGGTCGATCCTCAGATTTTGAATGTTCGAACGGAATTATTAGAATTAATTCATTTGGACGCGAGTGATATGTAGTGCCGAAAAATTATTTAGAACTTTTAGACCCGAAACGTGGAAAAAACAAATTCCGTTTTCAAACATTCTCGTTTTTTTCTGTGATAACTCCTCTGTTATGACAAGAAAATACGAATCATTTAAAATTAAATTACAAAACCATTGCAATTTGATAACGATTTCATGTTCTCGTCACGTATCTGCTTTATTAGTAACAAATGCAGCTTGCAGCAAAATTCCTAAAGCATGCGAGGAGCTTTTACGAAAAGTGGCATCATTTATCTCTAGCAATCCCAAGCGTGTGTATTTTTGATCAATTCCAAAATTCATTTTTTGGGACTGTAGACAAATTTTTAAACTATTTGAAATGCGATGGCGTCATGCATGCGGCTAGACTGAACGAAAATTGGAATGTGCTGTTAAAATTTTTGCAAGAGGAAACAATTGAGCGAGAAATCAAAGTCAGAGACTGCTTTACTATCTCTGATACAAAATTCAGAAATACACCTCTTATTTCTTGATGCATTTATATTCTGGATGCATTTAAAGTTTAATGCGTCTTTTCAAACTGAAGGAATAAAAGTTCATTTACTTCAGTCAGCTGCGGAAAATCTTTTGAAAACCGTTCTTAAAAATGTTGTAAAGTACAATTATTAAATTTCGTTTCGATGGATATAATTAATGATGGATATAATCCTTTGCTTGTGTATAATCGTCTATCCCCTGATCAATTATGGTTGGAGAAAGCTTGCCAAGATCTTCTTGATCGATTGAATCAAGAAGATCAATATGAGATTATCAAATCAGTTTACAATTGTTTGGCATTCTATGATAGTGCTACGAAAGAAATTCGTAACAAACTTTTTGTCAAGGACAAATTTCTGAGCAAATTGAGATTCTTTGAATCAAAATTTGCTCTGCAGTAAAAAACAGCCCGAACTATTCCGTTCAGGATATTCTTTTCGTTGCCCAACGATTCGGCGGATTTGAGAAGATATTAAAAGAAGAATGGCAATGTCTAAAAAAGGATTTCACATCAGAATAGAAAGCAATAATAATTAATTTACTTTTTGATTAAGCATGGAAAATAATAATGGTAACTAAAAAAGCAGATGGAAAATTTAGATATCCCATTTTAAATAAATTAGTTAATGCAATCCGATCTCTTCCAAATTCTAATGCTGATGCCGAAAGAATGTTTTCCATGTTGATAGATGTAAAAACCAAAAAAACATAATAAACTTCATCCGAGCAATGTTCAATCTCTATGCGTGTTCAAATCAATTTTGAGAGAGAGAGAAGAAAGCTCAAATCATGATAGTTGCTCGACATTTAACTCTCATGTCTGAAAACTTCTATAAAATAAAGAGAAAATACATGTTTTTTGCGTTTGTTTCATGCTGATGAATGATGTCCTCGGATTTGTAACTAAATCTCTCAATAGCGAAATTAATTGATTTAATTTTTTTATTAATTTCTAAATTGTTATCTTACAACATAG
This sequence comes from Atta colombica, assembly GCF_001594045.1. NCBI lineage: Eukaryota > Metazoa > Arthropoda > Insecta > Hymenoptera > Formicidae > Atta > Atta colombica. The sequence continues at coordinate 35,471 of NW_017259287.1, read as the reverse complement.
AGTTAAAAAAATTATTTTAACTTCAGAGAGGTTTAGTTACAACTTTTGCTGCTTGGTGGCGGTTAATATTGCTTCTTTTAACAGTATGTATTATTTCTTGTATTTATTTCTTGGTACCTCTTTTTCCTTTTTAGTTTTCGTTTACTTTTCTTTGGTTATCTTTTTAGCTTTTTACTTCACATTGGTCTTTTATTCTCTGCTAAACTTAATGTATGTGTTTGGATTGCATTCCGATATTCATTATGAATACTTCAAATCTATAGTACACATTATATGTACCATAAATTTTCAGTACTGGCAATGAATATCGGAATGCAATCTTGGTATGTAAATATTAATAAAATTCTAGACTATTACGGAATAATAACGTAATTTTTTATAAACAAACATGGAGAACATGTATTCAGAAATTTTTCAAGATTTGTTCATATAACACTGTTTCATGCCATTCAGTCCTCAAGCAATCCAGCATTCACATTTTTACACAGAACGTATCCTGCCCAAAAGTTTCTCTAAAAATTACATGTGGCTTCTCAGAAAAAATAAATAAGTTTAAAAATTAATATTTTTCATTGATATAACATTCCATTATCTTCTAACTGAAAGTTAAACCACATCTCACAATGTAACATGAATGTCATCACTCGTTTAAATTTCATATTCGTTATACTTAGTTTAAATTGGAATGAAAGTTCTAACCCAGCAAGAAATGATCAACAATTAGATATGTAATTGATATTAAATTTACTTCATATCCATATCAATTTGATACTAATTCAATTAGTCATTTCTCAATGGGCACTTTTTATACCAACACTGTAAGTATCAAGTAATTCAAGACGTTGTTTGGCCGAGCGAGATACGCACCAAACGATAACAATGGCGCTGTAAGTGTAGCCATGGGCAAAATCGTCATGTCGTTAATCGTACAAAATGTCATCATTCTTCGAACTAGCAGTCGCAAGTTCAAACTCAGAAGATCATCGTCCAGAAAATGCAAGAACGATTGTGTCAATAGCTGTGCAAAGCGCTCAAACAAAGCAGTCGTCAATCGGTCGTCGCTCAATCAATACATATTCACCGATCGCCAAGACGGTCGCTCAATTGAAACAAACGGCTCTCACAATTTTTAAGTCTTTCCGTAAAAAAATCTCAGGTCTCATATAAAGTAGAAAAATCTGTTAACTGCCGCCACTACGTCGAACATAAATGTCAAATAATGTGTAAATATGATTGATATTGCTACATTAACCTTGCTAGAATTAGAGAAGAAGACAAAAATAGACCTTCAGCTTGTTCTAGTTACTCCTCAGGAAAAACAAGATAAAGAGAAATCCTCAACTGAAAACGTGGAAAAATTGAACGAAATAAAGGCAATTACGCAAACTTAATATATGGTTTTGCTGACAGAAAGCAGCGATGGTACGTAAATCTACGTATTGATAAAGATAGATAAACAAGAAATACAATACTATTCGATAATAATGCTCTCATTGGAAGAAACTACACAGAATCTGGATGGTACGAGAATCTTACATAGACTTCAATTCAGTGGGGAGGTTAGAGCTCTAGACAACATTGTTCTTCAATTCGACAATATCTAGCCGAACATTGTAGTCCGATAATATTGTAGTTAATTATATCATCTATAGACCCGATATATTCGCCCTTAGTGACTTCGCTGAATCTGAATCTACTGATTATGATATCACTTGAAACAATCTGCCCATTCGACGAATCCGACTTTTACATCGGTGATTTCCACTATTCTGTCTTTCCTCGAGCTGCCGATCACTATTACGAATCCCAGCATCTCCTACATATCTCCCGTCAGGAGAGATACAGATTCAAATCCTCGATAAATGAATATCTTTTGCATAATTCTCTACTTACAATGTCGTTAGTAATATTTATTGGAGAAATTTTTGAATAGAACACATTCTGTGTCGAAATGTGAATACTATTGGGAGTACAAATAAATTTCCGCCATTTGCAAAAGATGGCGCCACTAATAAACTATAGTTAAAATTGTTTGATGTAAAACGACATATCGTAAGATTCATCAATCCGGCAAAACCATAACCTTGAAATATTAGTGATTTTGAATCAGCATCATATATTTTTTTTTGTACGAAAATGTCGAGTTTTGAGTCGAATAAGCGTCATTTGCGGGAACTTTTGATCTACTTCTTTAATTTGAAGAAATCTACAGCTGAGGCTCATAGATTGCTTGTAGAAGCATATGGTGATGCCTTAAGTGAGAGAAGTTATCGTGAGTGATTTTAAAAGTTTAAGAACGGTGAATTTGACGTCGAAGACAAAGAACGTAGCGGAAGGCCGAAAGTGTACGAAGACGGAATTGGAAGCATTATTGGATGCAGATTCGTGCCAAACGCAAAAAGAACTTGCATTTACATTAGGAGTGACTCAATAAACAATTTCATATCGTTTGAAATCATTGGGAATGATTCAAAAGCAAGGGAATTGGGTTCCATATGAAGCCGAGAAACGAACGCCGATTTTTCAGATGTAATGTGAAATACTGTTTGCCAGGCATAAATGAAAAGGTTTTTTTGCATCGTATAATCACTGATGATGAAAAATGGATCCACTACGATAACCCAAAAAAGAGGAAACCATGGAGACCTGGTCATGCTTCAACATCGACAGCCAAGCCGAATATTCATAGAAAAAAAACTCATGATGTGTATTTGGTGGGATCAGCTTGTCATGTATTATGAGTTGCTCAAATCGAACGAGACCATTACTGGAGCTCTCTACCGAACACAATTGATGAGATTGAGCCGAGCACTCAAGGAAAAACGCGCCCACTACTACTCCAGGCATGACAAAATTATTCTCCTGCATGATAATGCTCGACCACATGTTGCGGCGCCGATCAAAAACTACTTAGAAACACTCAAATAGGAAGTTCTATCCCACTCGCCGAATTCTCCAGACATTGCTCCTTCCGACTACCATTTGTTCCGATCGATGACGCATGGCCTGTCTGAGCAGCACTTCACATCATATGAAGATACCAAAAATTGTATCGATGATTGGATAGCTTCAAAAGATGAAGCGTTCTTCCGACGCGGTATCCACATGCTACCAGAAAAAGTT
>NW_017259287.1:30487-32248 GCF_001594045.1 Atta colombica | reverse complement strand
TATATACACACACAATATATCGCGTAAGATTGCATTCGAAGACTGAGAATGAATGACGAAACAACGTTGTCTAGACTAATTTTTTAAAATATCCTAATACATATTCACCGAAGTTTTTTGTAAAGAGATGTCACGCTCTTCTATATATATAGTTTATGGTTTTCTTATTACAATATTTATATATCTCATACATATGAGTAATTTTGGCAGAAAAAGAAAAACCTACGAGTATCTTGTTTTCCATTGCAAATGTAAAGAAATTTTTTATAAAGATTTTGCAAAATGCATACGTTTTTGTAACTGTAAATAGTTAATACTGTAGTACAGTAGTTAAATACTGTAATTCCCATTCCATATAAATATTATTAATTAAAGTTTTGAATTAAAAATGTATAATACGCCATACTAACATTTCGTTTGCTTGTTCATGACTAATATTATTTTGAATTTTTTGCACGTAGCATTTTAATTAATTGTGCGAATTTTGTTTAACGCTTTAATGCTTTTAAATTGCTTTACTTAAACACCTGCTTTATTTCCTTTTTTTCATTCCTTTGGAAATATAAAAAATTGTCAAATAATTATTCATACGTGACTTATTAGACAATTTTTTACATTTTCTTCTCATGGAAACCACCACCTTCCCGCGGTTTCCATCGAGCAATAATATGGACATTAATTTACATTGATTTATTATTCAAGAATATTTATAAACGATATGTAACACACTTGTTATTTATTAAGATTGCATGTACAATTGTGCTTTGTTGAACGATTTTGATTTGTAACATAAATTGTAAATGAGTAAAAATATATGAAATAGTTTCAACACTTGACTCGTATTCACGTTCCTGGCAAAGGGTGAATTCCTTATTTTCCAAACTTTCAATTTTAAAGTTCAACTTTTTCGTTTTCTGCGTTAGTTGTTCAACTACAATTTGTATAAATTTTATGAAAGGCTAAAGTCAAGAAGAAGAGCACAAGTATCTATGGCTGAAGAAAATTTGAAATTTATTTAAAAAAGCACAATAAGAAACTCATTTTGTGTGCATGGTCGAGGATTAATTTGTAATATACACGAATATACGAGTTCTCGCATAATTGCCAAATAAAAATTGAAACATTATATCCCTCAATACATGTATTAAAAATTGAAAAAATGTATTAGGTGTACAACTTTGTTTCCGCCGTTTTCCTATAGATGGCTTTAGCGGTAAGTGGTGGTCGAAATAAATAGACGTCATACAATAAACTTGGGCAACATAACCCCATAGAAACATTAGTCGATTTATGTCTGCATCATAAAGTTATTCTCGATTGAAAATGTCAGTTTACGAGCCAAATTCTCGTCATTTGCGGGAGGTTTTAATTTTTTGCTTTAATATGAAGAAATCTGCGGCTGAGGCTCATCGAATGCTCTCAAATACTTATGGTGAGGTCGCTATTAGTGAAAGAACGTGTCGTGAGTGGTTTCAACGCTTCAAGAACGGTGATTTTGATGTTCAAGGTCATGCTCTGTATTTGGTGGGACCAGTTCGGCGTAGTATATTATGAACTGTTAAAACCGACTGAAACAATCACAGGCGATCGATATTGAACGCAATTGATGCGTTTGAGCCGAGCATTGAAAGACAAACGGCCGCAATACAACGAGAGACGATAAAGTGATTTTGTAGCATGACAATGCTCGACCCCATGTTGCGAAAGTGATCAAGACATACTTGGAAACGTTGAAATGAGAAGTCCTACCCCACCCGCCGT
>NW_017259287.1:29759-30387 GCF_001594045.1 Atta colombica | reverse complement strand
TCAAAAGATGACCAGTTTTTTCGACGCGGGATTCGTACGCTACCCGAAAGATGGGAGAAAGTAGTGGCCAGCGATGGACAATATTTTGAATCATAAATGTATAACCAGTTTTTTACAATAAAGCCTCGAATTTCGGAAAAAAACGGCAGAAGCAAAGTTGTACATCTAATAATAAAGACATTAAAGAAGAAAAAGAATAGTTTAAAAAGTTTATTTTAAGAATTATAATGTTTTTCAAATGTAAAGGTCGTAGTCTTTCAAATATACGCACAGAATTTATTCAGAACATTTGTATTGATATCTGTAACATATTGTTTTAAAATTTTAAAAATTGATATTTCGCAGTAAAAGAAAATAAAATATAAATTAGTATTAAATAACACATTAACAGTAAATGGTATTCTTAGAATACTTTTATAGATCAATTTTTTTTTATAGAATACTTAATTGATATTTGAACACACATTTTCATCAAATTTAAAATTTACATTTTATTATTAAAAAAAATTGAAACGATTATTTATTCTATATTGGATTTTTTCTTATTATAAAATTGCATTTTTTTAGTAATAATAATAATATTGATAACTGACTATTAATAATATCATATTAATATTACCAATAACAT
>NW_017259287.1:24057-29659 GCF_001594045.1 Atta colombica | reverse complement strand
ATATTATGAAAAAATATTATAAAATTATTGAAAAATGCATTTAAAATAAAAAATAAATGAATAATTAGACTAATATTCGTTTTTACTCTTTTTAACTAAAAAATGGCAAATTCAAATTTTGAAAAACATATCAAGATATTAACACAAGTGTATTTTCAACAAAAATATGAGTGCACTGGAAAGACATCACGAAAAACGTCACATTTTAATTTTTTTAACGTTAAAATCATTTTTGTTATTAATAGGAGAATTATATGATTATTAAAATTTATTAAAATTTATTAAAATCTATCATTATCTAGAATGTGTGTCCCTTTTTCCCTTATATAGAAACACGCTGAACAATCGAGAAAGCACATTTTAGGTTTTCGATCGCTTATAACAAGTGAAGGAAAGCGACTAGATGCTCTTGCAAACTGGCTAGTTCGACGTTAATCCGACGATGGCGTTAGTTGTAAAAACTCCGAGTGGTAGCGTAACCAACTTCTGACTGATTTCCCTGCCTCTCCCCAAACCGCCCATACGGGCTTATTCGTAAGCGAAGTATCTCAAGCAATGGCGCGAACAAGACATCCCTTGTAGATGACGGAAATAAAATGTAGAGTTCATCTAGAACGAGGATCAGTACTGTTTACCCTATCCGCCACATTCTGAACGTGGCATATACCTCATAAAGAGAACAACGAGAACACTCTAGCTTTCCTTCAAAGAAATCTCCCTCGTTATCTCGATTCCTGTTTTCCCGCGAGATTTCGACTACTCGCATTCTCCAACCAATCTTACACAAGTGACTAGTAGAGGAAGCGAAACAGAGGTCATCCTTTTCGCTCTATTACTCACTTGTGTTTGTAAATTACTAGTAGAGTGAGAAGGACGGGCGCTCTCTCTCGCTGTCTCGCTCTGGCGCAACGACGAAGTCGACCGACTCGATGCCGGGAGCCAAATGTGCATCACTATCGCTATGCACATTACGACCACTTATTTTAGTATTTTAGGTTATAATTTTTTTAATGTAATATAACGTGCTGTCAATCGTTTTACCTTTTACTGTTTTTTGATACCTAATTTTTGTTTAATACCTTAGTGATTAGATTAATTTTGTGATAACAATAAAATTGAAAAGGTACATTTTAATTAAATAAGATATTATTATTAATATTAAATTTTGTGCGTGCGGTGTGCGTGCGTGCGGTGTGTGTGTGTGTGTGTGTGTGTGTGTGTGTGTGTGTGTGTGTGTAAAATTATTATCTTTCGAAAAAAATTATAAGTAATAATTAATAAAAAGCATTATGAGATTCAGTTATGTCAAATTAAATTTTTTTTACTTTTAAATGGCCCGTATAAAAATACTAAATAAACTGGAAGTTATTTTTAAATTTTGCCGAACAACATCCAAAAATTCTGACTGGCAAATTCACATCTGTAAATGCTAGGCAAGATTAACAAAAACTATGACAAACTGTTGCTACACAATTAAATGCATTAGGACTAGATGAAAAGACTGCAACAAAATGGAAAGAATCGATTGAAAATCTAAAACTAAGAAGAAGAAGAAAACCAATGAATTGAGAATGCATATGGGAGAACAGGGTGGAGGAGTGTCTACAAAAAAATTATCTGAAATTGAAGAGAGATTATTATCAATAATAGGTATGACTATCGAAGAATATTGATTTGGAAGAAGTAGTAGTACTTCCAATGTATAATGAAGAACCTATAAACGTATTGACATTGAATATGTGATTGATACACTTCCTAGAGCATAATGAGTCAACAGTCACTATAATAGTCATCTGTAATAATACATCAGCAATAGTCACATCTACAGTAACATCCACAATAATCACATCTACAATAACATCCACAATAATCACATCTACAGTAACATTTACAACAGTTACATCTATAGTAACATCAGCAACAGTCACATCTACGATAACATCTGCAACAATCACACCTACAGTAATATCCGCAGTATCAATTATACTCGTAACGCTAACAACATCAAATGCAAATTCTAACTCTTTTTCTTTTCTAGGAAAAGAAAAAGCAACCAAACACCAAATTTATAAATTAGAAGAGATTTGTTCAAGATAAAATTTTGATAAAAATAGATAACATAGTAATTTCATTAAATCAAAACACGAAAACCCTAGTCTTTATCGAAGAAGTCATTTTAGAATCTACCAAAGAAAATAGTCGAGCTCTGCTACAAGTTCAATATTTTAGTAAATATTGCAAATGTAATTAACTTTTCACAAAGTTCCTACTTAGTTCCTAAAAAAGAATTACCTATATGTATAAAATAAATAGCAAATTCGTTTTTTCTCTAAAGCGTGTAATGTAGATTTATTTTTTTTTTTTATGAAAAAATGTACAGACATTATATGTAATTATTAATATAAGAAAAGTTAAGTTTGGAAATTTAAAATATGTTAAAATGTGATTACATATCACATTTATTATCACATTATATTATCAGTATAAGAAAGATATGTAGTGTTACACATATAGGAATTCTTAAAAAATTTATGTAATTTTTTAACTTTAAAACTAATTAAAGTATCTATGAATTGAAACATTGTCTCTAATCCTTCTACTTTCTACTAAATTATCAAAATTTTAAGCAATTATATGTTCGTTTCTAATCTTTTCAATGTTTGGTATGTCCAAGTCGTTCTCGGGTAATCTATACTGAATGCAAAGATTATGTAAAACCGCACAAGCAATTACAACCACCTCTATATCGTAGCCTTGTATTATATCGTCCTCTCTTTCCTAGAAGGCAATGAAGAAGTAAAATTCATACAAAAATGCAATTTACGGCAATCAAAAGAGTGAACCTTTATCTTCAATTTGCTTTTTTATTGAATGCGATTTTTTTCACCGAGTTATTGAACATTGAAGCAAAAGTGGTTATTTTTGCTTTAACGTTCAATAACTCAGTGAAAAAAATCGTATAGCACTCAATAAAAAAGCAAATTGAAGGTAAAGATTCATTCTTTCGACTGCAGTAAATCGCATTTTTACTCAAACTATTTGGATGTGGATTTATGTTCATGTGTGGTGCCAAACGTTCATTAACAAATGTACAAGTTCCTTTGACAAACAAAACGTTGACAAGTGTTTGTCTTCTAACTCGAATGGGCTTGAATTATTTCGCAGTCTCCTTTGGATATTAAAATCACGCAGATTTCATTGTCTTTTAATATCTGCCAATTCTTTTAGCATGAGAAGATTTACAGGTATCATCTAATTGATTGAAAGAAAATTATTTATTCATGTACAATAATATATAATATATAGTAATACTTTACCTTTATTTCTTTTGGAAACAGCCAATACAAAATAATATTTTAAAACAAATAAAAGAGTTGTCTGAAACAACGTTTAATATCTAACAAGACATATAATGACAATTTCTTAATCCCAAATACAATAGCTTTTTATTATATTTACAATAAAAGATTCCTTATATTAAAACTATTAATAAATTACAAATGGGTTATCAACATCCGATTGGTTATCAATATATCAAATATACTCAATATCTCAAAAAAAAAGGAACTGTTATAGGGATGATAGAATTGATATTTTTTTAATTTCACATCCGGATTTCCATCAAAAGAACAAGTGATAAAAATTTTTTATTAGATAATTAACTATTAATTTTCCTTTTTGATATGATACGAGAAAGAATTAAAATTTTAATAAATAAAAAACTCAATCAATCACCATAATGATTCCTCAAATAAGGACATTAAAGAAAAAAACGAACTGGTTCACAATTCCACACAATCTATTTTCAAAAAATTTTAAAATATCATCAAAGATACCGACACTAAACTCTCGTTTTTCAGCCTTAACAAACTCAGTTCAATGATAAAAGCGCAAAAAGATCCTGTTCCTACAGATTACAAAAAGAACATTGTGTATAAAATTTCTTGTAATGATTGTGATGCGTCTTATGTTGGACAAACATGTAGACAATTAAAAACGAGGATTTCCGAACACAAAAATGACATTAGTAGAAATAAATCTTTCGGTTGTTACGAATCATAGGACACACAATCATGTTTTTGCAAATAAATTGATTCAAATATTAGACACAAAACGTAACTACAATAAAAGACTAATATCAGAAATGATAATCAAGCGACAAATGAACGATATTAATTTAAACAAAGACACTGAGTTATTTAATTTTTCATATTTTTGTTATTTGACCACTAAAAGCCTATAGCTAAAATAAAAAATAATAACATAATAAACAACATAATAAAAAATAATACATTTTCATTACGACGACATCGCAGCATGAACATCATTGACTTATACAATATATATTATATTTATTTAATTATCGTCGTTTCATCTTAAATTTTAATTCACGAGTAAAAGAATTTACAACTATGGTGTTAGAACCAATTTATATTGATTGTACTCCTGAGGTGAATATCCACAGCAGTTCCTAAATTTTTTAATATTTTTCGACTCTAATATTATATTTAAAATCAAATATCGTTCATCATCTAGCTTATTAACTAGTTATGGGAAATTTAAGTGTAACCGCAGGATGAAGATTTTATGGATTTTATGTAATACATTCGTTGATGAAAGCTAGAAGTTAGTCAAAATGTTCGATAAATATATTATTTATAGAGAATTGGTTTAAAACAATCGAAATAAACGCGCAATTATTATAGCGATTTCTAAAGGCTCATTTGTTAATAGCTTTTTATTATTTGAGGTTAAAAAAATATGTCGCGTTTCAGACGATTTTCTAACAATGTTGCCATATACTTTTGATCGCTTTGCCCCGAATTCGATCGAGCAAATATCGATAATATTTCTATGCTGCCGTTAAGAGTTGTAATCGATATTGTTTGATCGCTTGCCGTAGTAATTGACTTTTTTAGTCGATTAGGCATAATTTGACTCATAATTTATTATTGTACATCAATATCTGTAGTAACTACTAGCAACAGAAATGCAAATCATTTCATTACATAGTAATGAGCCTGAGAAAAAATGTTCAAAGTTACTCCCTTCTCCCCTACATAATACATGAATTTTAAATACGAAGCGCCACTACGGTCTGAATGTTAAGATATGAACTATTGTATTATATATATTCATTTAAATGAATTAATTTTTCAGAAATTATACAATAATTGCGTACCAATATGATTGTCGGACTTTCAACGCAATCAATCTAAAATATTAATAATTCTTCCTCTTAAATTTTCCAAATTTAACTTTAAAAAACTGTAATAAACTTATTGCGAAAAATATTGCCTCGGTCGGGAGTCAAACCCGGATCTCTTGCATTTCATGCGTCCTAAGCCTTTAGACTATCGATCAACATTTTAACATTCAGACCATGACGTTTTGTATTTAAAGTAATGTATCTAACATAAACGGCCTTATTTCTAATCTTATTGTTTATACACGCTCGCCTACAACACGTAACTTTCTATATATTGATTATTGCGAGAAATATTACTAAGGTCTTGGTTTTTTTACAGTTTTTTTAAATTTGAGATTGTTTTGACACAAATTTGAGGAGATTATTAATATTTTAGATTGCGAAAGTCCGACA
>NW_017259287.1:21900-23957 GCF_001594045.1 Atta colombica | reverse complement strand
AAATAATAATTCAACATCTTTACATTCAGATCGTAGTGACGCTTCGTATTTAAAGCAATATATCTTATATAACGTATAACATAAATCTTATTTCCAATCTTATTGATAATACATGAAGTACTTATAATATCTAACACTAATTTTATATATCCATAATCTAATTCAAGATTTAGATAAACAAGAATCAAGAATAGGAAGTTCACTAATGTCAATTAAAAAAACTTTTATTAACTATACAGACTGTTGCAAATCAAGAATCGATTCATCATTCAAGAATCGATCAACTGCAGATATTTTGGTCTAAATAAAGGAAATGCTCATACTATATTTATACGAACTTGTAAATTACTAAAAAGATACAAAATTATACAATATATTTTGACTTAAAGGAAGAGTCTGTACTTGAGAATATCGAATAATTTAATCAGTTAAGAGGACAAGGAATCTCTAATATCTTTGGATGTGTAGATCGCATATTCCAATACCTGGACCTATAAACGACAATTCTTATAACAACAGGCAAAGTTTTTGCTTCGTATTATTACAAAGTATCTGCAACACTGAAAAAGAATTTATTGATGTATATTATGAATAGCCAAGATCAGCACATGATTGGAATGTAGCAAAATTCTTCAATATATCGAACACTAAATGAAAATCAAGAACAAATGCTTCCTTCGTATACATATCTTTTAGCAGACTCGACTTATTCTCTACACACTTTTATTATAGTCCCTTTGAAAGATAATGGGCATTTGACACCTGAACCGCTTTAATAAAAAATTATGTAATATTAGAGTCATTATTAAACAAATTTGTAGCCGTTTAAAATGTTTATTTAGAAGATTAAAATTTGTTAATGTCATAGAATTAGAGGATACTAAATATATTATTTTAACATGTTGCATATTACAAGAGATGATATCGATACAGAAGTTATAAAAAAACAAATTGATGATGATTGTTTTGACACAAGTAATGATTTTAATTACAATGAAGATGTCCTTCAATCTTATCTTGTTCCTTTGATATTTGAGAGAATGGATAGGATTCTTTCATCTAATTCTTATGTGTCAGAGACCGATGTCTTGTTTGAATGTTTATTGATTGTTTTGATTATGTCTTTTTTGTCGTGTCCGTTTTTCTGTAAGCTAGTTTTAAGTGATGAGTTCTGTTTGTAGATGTTCTTTGTCAGAGATGATGAAAGCTCTATGTACAAGTTGATTGCAGACTGTTTTTGTGCTGAGTGGTGCGACATGTATCTGTGTGTGTTGGTTTTCTGTACACTTGATGGCCAAGATACCGTCAGCTTTCTTAGAGACAAGAACATCTAGGCAAGTTTTTTGTTTTTCCTCTATGTCTATACTGAAGTGGATGTTGATTGTTGAAGAAAATAAGGAATTTACGGAGTTCGACTCTGTCTTCATATCACGAATATATCATCTATATAACGGAACTTCTGATTTTTTGAGTGTTTTTTTGAGGACCTCTTTCTCAAAATACTCCATGAAGATGTTGGCGATTATAGGAGAAATAGGAGAGCCCATTGCCACTCCTGAAGTTTGTTCATAAAATTGGTTGTTATAGGAGAAGTAAGTGGTTGTTAAGCAGTGCTCTATTAAAAACATCAATGTCAGGTTAAAACACGTCACGCAGTCAGTATTAAAACACAACATCGAAACAGGACATCAAATACTGTTTGACAAAATTACCACAATAGTCAACATTCTTACTTTCCAAGAAATATACATCATACTTCCAAGAAAGTAGAGAAGCCATAGAGATACAAAAACATCCTAACAATCTAAATAGATAATGGCTACAACATAAATAAAATATGGAAAATCATTCTCTCGGTTATTGAAGACCGATCAATTTCCTCCTCTCTCCCCCTTCCCCCCGACAATTCTCTTCTTTTCCCCCATCACTTTAACAAATAACGTAATATAAAAGGAACAACTCGAAGGAACAGCTCAGTATCAGGTTACTCTTCGCCCTGATAAAGGAATGGACTGTAAGATTCACGAAACGACATTCCAAGAATAGATCTGGACACG